>NC_090926.1:59459330-59762089 GCF_040938575.1 Ambystoma mexicanum
CATCCCCTTCGGGAATTTGCTCTGCCGCCACGGAAATGCTAGCGTGAACGTAAATTTTGCAAGGGCACACGTGGAGTTGGCAGGTTTTAGTGCTATGCTTCGTGCAGAGAACACCTTCATTGCCCCATCCATCTACGCGTTTGTCATCCCAATCAGGAACGATGGTAGCGTATGCACTTGTTTTGATGTTGCAGTAGCTGCCTGCACCACCAGACTCTCCGGAGTGGGGTGTTTTGACAGGTAGTCAGGGTCACTACTGGAAGGACGGTATTTTTTAGTCAAGTTTGTACAAACTGACGGATTGGTCTCCGGTGTCTTCCGTTTCTGACCACCCTCTTCTGCAAGGCAATGTGGAATGGTAAAATGGGATCCGACTGTGGACCTTAGTCTAATATGTCAGTAAAGTTGTCCTGTTCATATGGGAATGGAGGGCTACTCCAACCCATGTAATCTACCACCTTTGACATGAGCTGCCTTCAGGATGCATTCACATGTTCCCCAACCTCTGGTTTCCCAAACTCTAGGTCAGATGTGGTATCCACCATACTTGCAGTCTGCAGATCATCATAAAGGTCCCTCATCCTGGACCCGTCCGCAATGAAACTCTGGTACATTAGGCGTACCATATTGTAGGCCAAATGGGGCCTCTTCATCAGACTGCTCCTCTTCTTCATAAATTCAAAGAAAAGAAAACTTAAGTATTTCCTAGGCATAGGAACATATGTTTTGTCAGGAGTCATGGGTTTTGACAATTTGCTTTTACGCTATAGTACATTGTTTTCTGGATCGGCGCCATTGGCTTCAGCAGGGCGCTCTGTGTCGAAGGCACAGCTGGTAAGCATGGCGCAGATGGCATAGAAGTCGATGTCGAGGGTTTGGTAGGCGAAGGTGCCTCCGGCGAAGGTGTTGAGGTCGTTGACGCCATCAACTTGTATTTATGGCTCGAATGATCCTTCGATGTAACATCAGATCGAGGCCTCGAAGGCTCAGGATGCGGATCGGGCCTTTGTCCCGGGCTAAAGGGCTGCAAGACTTAAGCCGAGACCTTTCCTTCCCGGCTTCTTCCGAAGGAGCGATAGGAACATGGCTTTTTGCTTTTCTAAAGTTTTAAGCATTTCAGCTCTGAAGGCCTCCCACTCGGCTGAGTGGATTTTTTGGTTGGACATGCAACTCTTTCTGGGGAAGCGTACGTCGAGAAAGGCGACCTAAGGTGTCTTCTCTTCAACTTCTTCGAGGACGAAGTGCTGTGAGCCACTCCTCGAACTGGACCACCTTCCTCTGAGGAGAGCCGCCAAGGTTTCACCAATCGGGTAGGGGATTTTTAATAGGAACTTTGCCTACCTTCACCTTCCCCTTCCGTTCCCTCAATGCTTTTACAGTCATCGACTGGCACTTGGAGCAGTCGGAGGCTTCATGATCTGCTCCGAGGCACCACAGATTGTGCGGATCAGTCAGGGACATTTTCGATCCGCAATCCCAACACTTTAAAACTGGACTTCGGAGTCGTCTGTGTCGCCGATGAAGACATCTCTATGTCAACGTTTTAACAAGACATCACAAGATGAGAAGAAGCGTGCTGCATTTCTTCGAAGCAATCGCGGAAAAACGGAACTGAAGCCAACGGGCGCTGCACGTGCTATATATGCCTGCGATGACAACATCCTTGACTGAGGCCTTCGAGGGACATCGAGTCAATGCCATTGACGCACAGCACCCTCTGCCAAAAAATGTTTCCGAAGCAGCTGAAGCTAGGCACAACACATGTCAAAAGATACATGGGAGGACACAATCCATTCGAAAAGGTAGAAAGGAACTAAGATGGAAGTTAGCTGGGGCTGATGGAGCAAGAGAATTCTTTTTTTTTATAGGAAGAATAGGCGCACGCTTAAAAGCTGCAGGAAAAACAAGATTGTGAAAGATAGGGGAGAAGATGGGGATATACTTCGGGGATCAAAGAAGAAGGAAGAGAGTCAGAAGGAGAAGCTGTAGTTAAGAGAGCAGAAGTAGCAAGGTTATACAGAGGTGGTACAGAAAGAACTATACAGAAAGGCTGTAGTGAGGTACGGTGTCTTGGAGGTGGAATTACCTCACCCTTTGAAGGGCAAAAGGGTGCACAACAAGGTTACGTGCTGGTCCCAATCTGCTTTTTGCTTTGTAAGATCTTGGTGACCTCTACTGATGCGCCATCTCTTGCCAGGGAAAAAGTACCCGGTATTACTGTTCAGATGATGCAATTTTTATCTCCTTAACACCATCCGGGCTGTTAAAAGAGCTCCAGCCCTGTCCAGAAAGGGGCTTAGCCATTAATGTAAGCAAAACAAAAGCCACAGTCTTCCTAGAGAAGAGGAAAAAACCAACATGCAATCTAAACTTGGAACATAACACCATTGAACATGAATGCTCAGAGCCATCTAGGTACAAGATTTGCCAGTTCATGTAAATGGGATGTACATCTGAACAGAACAGGGACCACACTTCCCAGGTATCATGGGTGATCACCAAATGTTCATAAAAGATCATGGGGATGGTGCCATAGTCAGAAATGGCAACATCTTTTCGGAACAATATCCAATTCAGCATCATTGAGTACTTTGTGGGAAAATAAACTCACTGTGGGAAATGAACTGTATCTGGACGTCATGAAACCTATAGTCATTAACTCCCAGTAGACTAAATAGAGGTTTTGTATTTTGCCGGTGGCCTACTGTATGACCAAATGGGATGCTAGTGTATTCAACAAGTGTCTTTTGTACAAGTAGGATCGAAACAGAACACTTGTTAGCTTGCCCATTCTAAAGCTAGTTTGGGAGGATGTCCAAGATATTCAGAATTTACCACAAATTAAGCAATGCTCCTCTGCACAGGATCTAGTGTATATGCATTTGCTGTCGTGAAATGTTTATATAGATTTGGTTGAAAAGAATGAGAGTCATGAGGTCTCCGTGCAATTACATTAGTCAAACCTTTTAACAGTTATATGGACCGCTTGTTATGCATTGTGAATTATGATCCATCTAAAAGGGGTCCCTCTCTAACATCTGTGCAGCTGCCATTCCAGGTACTTATCCCAGTGTTACAACAGCATTTTAGGTGCCTATAGCAGAGGTATAGGTTGATATTCACCCAAGTGATCCATTTGTTAGGCTGCATGAATTATAAAAGCTCCAGTTACTGATATTGCATATATCTTGTGCTTATGAATTGTAACCAATTTTGCATGATTTTATCTGGTTTTTCTTTTTTTGTACTTTACCAATTGCTGCTTTTTGTACACTTATGGCATCATGCCGAAATAAGGTATTTTGACTGAATGAAGCTCATTCAGTACAATGCACCAACGAGAAATAACGAGCTGCTTTAAATTGTTTTTTAAAAAAAGAATCGAGCCAGTCCCACACCCATCTCTACCAGGTTTGTAAAACTATGGAAATAACTACCAACTAGTTCTTCCATAATGCATAGATTCAATCACTAATATATCATTACATGCTGCAGGTCAAAGTTGTCATCACACAAGGAAAATGCACACTGGAAACATTAGAGATCGTAAACCATACAATTTTCGGGATGGTCTCATTTCAAAACAGAACCCATGAAAATACTGTCCCAGCGAAAGGCACCCAGGAACGTGAAACGATTGTGGTTTTGGAGCCTGATTAATTACATTTTTTAACCAGACTGAAGGCCCCTCCACCCCTCCCCCATTTGGGATGCATTAAAGTACCAGCACCAACCACCAGGAAAACAAGAAAAGTTTTCAAAAGCAACAAACCACCGTTTACACTGTCACCATGATTCAGTGTTATTGCATCAGGCAGTAGCCGACAGACACCAGTTTCCCTTCACATACTGCAACAAAAACTCGAACTATCACGTAAAACCAGGATGGCTAGGTCCTCCACAATATTAGTGAGGGGCAGATGTACTTACAATTAACCCAAAGCAGTTAGCAGAGCGCACTTAGCATTTTGATTATGAAACTTCTCAGCAGTACAGGTAGCTCTCTCAATGTATTCATAAAAGCAGAGGCGTTGCTAAGGGGGGGGGGGAGATAAGGGGTCTATAGCCCCTGGTCTTTTGATTGTAGCCTCGAATAGAATCTCAGGAGCTACAGCCAAAAGGCTAGCTAGCCCCCAGTCCCGAAATTAGCGTAGCCCCGGTTCTTTTTCAGACCTAGCAACACCCCTGCATACAATGGTTTCTGTAATGTACTATTAACCGATTTTCCGATGGGATAGGCACAGCCAGACCATGCTGCCACAACCATGAAAGATGGTCTTTAACCAGAACGAACCGGCCATCCTGGAGATCATTTCCATATGGTTCAGTGTACTCTACTTGCTTTATAGCACTGTAATCCTACTTCAAAAAGACAAAGCACTTACAAAGGGAACCGTCAACACAAAATAAAACTATAGGCAAGCACTGTGCACAAGCTGGTCAGAGGCCACTAAATGACTTCGAACAGTGTACCACTAGTGAGTATTTGCAGTAAACCACCACCAGCTATTAGGAGCTCAATGTGCTGTGACCAAGTGTGCACTCCAGAACACGAGCATGCCACCAGCGACTCCAGTGCAGTAAACCAAAAGGCACGAACAATAGTCACTGGAGAGTTTGCCCACGCACTCTTCTCATTTTATTTTACAAGGCCAATTTCGTCCACAGCTAGATTAAAGGATTGTACACAAACCTTGTATTCTTGGGCTGCTTCCTCAATAGGGCTCACAGTGTGAGTTTTATGATCCTTTGACTCCCGACAGACAAGGCAAAGCATTTGCTGATCCTCTTCACAGAAGAGCTGCAGTGGCTGCTTATGTTTGATGCACATGTTTTTCTCCTGCAGTTTTAACATTTCCACAATGTTTCTGAGTTGACAGTTAGACTGGAGGGTTCTTCTGGAGGTTTGTCTGCACTGAGGACAGATCACGTCATTTCTCTGGCAGCAGTGAGTGATGCAGGAACGACAGAAGTTGTGTCCACAGTCTATTGTCACAGGATCATTAATATACTCCAAACAGATTGAACAAGTGGCTTCCTCTTGGAGCACTTCAAAATTTGCTCCCGCCATAATGAAGTAAATGGAAGTAAAACTGCAGAAAGAAATCAGTATTAAAAGAGCGAAGTTGTCACCAGGTGCCAAATAATTTCTGTAGGGAAAGAAAAAGAAAAATAAAGTAGTGAAATTAAAGTAGAATTATAGGGTTCATAAATTCTCAGTATTAAAAATTACAACCAGAATTAACTCCATACTGAGAGACTCTGCTCCAAATTTCTAAAAATGGGTTCATAGCGTTAAACCATTTAGAGGGAATTGTGAAAGTGTAGCTTTTATAACGTGTAGCCCAAGGCCCAGCTGGTAGGGGGGGCTAGGTGATTGTTACCCAAGGGAACACCTATAGGCAGGCACCAGAGTAATACATGTATTTTATTGTGCAGTGTGTTATTTGTCTGTGTGCGCGCGCGCGTTGGACTAAACCATCCAGCCCACAATGGGGATGGGTAAAACGGTAAAGAAAGAAGAAAAGAACAAATTCCTGACCAAGAATGGGCTGGGCCGAAAAGAATCCTGGAGGATTTGAAAGGAGGACAGTGTATTAAGACAGATGAAGGAGAGGGAGACAAAGAAAGAAAATACTTACCTTTGCCATCTCAACCACTCCCCCTAAGGCCTAATCCATAAATGGCTCAAATGTGGTGCGCTGTGGCAGTGATGTGGGGCAGACCCCACACTAACACGGTAGCCCTTAAGAGTTAAAAAAAAATCAACAGGTGTGGTGGTGAGTGCGTGTGGGCCCCCAGCCAAAAGGGCCCAACCTGTAGACTGCAAAAGGCAGTGGAGCTACAGTGGTATTGGGTGGACCCATCAAACATGCAGGGGCCACCCAGGATAAAGAGCTCTGGCTGCACACTGAGCACGGGGTGGCTCGACATGATGGACGTGGCCATCCTAGAAGGGGTTGGGGGGGGGGGGGGACAGGCCACAGCAACTCCAAGGAACCACTTTAACCAGCCCCAAATCCAGCCCCCAGCCATCTAGACAGCCATGCAACCAGCCAGAAAGTCAACAAAGACAGACCCATGAAGGTACTGAAGAGGCGTTAACTGACTGAATCAATCAGCCTATTGTGACAGTGTCGACTGTTAAGTTGGGGGGCATATGGGCTAAGGGTTCAGGGAAATGTAAAGTAGGGACAAAAGTTTAGTGGTAGGATATTAAATATTTATAAGAAGGTTAGGTAGAGGCGTGAGAGAGGCACTGCGGTGGCCTGCCTGAAGATACCTAGCACTATGGGGCCACCCACAGATGCCATCCTCTGGCTTCACACTCCATGGGCATGTCACATCATCAATAGCGAAATAAGGCACTGGTGTAGGAACCAAAAATAAATAAATCGGAAGAAAGTCTAAAATGGTCACAGTCCATCTGCATCAATCTATGGTAGGGTTATAAAACGTGAGGGTTCAGTACAGATTGTGGTTGAAAAGTGGCACTCCCTGCTCCATCTTAGTGCAAACATACTTATGGGTGGTTGACAAGAATCATCACGAGTACGTACATGGACATTTGAGTGAAAAGCCGAAGTGGCTGGTGCACAGCTCCACAATGGGGATGTGGAGGTTTTCCATAATATGTGCCTAAAGGTGGTTGCATTTCGGCATACATTGTATGGAGGCCAGAACAAGGCTGGCTGTACTTGTTCACAATGAGAACATTGTTAGGAAACAACAAGAACAGATGGCGCTTTGTTATGCTGAGTTACACCATGGCATTTATCAAAAGAAAAAAAGAAACATGGATGGCTAAGCCAATATTAGAGCAGATGCAATATGACCTTGTGAACGATCCGACTGCGCTGGCCATGAAAACGCACGGACTAACAGTTTGTTGCCTGGGGACAACGTATGCTGAAGAAAATTGCTAATGTGACATGTTCGTCAAAATCTGAAATTTAGAAACATTTGACAAAGATTCAAGTCAAGTTCCGTGGTCTATAAAATGTCTTTGTTTATGAATAACTTATTTTCATCTTCTTACAAATACATTTTTGTAAAATATATCACTGTACATATCTTTACAATAAAAGTAATACAAATTTAATTGTATATATTTTTTGGGCATGGAGTATTTTTCTTGTCAAGGTTTCTTTGTATGAAAGTCACCAAAATATTTGTTTAAGAATAAAATGTGAAGGAAAAGGGTTTCTGTACTTCTTGGTCACACCTTTGTATATTGATAGTTAAAATGAAAGATACCGTTGCTTTTATTTAGTGTAATTGTTTTTCACAAAAACGAGAAAATGCACATGTGTGCAAAGGACAGCACTGACATTTGAAGCATTAGACTCACACGTGACAAGTGTTTATTTTCATAATGCATATGTAAAGAATGCCGTAAAATGCGTTTCCCACCTCACAATATAATGTACAATCTGGAGCAATAAAGAAAACATTATCCAAATATTGGCCTATATTAAATAATGATCCAGGTTTAGCAGAAGTACTGTCGTCTACTCCACAGATTACGTTTTTAAAACTACATCCTTCAAAAAAAAAAAAATTATAATAAGTCTGGCTCCCAGTATGCATAGAGAAATAGAGGCACTTCCAAGCAATTGGTTCAACAAAACAAATTGTTTCCCGCTAATATGCAAAGGTTGTGGACAATGTTCCATATGGTTACAATGAATCTTGGAAAACGTGTCACGATATCACTTGTCTTACTAGATATGTGGTACATTACATGGATTGCCCTTGCAAGCTCAGGTACATTGGCTCGACTTTAGGGCCACTGAAACCAAGGATATTACAATGCTATCGAGCCATTAAGAATTTTGATAACTATCCTTTCACAATGGGTTCCCTTCCATGAAATATATCGTTGGCAGTACATTTCAAAGAGACTCATGGCAGCGATCTTGATCCACCATACGCCCCACTTTTCTTTGAGCTTTGGCACATATTACATAACAGAAAATGAACAGCAACATAATACAAAGATCAGAGATTGATTATACAAATGAGAACATTCAAAATATTTGGCCACAATGGCAATGAGGAGCTATATGTGTTCCTAGACTGATCATTTGTCTTCAGCTCTTAGCTTTCTTATCCAGTCGGTTTGCTTTTTCATAATTGTTCCGAGTGCTAATCAACTGCCGAAATGTCTTCTTTTGGCCATCGAAAGACAATTGTGTTTTTATAATGTGGGAATGTTTGTATCCATTCATTTGCCTATTTGAATATGATTGAATATTTCCTCTTTAAATTTGATAATTCCTGCGGTCCTTCGTGCATTCTAGCCCATATGGGTAGAAATAGAATGTTGCTTTACTAGGACGTCAGCAAATTGCACTTTGCATACCTGTGGGTATGCCTACTTGGGCAGCACATTGCATTTTAGAACCAAAGTTTTTTTTCCGCTGCCAACATAGTGCACATTTGAATCCTTTTGAAAAGTAGTATAACCTTTTTCGTATATGAACATTAAACAGCCAGTATCGACTTTTTAATCTTGGCTGTCTGATTGTCAGTGCTTTCTGCGCCATTTCCAACTAATTTATAATGGCCACTTAGGCGGGTACGTACTGCATGCACTTCAGACTAGATATTACTTTTTGCTAGCAGAGCGCACCTTTGCCTACTTGGGCAGAACGGTTACTTTGCACTTTATAACAATATGGTCAACTTGGCACACTCTTTATGAGCTAATTTTACACTCTTGTTGAAACAATTTTTGTATTATATTTTTCAGGGGCCATTTTGAAATTATTTTTATTTGTATTCATGGGTTTATGAAATTTTGCAATATTTGGGTTTGCAGCTAGCAGAATCGCCTCACTTTTGCTGATATCGATTTTATACATTTGTGATTATTTTTAAAATACATGATTGCACTTCAGCACCTTTAATATATTGTAATTAGAACATTGCAGCTGCACTCATACTCATCACGTGATAAATGTACTTTCATTTCACTATCAGCCATTTATTCTGTATTGGATTCTAAACAGTATTCCCTTTAGTAATGGCGCTTACATTGGTCTGGCTGTATTTGGTAGGCATTAGAGCCTGAAAACGTGATTCAAAGTATTGAGGTGCAGCTGCAGTCACTCTGTAAATTCGTTTACACCGAATGCTTGACAGTCCTATGTCTTGCGACATGGCATTTGTCCTTGAGCCATGACAGTTTATGTATCCAGCTAACTTGTGCTGGTAAAATGAATTTAATAAAGCTCAACACTTCAGTTCATGAGCCCAGGTTTTTGTTTAAAACCAGCGCGAGTGGCAGTGCATTATTCGGCACTGTGCTGTTGGTTTTGGAAATTCCGTTCCCACTACGTTAGTAATGAGGCAGAGCGCTCTATAAAAGGAAACACTGGAATATTTTTCTTTTTTTAACACGCTCTGTGCTAGCACCCATGTAGTTATAGTTAAGATGCTCAACTCATAGGAAAGAGTACTTTCTGGCGGCTTCTAACTTTGCCGCCGTTTGACGAATCCTCTATGGCCACCACCAAATTATTGTGTAAAGTTTGGTGCGGTTTCGTCTTGGAGTGTGGTGGGGGAAGGCAAAGTCATATGGTGAGGTCACAAAACTTATTAAATTTAGACATGATGGAAACATTTTGCTCATGCCTACAGCTGGACGGATTTGCACGAGAAGCAGCAGCTTGGTGTGAAAATGTTCTTTTGAGAATGTGGTGTAAATCCGTCTTTTTTTTTTTTAAATGGCCAAAAGGTTAGTCGGAAAAAAATAAATATTTCATCCGGTATGCAGACATTTCCTGATCTGTGTCTGCAGACATTTCGGGACCAATCCGAGAGCAGTGTGACGTGAGCAGACATCTTACACGACCGCTGATTGGTCAATTAAAAACATGAGGTGCATCAAGACTTCTGAAACTGATGTCATGTTGGATTCGCGGACGGCGCCCATTAAAAAACACATTACACAGGTGAGCATTGAATAAACAGACAATATAACATGGAGTTACCCTCTACTGGCAATCCTAAACAGTGTAACTCGCCATCCTTTCAACCCTGCCACCCCCCAACCCCCTCCTGCCAGTGAGGCCCGAATTGTTTCTGGGCTTTCAAGGCACCACATACAACGGTTCATAGTGCACCCCTAGTACTCGTTCATCCAGGCCGGGCCTCTGAAGTCATTTGCCCTCCCTCCCCGAAACGCGCTCCAAAACTGTAACCATTCTATTTCCACAGAGGCACTCCCTCCATGGATCGCTGCAGTGATCTTTTCCATTAGGGATATGTCTTTTGCTGTGTCAGACCACTCTGACTGTGGAGGGTCATCCGTTTCCAGTATCTGGCGCGGCATGCATGCGGCGCCAGGAGAAGGCAATGCACCAACGGCGAGGGGACGTGCCACTGGTCCTCACGCCTCTCCAGTCCAAATAATACCAAGATGGGGTCCAATTCTTTCAACCCCACCCCTCCTGCATCCTTGATCCATCCTAGAACCTCTGACCAGTGCATCTGCATCCTGGGACAGCCCCACCACATGTGCCAGCATTCGCCCTCATGCTGCAACCATGCTAACAGTGGGGGTCCAAAGTGGGGAACATTTTAGATAAGCGCTCCGGGTCATACTGCCACCTATGCAGCAACTTCATGGCACACAACTTGTATTAGCACGAAATATAGGTCTTGAAGGCCCTTCTAAACATCAGCTGCCAGAGGTACCCGTCCTCCCCAGTTCCATGTTCAAGTCCCTTTCCCATCGTGCCCGAAGCCCCTGTGTAGCCCCCTTCTTGGGTTCAAGCAGGGCCCAATAGAGGTGTGAAATAATGCCCTTCATTTCCGCGAGTCAGTCGAGAACCCGCTCGACAATCTCCTTCCATTTTTCTGCTGTGAATATTCCCTCAAACCCAAGGTACAAATGCACTGATTTTTAAATTTATAGTATCTTCCGCATGGTGTCGGCCCCTTGTCAAACCTTGTATAAATTCAACCTGATCCGAGTGGATCGGTTTGGGCATGAGGCCCTCCATTCGTGTGACAAGGATTCTGGTGAACATTTTTGCGTCAACATTCAGTAGGGAGATGGGCCAGTATGACAACTCTGCAGATCTTTGCCTGCAATTGGTATAACCGTAATTAACGCTTTCCCAAAGGAGGGGGGGGGGGGGGGCCTTCCCCCGTGGCTATGATATTGTTATATAGACCTGCTAATTGCCCTGCAAAGGTCTTATTGAACCCGGGTGTGTACCCATCTACCCCCGGAGCATTCCCCAATTTTAACACTATCTCTTTCAGCATGTACTCTTGGGTCATTAGTTTTTCCAGGTCGGCACTCTCCGTACGAGGCTCGGCGGGGCACTCCCGCCAGCTAGTTATTCAAATCCTCCCTTTCCACCACCCCCTTCCTCCCATAGAGGTGTTCACAGAATGTGGCAAATTTGTGCGCTACCTCCCCCGCCATTTAATGAAGATGCCCTCCCGGTCTCCAACCCCTGCCAACCAGTGTGCCGCCCGTTGGCCCCGCAGTCTAGCTGCCAGTAGTGCATCCGCTGAGTCACCCTTCTTGCAAGATCTTCATTTCAGGAACTTCAGGCTGGCCAGCACCTTGCCCATTTCAAAGTCTTAATTCCCTACGCTTATCCCTTGCCAGCTTAAGATCTTCCTCTCTCTCTCCCTCTCCTCCTTGACCTGGCTCTGCCCTTTTTAAGTGCCGAATCTCACCCTTAATGTACTCGCTAGCAGAGTCCCACTTTTTGGAGGCTCCCTCTCGAATGAGGAGGCCCTTCCATGTTGCTTTTGCCGCATCCCACACCCCACTCATTTCCACTTGCCCCGTATCATTTAGTCGGAAGAATTCCTCAGTCGCAGCCTTCAAATCTTTCAACAAAAACGGCATCCTTCAGGAGGACAGTTACACCGCCATAGGGACACTCTTGGTTTCAGACATGTGAGGGATATGCCCATTTCAACCAGGTCATGATCCGACCAGCTTTATCGGGAGGTGGCTGCACCCAATAACCCTACCAGTGTATTGGTGGGGCATGAACCACTAGTCAATCGTTCTGGCACCCTGTGCTAAAGAAAAGGTAAAGCCCCTCTCCGTCGGGTGACAGTCCCGCCACACATCAACCAACCCCTGATCCGACAGTCCAAAAACATGCCCTCGGAGTAACAACACCCCTCCCCCCTAGGGTCCCTGCCCACCACTGTGGTCCAATTGCCTGTCCGCCCACATATTAAAGTCCCCCCCAATCAGGAGAAGAAACCCCCCCCACCAGACCTATTGAGTATCTCCCCCATGGCCTCCCTCAGTAACTGCAACTGTCCCACATTTGGGCAATATATGGATGCAAAGGTAAGCCGAGAGCCCCCCAGTGTCCGAGACCATCAGCGCCCTCCCGTCTGTTCTTTTCCAGACCACCGCGGCCTCAATCCTCACCCTCTGGTTAAAGAACCCCATCCCTCCCTTCTGGAGAGGCCCAGAAGCCCAGAAAACCTGCCCTACATGGGTGGCTGGAATACGCCTTTCCTACCCTTGCACCATCCTAGTCACCTGTACCAACAGCACAGCTAGGTCACAGTTACGCATTTCCCTCCCTAGCAATTAGCGCTGTTCAGGCCCTTAACATTCAATGATCCCATCATGGGCTTCTCTGCCCAACCCCCGTTCTCAACGTGCACAATTTTGAAACACGACTTACCCTCCGGACCACTCGACCACCATTAACACAGATCGCTCCATATGAACTTTAGGTATGCCTTCACATCTGTTAAATCGGGTGCCCATTCCACCCCCCCTTCCCCTACCCTGCACCGTAAGTGGTGTTGTATCCGAGATGCCCACCCTAAGGTGTGCCACTAGTGACCATCACCCAACTCTCCCGTTGTTTCCAATATCCCCTCAACTCCCCCCAGTGCCGTCCCTGCCCAGATGTCATCCCCAGTCTTTGTGGGGGCTTGCACTCAGTTACTTCATATCTGACCTCCAGCCCCCTTCTGTAGAGGGGTATTCAGCTCCTTGAATTTCCTACCACCTGGCATCTTCTTTTTGGAACTCACCGGACCTTGTCTCCAGGGGTAGGACCCTTCCCCCACCCCCTCTCTTCCCCCCCCCCCCCGCACCCCCCTCACGGCTCTGTCAAATCTTTGCCTTTGAGAACCTGGAACACCTGCAGTGCCTCTTTACTGCGGGTCACTCGGTAGTCCACTTCTCGTTTGAATGACAGGGCAAAAGGGGAAGGACCAGCGATATCCAATGCCTTTGTTGGTCAGCCACTGCATGAGGGGCCGACAATCTCTGCAGCGTTACAAAGTCAGACCAGAAAAGTCCAGGACACCTTGATTATGTCGCCCTCATACTTGAAGCTCCCCCAGTGCTTCGCCTGCTCAAGCACATCCATCTTCTCCCTATATGTATGTATGTGTGATGGACCACTCTGGCAGGCAATTGATGTAACCAAAAGATAGTCTTTATTGACTTATCAAAACAGAAAAAAAAAAAAAAAAATTAGGAGAGAAAAAAAAAAATAGATTTTCAATTCAGGCTTGACTTCGCCTTGTTTACAGCAAATGTTAAAGTCCTTGGACTCTTCCTTGGGGAATAAGGTGAAAACCTGGGTTTAATCTTCGTAGGCCCAGCGATAGTTGCTTCCTGTCTCTTCGCCTCCCATACGGTTCTGCAAAAAACAGGCGAATTCCCTGTTACTCCTTCTTCCCTGCCTGGGTTCTATAGGGGCTGGTTCACTCTGGCCCAATCAATGCCCTTTACACATGAAGTCTTGAAAAAAAAACCTCAAGCCCCGCCCCCTTCCTTCCTTCCTTCCTGCTGGTCGCCATGATGCTCTCCATCCATGAGCCGCGAGGGACGGACTGAGGTAAGTACTGGGATTTGGGTCATTTTCTGCCTTTTTTAAATGACTTCTTGTTGTGTGGAGATACAGCCCGTTTTGGCACTTTCCGTTCGTATAATGATCCATATGGCTTCTCCGCCATTCCCTGAGCCGTGACTGTGCTACAGCGTTTTGTTCGCATTACCCCCAGAGCTCCTCTTCCCCGCTGAATACAGTGTATGCGTTGGCCGCCGCTTCTCTCCATATTTGCCGTAGCTGTGATTCCACAAACATGGTCGGCTCGCGAAATCACCTCTGTCACGCGAGTAAACAGATGCCGGCAGCTGCTTCTGCAGCGGAGCGGGCGAGTCTCTTGATACCTGCAGCCAGCTTGAACGACCTCACTCATTGCCGATAGGGCTTCGTCCGTGGCCAAGTCGGCACCCCACCATGAGGGTTCATTGACCCCCTCCTCAGACCTGCTTGCCTCGTGTACCTCGTCTGAGCTGCCTTCCGAGAGCCCCTCGGGCCGCTCCTCGAAGACCAAACCATTACAGTATGGAAGCGGACCACTATGGATCTCGGGTCTTTGCCGCCTCCGCGGGCTCTTTCCAATTGTACTTCTTTACCCCCACCAAGGCAAACAGCTGGTTGATCAGCCCCTGTACCTTCCGCCCCACCTCTGTCACGGACCCTCCCTTCTGCTCCTTGACTCTGAGCATGCATAGTGTTACGCTGCTCTCTATTTTCCAGGTCATCCAGCTTCAGCAGGGATTCTTCCTCCCGCATCACCAGGTCCGCCAGACGTGCTTCATACGTCATATCGAGGAGGTCCACCTGTAGATGATTATTCTCCATCCCCTCTATCTTGTTGACTCTGCCTCCAAAATCACAAATGGATGCCTGAATATCTGTCCTGATCGCCTTGATCTCCTGAAAAATGTCTCGGGTCCTCTGGTCAATATCAGAGCAGGTGTGCCTTCCCCGGCCACCATCTTTTGTTGGTCTGGGTGAGTTTCTTTTGGGGCACTGTAATTCTCTTGAAGCGTTGTAGTGACTGGACGCCAGAGGGGCAGCACCAGTCTGGGGGCCCCCACCACGTAGTGCCGTGTGTAATCATGCCAGTCACAGGGTACAGTGATCACTCACTGGGCCCAGGTTGCAATCACCCTGCTGTTAGCTTCTTCCTCCAGCCCCCGAGCAGGGCCTTTCCCTGGTTGGCTTGGATCCCCAGGGGACTCTCACCTGGTGGCGTAAGGGCCCACTCCTCTCACACCTTCCTCACTCTTCCACTCGTGCTCCTCCGGTTCCCGAGCCTTCGCTCATCCCCGTGGTTCGCTCACTGTCCAGGACTGCTGTCCATCAAGCTGCAGGCCACCGGTCCATCGAGTCTCTAAGTCTGTCAGCAGTGTTCTGACTCCTTCAAGTACGCGGGTGCCTCCGTGAGGGGCTGGCTTTGCTCTTGCTGGCTGCCAAAAAAGCACTGAGACACCTCTAAAGCCCGAGCCGGAACACAGCTCGTCCTGCTGCTTTCCTCGTTCCCCAGCGGGTGGGGTTCACTCTTTCGCACCCCGGGTGTGGTGGTGTGTGGGCGGGCCACCACCAGGCGGCTCCTTGGTTCCTCCCGTTACCAAGGATCTGAGCTCCGCTCACATCTCCCGGCAAGCGATTACTCAAAGGCCCACTCTGACCTATTGTGGTCGCGGGTCTCCCTTGCAACCTCCCGCTCCGGTTTCCTCTGATGGGGGATGCCTTTAACAAGGATGGCTTTGCAGCAAACTTGTGCAAGGAGCATTGGCAAGGACCCAAAAGCATGGTTTCGCAAACATGTCAGTTTTTTTTTTTTTTTAAACGGGTCATAACGTAATTGTAATATACCTTTGGTGACTGAGGTATAGGTTGTGGCTAGACTGTCCAGGGCATGACCCCATAACCTGGACAATCTGTCTACTGGCCACAAGGGACCAGCAATGGGGTTAAAGTGGGCGTGGGCATGGCCACCAGGGACCTGCTATTGAGACATGGTATCAAGAGAGACGACAGACAAAAGTAGATTTTCAGTAGCTTTATTAAGAATCAGGGTGGAATAACACCTAACTAACCCTATACTATGGCAGGATTTCCCTGTGCAAAGAAATCCAAGGGAAGTCTGGAAAGTCTATGTGAGGAAGTCCAAAAGCAAGTGTATCAAAACCTATGCTATCCTCACAACTACAAAAAAAAAAAAAAAAAAAAAAGTGGGAATACGCCAAGCCAAAAACATTCTAAAAATAAATCAGTGTTTTATATATTCAATATTTTGAGTGATACACCACGCCTATCACACCCCTTTTTAAATACCCCGGGTCACAATGGACCAGGAATCAGGCTGGTTGGTAAAGGTAATATTTATTTAAAATTCAAATCAAACATATGCTTTTTAATAAGGAGCAGCAATCACCAATGTGGTGACCATAACAGATAAGGTATGTAATGCACTTAAATTCACTCTTTAGCAACACAAAATATAAAAACACCAGAGAACAGAACACTTTTGGCTGGTTTGGAAAAATAGCACTTACGTTAGGATTTCCCCCTGCAATATTCCTAAACACACAAATAAACAATTCTAAATAGATATACGGAAGCAGCAGATAATCAGGCATAAGGAATAAAACAGAATTCGAATCTAACCTTCCCTCCCTAAACAAGAGAAAAACAGATTAGAAACCCTACGGTTTAAAATGACATTTCAGAAATGGCTGAATAAAACAATGAATGGGTGCAAAAATCCTTAAGTACACATTTCTATGGGAGCAACATTGGAAAGATACTAGCAGTCATGAGCAATAGTTTGAGCAAAAATAAACAATTTGAACTTGAATGGAAGGTTGAAAATAAGTTAGGATAAAAAATAAATAAATCACACAAGTAAAACTTGCAAAAATGTTGATTGCCGCCTAAAATTAACCAAACAGTTTTTAAGAAAAACGGGTGAAATTGAAATGAGGTCTCTAGTTATCAAATTGAGGGAGATATGCTACGTTCAAAGATAGGCGTTTAGAAAATTTGGGTAGTGAAAACAGAAAAGAAACTCAGTTTGGACTAGAACATATTTACTATAATTTTACCCTAGACTAGAGCAGGCAGGCTAGAATACCAAAGAGGGATACAGTAAGCTCTGGAGTGGATTCATGACTTCAACCCCAGATCCCCAGCGCCCGTCCTGGCGGAACCAGTCGGATCTCTCGAGGTAGGACTGATAATTTAGGACTTACACAAGATAAAAATGACTAAAGAAATGGCGCTTGGCAAGATAAACCAAAGACAGGATAGCAATAAGGATTCTGACAATGTTACAAGTTATGAAGGTAAGGATAGGGTGGTTTAGAGATTGGGATAGGACAAGGAAAGGCAAGGCATGCTATGGTTTTCTACGATTCCCATTAACACTTACAGTCCACTTTAAATTAGGATTTGGGACCGTCAAGGGTTCTGGTCATCACACGGATCGAGTCTAACCAAGGACAGCTGGGCAAATCTGGCGGAACAGGATCAGCTGGTCAAATCTGGTTACCGGATTGCACTGGGCTGGCTCTTCTGGTTCCTGCATACTACAGATCAGTGGGATGGTGAGTCTGAAGCAGGCATGCATTTCATAGTAGCAAGCCAGGCTGGATCAGGAGGCTTCCCTTGGGTTTTTGGGATTTTTAGAATTGGAGGCCTAGCTGAAAAGGGGTTCAGCAATGCATAGGCCTTGGCTTTGCAATGAAATCTGGATCCGGGATCCAACAGGATGAAGAAATCCGGAACAGGACGCCACGCAGGAATTCAGGAAGAAAGTCAGGAATCAGTTTGTGTCTGTGTGCTGTCAGGTGCCCTTATTTATCTAGCCAGACGACATCATTACAGTATATGGTAGGCGCAGGCTTACTACCCACACCCATAATGCTAGGATTGGGCCAGAGCATAGTTCCCGCCTTGCCCACAGCTGATTGGATCACAAAATGGGTGTCATGTTTATGGGGTGACTTTTACAATGTCTAGAAACCTCCCCTAGATACTGGAACCAAAATCTACTTTTTCCACAAATACATATTTATGCAGTTATAATCTGAGAAAATCAGATACACAGCATACATATTTTGTGCGTCATATTTCAATCCAAACCCCAAGTCTGTGGGACATGGTTTTGCCTTTCTGCTACATTTTGGCAATTTTAACCATGAAAGCTTTGCCCTAAAATTCCCCAATTTTGTACACAGAAGCGCATTTACCCCTGGGATGTTCGCAACATTAATACTTTCCCTGCAAAATGTTTTTTTTGTTTTTGTGTTTATTTTTTTAACAACTTCTGTTCCTTATTCAGTAATGAGTTCTGCCAAGTTTTCAAAGAAAATGCATAAAATTAGATTTAGAACTTCAAACTTTTATATTATACTTTTCCTCATTCTTGCTGTAAAGTTAAATGTCTTTTAAAGGTCAGTTACAAAATAACCTTTAAGACCAAATGTCACTTGATCCGTTTTTTTTTCCTTGACTTAAACCTATGGAATCAGAACAGTTTATAGATTTACTTTTACCAGCAACAAATCCTTTTACATTTCTAAATAATCAGGCCTTTACCCAACAATTTACTTTTAAATAGGCAATTTTCTCTCCAGTCAGAAAAAGCACATTTTACTATTTCTTTAAATACGGTTTGCATCTCCAGCAAATACACACTTTCTGCAGCTATATTTCTTTTGAGTGCTGGAGTTGTTTTGCAGCATTAACAAGCATCTAGTTAAAGTCTTTCTCTGAACAGCCGATTCTTGATAGTTTTGCAAAGACAATAGCAGCGTTTCCTGTGTAAAATGAAAACAAAGCCCCAGGTCAATTCTTTAAAGACACTTTTTACAGGAGCTGTCATTCAAGTGAGGTCCGGTTCCTCTGAGACACAATGGATGATAGTGGGCATTGCAGGGCCTTTTTAACCACAGTGGTTCATGAGAAATGGATGGATTTGCGCCAAGCAGCACTTTTAAGGTTGAAAAAGTGACATTTTAAAGAGACGTTTTGGGTTTTCAGCAAAGTAATGCTGCCTCTTTCACTGCAATCCGTGATAAATGTTGCAGAGCACACTGGCACATTCCTGCAGGGAGTACCCTGTTCAACCCCATCTGAAATGTGGTTGGCAGGGTGGTGCAACCACTTTCTGGTTGTTGCACAGGAGTCAGCGCGGCCATTTTGCTGTTTCCTGCACAACGGCTGCAAAGTGATGTAGCGTAGCACAGCCGAGTGGGTCAAAATATCACACACTCTTCAGTTCTGTTTCATTCCAATATAGCCTTTTCCACTAAGCAAGTTCTGAAGTCACCTTCCGTCGTTCTGCTGGTCTAACAGTTCACAACCAAGGGGGTTCCCTTCCCCAAATTCAAAGAGAAAAAAAGAATTTTCAATATGGTTGTCATGGCAGCGCTCTTCCCCAAGACAAATGCACACAAGTCTCTTTAACACGTAGGTCTTGAAACTCTCCTTCCCAAGACAAATGCAACAAATGTGCACATCTCTATCAAATAGCAACCTTGCAGTGGCTTCTGGTCTAGGCGCAGTTGTCAGACCACACGGCGCACCCATCATAAGTTGCGCAACCAGCAACCACATAACTTGATTAGGAGTTGTATCTTGATGTTAATAAAGTTGATTTTGGGAAACTTAATGGTCTAGGCGTACTTGTTAGACCACAGTACACCCATCACAGGTCACGCAACCACAAGTTTTCCCCACTGAATCCCCCCTCCCCCCTCGGCCCTCCCAGCTGGTATTCAATGATTCACAAGTTCAAGTCTCACCTCTGAGGTGTTATCTTTGTCAAAACCAGAATTATACAGCTTCTGTGGTGTGGGCTCATACAGCCCTTTTTACCAAAGTCAATAAGGTGTACTCCTATTCAGCCAATAATATTAATCTTTTCAACGTAGGGGCTCACTAGCCTTTCCACGCCCTCTGCATTAAATCTTAGCACTCTGCTAATGCTGCAGGGCTCACTAGCCCCTTTGTACCATGTTATCTTCACAGTATACAAGATTCCGGCTTTCTATTACGTATGCCCTTCACGATTCTCGATATCCATCCTTTGTGATGTTCAGTACTCAAGAGTTTCAAGCATTCAACCTTTCTGGGTGATTGGCATTCAAAACTGCATTTTGGTGAGCTTCTGGCTTAGCAACCCCTCACAGATCCCTGTGTTGCTACAGACGCTTCCTGGAGGATCACTCCTGCACTCCAAGGTGCTTTCCACAGTGCCCCCCATCCTCTGTGCTGGACTCAGCCTCTTCCACAGTGGTCGCACTTTGCCTTTCCCCCACAAGGGCTTTACAGACCGGCACTGCTCCCCCAGATGGAATCCCGGGAACTTTGCTGGCGCCTCGGCTTCTTGTCCCCCTCGGCACTGTTCCCTTCATGTTCTCTGCTCCTCTTGCAGCTTGTCTCGCGCACCTCTACCTTCCCTGTGAGAACACCACCTTTTTATATGTTCATTGATTGTCAAGGGATTTCATGTTGACCCGATTATTCTCAATTGACTTTGTGAATACCTATTGGTGGGACATGCCTGATCCTCATACCGGCATGTCTCTAAACCTCTCTTTTGTCCCAGTACCAAAGTGGTTATTAAAACCGGTCATCTGCATTGCTCCTAGTTGCCGCCTCTTCCCTGAATGCAAGGAGATTAAAGGGGTTGATGGAATAAGCCTTACAATAGCCCATAAAGACTGAGGTAGGGGGTGGGTCAATGTCTGGAAAAGGGGGACGCCATGTCTCACCATCAGGTACCCTCTCTCCAACTCCCAAGGACCCTCTAACTCAGGTGATCCTCTCTCGCTTGTAAACCCCCCGCCTCCCCCCAACCCCCGGGTCAGGATCCAAGAGGGATGGTCCTTATCATGCCACCTGAACAGAGGATCCCAGGCCCCGTACTGCTTGCGGCCACAGCCAGACGTACTGGATGGGATTGCAGCAAACATGCGTGAGGAGCATCAGCAAGGACCTCAAAGAATGGTTTTGCAAATCTGTCCTGCGTTATATTTTTCCAAAGTGTCAAAATGTAAGTAGAATAAATAGTGATATAACTGCCTGGACAGTGGGCTTGGCCCCCGGCAAGGATGATTTACATTGGGGCATGCAGTAGAGCTGAAGCCCTTGCCCCATGGATTATGGAGACTGGCCATGGCTGCAAGCCATGAACACTGGCCATTGCTCACATTATGAGGGTATAGTGGACATTGAACTAGGATGCAGGGTAGGTGAAGGAAATAACGACGGTGTGTTTGGTGGGCCTGGGGATCATGGGCGAGCCTCATGCCCTAGGCAATTCAAATTCAACCATGACTTGCATCCCCAGCTTGCGCTGCTGATTTTTGCAAGTCATACTGGTTTGTTAAAGGATGTTTACAGTTCTGTCATATGTTAAAAGAGGAATTATTAATAATTCAGTGGAAAGAACTGTAAAGGGATGTTATGGTTACATGCAAAATCGAAAAACCCAAGAAATGTTCAAGTTAGGATAAGATATGCAACCACAAGAATCGCACAGCTACCATGCACTGCTAACACCAACACCCAGGACCAAGATGACATCACAAGTGACATCACGTGATCGCACTGTGTAACAATGCAAAATCGGTATAAGTTTCATTTACAACATATCAAAGGTGATTAGTAGTCTTGTAATAAACTACTCCATGGCAAAGATTTTTGTGAATACAGCAATCAAATATTACAGAGAAACAAGGAATGCAGTAAGGATCATATAACTTAAGTATTCTTAAAATGGTGTGTTTACGTAGTACAATGATATGTCGAAGCAGGTCCCATGCATATAACACTTTTCTCAAGAATGAGAGATGCTTTTCAGGGGGCGCTGTAGCGCACATCTAAGATGGCCGACTAGTCCCAGAGCTCCGGTTTCTATAAATCCTTGAAGATAATCATCCTTTCTCAGGGCCGCCCGTGGAACAAACAAAACACGGCGATCTGTGGCGTACACCTATGGGCACCCACTGGACAAAATTGGAGCTGCTGCGCCGGACCCCGTTGGAGATACGCCGTCCTGAATACCCTGCGGACGGAGGGTGGGACGTTGGCCGCCTGCGGGTTCCAGGCTATTCCCCCTCGGAGCCGCGGGGGGAGGGGCCGAGTCAAGTGGGAGAGGCCGCGCTTCGGCTAATCTCCTTGAGGCGAGTGGAACATTGCAGCCGGCGGATTGACGCGGAGACCCAGGAGGGCCCGGCTGTTGCGGGGGCGCCTTGCTGGTGACGATCCGTGGCTCTGCGTGCTGGGCGCGGCGCCCGCTGTGGGCCCTGCTGGCAGCCACGTGGTGTGTGGACGGCCGCTGCACGGGCTGCTGCTGGTTCGACCCCCGGCCCTGCTGGGCGGCCGCCCCCCTGGCTGCCCCGAAGATAGAGTGGGTGCCCTGACCCCGTGGACGGGCATCTGGGGATTGCCTGGTATCTCCTGCTGGGGGGCACGCCCCTTCCAAAAAAGACCCAAAAAACAAGTAAGAGCAGGTGGGGCAACTTATGAGGAGGGTGAACACCCCAAGGAAGGTCTGCTAAGGAGGGAACACTTTTGCCAGATACGGCCCTCCCAGGGCGGTGACTCTTGTTGGAGTGGGGCAGCTCGTGGGGACACCTGGTCGGGCTGATCATCGCATAGCAGCTCCCTGGAGGGGATGCCTGTGGCGTTGGTGGGGGCCCTATATATACGGCACAGCAAACGGATGGTGCTGGCCCCGCCTGCAATGATATAAACCTTGGGCCTTTCTCCTGGTGACTACACAAGGCCGTATATATGGTTGGGACACTGGGCTGGGTGGTGCCTGCACGCCTGACCGGGGACTCCCCATTTGCTGCCCGGATCCGTAGCATCACCCCTGTGGCAGAACTGGGTTGCTGTGCGCAGCTGCCTAAACTGGTCAGTGTTGGGTGACACTGCATGCAACGCCAATTGACCCCGAGAGGCTGGTTCCCACCTATCCACGCTGTACCCACGATCCCTCCTCGCTGGGGCCATTAAAACCTCGTCCCCCTGGATTCGATCATTGGCAGACCCTGCGTTTTCATTACTTCTTGATCGCACCTGTTCAGCACTCCTGAATTAAACTTTATATGCTTCTACCGCATGTTAACTAGGTCCATGTACACCACCAACCCTATATAGAGACCCTACAACATGCTGTTACAAGTGGTACTGGAGGTGTTAGAAGTTACGGACCACCTGACTCTGCATATGGGCCGTCGCGAGCTGAAGGGAGCGCGCTCCAACAAAACAGGCCCAATGGACTCCTTCGCTAGTGCCCAGCGGGTCCGCAGCACCTCCGCCACAGCAGGCGGATAGTCCACCTGAGTTGCCAATGGAGGAGAGGGTGGACCGATTGATGGCTATGGTCCAGAATGGCTTTCTGGCGGTAAACACTAAATTGGACGACATTGGGGCAACAATTAGCTCCTTAAAGGCGAGGGTGGACAAGGAAAGCACACGCGTTACTGAGGCCGAGGGCAGGATTGCTACCAATGAAGACTCGATAATACAACATGGCCGTGATATTGCCCAGCTGAAGGGGGACCTCTGGAAAAGCCTTGACAAATGCGAGGATTTAGAATCCCGCTCTAGGAGGAATAACATCCGTGGTGGGGGTGGCTGAAACCTTTGGAAAGGGGTCCATGGAACGCCAAGTGGAAGCTCTTCTGAAAGAACTCCTGGGTCCAGATTCTTTCTCGGACCACTTCCTTGTGGAGCGAGCACACCGTACATCGGCACCTCTGCCTAGGCCTGGAGCACCAACTCGCACAATAACTGCCCGCCTCCTCAACTATAGGGACAGGGATGCTATCCTGCGGATATCCAGGGAAAAGGGCACTCTATTACACGAAAACAACAGGATACACATATAGCCGGAATTCTCCACAAATGTCCAAACACTGAGAAGATCTTATGAACCCGTCAAGAGACAACAGACTACGTCAGGTCCCATACTCGCTTGTCTTTCCAGCGAAAATGAGAATCCAGCATGGTGGCCGGGCTCATTTTCTTTAAAATCCGACCGCAGCCATGTTGTACGTTGAGGCCTCCATCCCTCTACCGGCCCGGGATCGGGCCGGGAACCAAAATCTGCCACCCCGGGGTGCGGCAGAACCCGACGACCCCGAGGGTTGATGCGTCTTCATTGATGCCACACTGCTATAATGCTTTACATTGAAGGCGTTGGGCGGCCCGGATTGTTAATGTTTGTTGAAATGGAGCCGTGTAGACTTCCTGGGTCAGCGGCCATGTGAGTGCAGCTCATACCCCCAGGAGTGTTCCCAGGTTATGGCTCTAGGGGTACATCGTCCAGTTGGGGTTGATGATGTGGGTGGGGGTTATGGGTGGAATAGGGGTACGGTTTTGCCGGACGATATGTCGGGGGAACCCATGTTCCGAGTTGTTATAATGGTTAAATCAGAGAGCGGTTTTGCAGCAGGATATCCATTCCTCTGGCGACAGGGGCTGGAGTGTGGACATACACCCAGTTTAAGGTGCGACCATGACACAGGCTAATAAGGGTTTGAATATTAAGCTCCTTTCTTGGAATATCCGGGGATTAAATAACCAGATTAAGGCAAGGAAGATCACAGCATATATCACACATCACAACCCTCATTCTTTTCATACAAGAGACACATGCGCTTGGGCAGGTCAATACTAAACTTCTACCGAGGTGGGGGCCCCACAGGTATTGTACAGACTACTCGACACAATCCAGGGGAGTGCTGACTCTTGTACACCCCAGGTTGTGCTTTAAATACCAGTCCAGCAAAATAGACCCACATGGTAGATATGTATTGGTGTGGGGTGATTCTGATTAATACATATGGTCCCAACATAGACGATCCTCAGTTCTATTGCACAATAGTGGATATGTTAACTTCATCTGGGGAGGCACGAATACTCTGGGGTGGCGATTTCAATATGATATTGGACCAATCCCTGGATCGCTCATTGACTGTCCCCAGAACCCCCTCCAAGGCCGCACTGGTTGTAAAACAATTAATGGAACAAATGGGCATGTTAGACGCATGGCGTGCATTGCACCCAAGTGAGAAGAAATACACTTTTTATTCGTCGGTGCACGATTCTCATTCGCGCATTGACCATTGGATCATTAGTCAATCCCTAGCTGGGGCGATCTCCCGATGCGATATACATTCCCTAGGCCTAGGCCTAGGCCTGGAGCACCAACTCGCACAACCCTTTCGGATCACTCGCCGGTGACGCTTGACATCAATTTGAGTGATGTCTCCCCCCCGGCGAGAAGATGGAGGATGCCCCCCGCAAGAGACCCTAACATTTGTGAATCGCTACATACAGAGATTGCTGAATTTCTAGAACTGAACGAGGGTTCGGTTGCCACCTATGCTACTCTATGGGATGCATTTAAGGCCTGAGTCCGGGGAGCCATCCTGGGTAGGTCGACTGGTATGTTGAAATCGGTACGAGAGGAATTGGGTACGACCAAGGCTAAAATTGACTTGTTACAAACTGAATACGGCATCACACAGGACAAGGGAACCCTTTCGCAAATTCATACTACGCTGAAAGAATTCCATAAATTGGCCCACAGGGAAGTTCTTTACATGGCGGCGCCAGCCAAAGCCCGACGATATGGGGAAAGCAATAAGGCCGGGAAATTCCTTGCCAACATGCTCAGAAGTGCAGACACCATAACCCGATCCCGAGTATACAGACTCCAACTGGAGCAACGGTGAATAGAGACCAGAACATTAATTCCGCATTCACTCAGTCCTACTACTCTCTCTATTCCAACCACGATAAAAATAACAAAGAGGACAAGTTCCGATATTTAGATAATCTCGACCTTCCCACATTAACCGCCGAGACCCGGAATGTACTAGACAGGCCAATCACTATGGAGGAGATTGTAGAGGCCATAAAAGCTTTATCAAGCGGCTGTTCCCCTTGCTCTGATGGCCTGCCTGCGGAATTATATAAAGAATTCTGTAGTGAACTGGGCCCGATATTGTTAAAAGTGTGGGAAGAGGCAATGACCCTGCGAGTTCTTCCGGAAGAGATGCGTGAAGCAATCATAACTGTCCTTTTGAAACCCTGCAGACCGGCACAAGACATGGCGTCCTATAGACCCCTGTCCTTAATTAACACGGTCGCAAACATTTTTGCAAAGATACTGGCCACCAGACTCCTGCCATATATGCCGATCTTGGTCCATACGGACCAGGCGGGCTTTATACCAGCCCGGTCCAAGGCTCTCAACCTGAGACGTCTATTTAATGTTATGGCACAAATAGATCCAGATGCCAAGGCGGCCGTGGTCGCATTAGATGCCGAGAAGGCTTTTGATTCCGTATCCTGGACAGGTCTCTTTCTGGTACTAGAGCGGTTTTGTCTCGGCCAGTACTATATTAATTGTGTGCGACTACTGTATACACAGCCGACGGCTAAGGTTTTAACCAACACCACTCTCTCCCCGTCATTCCATCTACACTGGGGGACTTGGCAGGGATGTCCCTTCTCGCCCATACTATTTGCTCTCACCATTGAACCAATGGCGGAATTCATACGTCAAAACCACGCACATAGAGGGCTTAGGATGATCGGCCCTCCCTCGGATAATATCGCTATACGCAGACGACACTGTGCTATATGTCCGGGATCACAGAGAATGTGCAACACATGTCAGACATACATGAATTTTCAGAATACTCGGGATATAGAAGCAATGTACCAAAGTCCGAAATATTTCCCCTTACTGACGGCACGGGAGACCCAACAGAGGGATTTAGATCTTCCCCACCAGGGTACGGTACCTAGGGATAATGGTTGCCAGAGATAAACACCTGTTGTATACGCACAATCATGGATAACTTGTCAACCCTTTTGACCAAATTTCAACTTTGGGCCAACCTTCCTCTATCCCTATATGGCAGAGTGGCGCTACTCAAGATGGGGGTCCTCCCCAAGCTCCTCTATTACTTCAATAACATCCCCGTTTGGCCCGGCAAGCCCTTCTTCTCGAAATTTAAATCACTCGCCTCCTCGTTTATCTGGAACAGGAAGACCGCAAGGATGGGTTGGGATAAGATGGTTGAGCCTTTTGCGCAGGGTGGCATCGCTGCACCAGACAGTTATATTACTTGTGTGCACAAGCTCAATTTGCAAAGCATTGGTTTGACCCCGAGGACACGGCCCCCCCACATATTGATTGAAAAACATTCTGTCCACCCAAACGACATACTTTCAGTTCTTCTTAACCCAAGTTATGGGGCCATATGCCCGTTCGATCCGGTATACACAACCACTCATGCATGGACCAGAATCTACAAGAGGATAGGCCTGGAATCCCCCTATGATCCGGAAGTCCCCTTATGGGACTTCTCTAGTATTTCCCCCACGTTTGATCGGGCACTTCAGCAATCCTGGGTCCCCAACAAGCTTTTCACGCTGCGCGACATGTTCCCAGATGGCGAGTTCTGTGACCTCACGGACTTCACTGGAGCGGTGGGGAGGGGCCAGCTTAAACGCCTTCAATACTACAGGATGAGGGCCGCTTTTTCAGCGAAATGGCCAACATTCCCGCAAGAACCCCAGACCCATGAATGCATCAGGTCGATAGTGTCCATAAATAGCTACGGCAAAGGGGTCTCTATGCTATACACCCTAGTGCAAACCCATTCCGCGTCATGCAACACGATGAGGTCTGGGAGCGAGACACGGGCACTCAGATAGATGAGGTCCGTTGGGCCCGGTATTGTCAACTTACTCGATTAGTGTCCATGAATTCTGGGCTCTGGCTAATCCAGTTTAAAGTTTTGAACCAACTACATTATTCCCCTGCTAGAGTGGCTAAATTTGTGGATAACTGCACAGGTGCCTGCCCTAAATGTAACGCCCCTGGTGCGGGGCCTTCCCATATGTACTGGACATGTCCACTGATTGTGGAATTCTGAAGGGAAGTTGCGAAACTTCGAGGACATCACAGCCATTCAGGCGACTCTTTCGCCCTTGAAATACCTATTGGGCGATATAGGCAAAGTAAAGGGGACCACAAGGCGATTATTTAATATCTCATGCATTATTGCCAAACGCTGTATTAAATGTTGGAAGTCCCCTACTGCCCCATCCAGAGCCACTTTCTTAAAGGAGCTTTGTATGGTGAATGATGATGAGGAATTATTTGTACTGTCGGTCCCGTCACCCAGTCGCCCCAAAGATATTTGGACACTTGTGCCTTTACCTGTGTGACCTGGGCTCAGACGCAGATGTAACAACCGTGTCCTCGCCTTGTTTTGATTCTTTTGTACAGGTTGCTCTCATGCCCAAAACATGGATATTTTTTTTTATTCTTTTTCCTTTCTTTGAATGCTGTAAGAGATTCAAGCTATGCTTTGATGTGTGTATGTTTTTGTCTTGCTGCTGCTGACCTGCTCTCTCAATAAAAATGTTTAAAAAAAAAAGAATGGGAGATGCTTTGACTTATTGCATTATGTTAAATATATGTGCATTATGATCTCAGGATAAACCCCAAAGGGAAAAGTAGTTCAGAATATAGAACAAGGTCAGCCTCTACATGCCTAGTACCCATCATTTTATAACGCCAAGTCCTCAGCTTAAAATGAATATGTCATCCAACAAAAACAACCACCCCAGATTTGTAATGCCATCTTTGATGTCCTAGGCGTTGGGGTTCGCCGTCAATGGTGGGGGCGTGAGTTATGGTGGCATAGATTACCATAAGTGACACTTTTCTTGTTTTTTTTGTACTTGTGACCATAACGTCTCAAGGTTTTTTTCCCCCTGAATTTGATATGGTCAAGTTGCACTAATAAAAACCTAATGTGCATTCAACAAAGTTATGGCACAGTCCATTCGGGATGCACGTGCCAGTCTGCCCCAGATCCCCCCCGCCCCCCCAAATGCAAAGTTTAGTAAAGATTTGCCAGACCGCACAGCCTAAACCTTTGACGGATTTGTACCAGGTCCGAAACAACTTGGGTACGAACTTCATGTGGTTTGGGGTCATTCCGTGCAGTCGTTGAAAATATTTGATGGAGAAGGGGTGCCCCCCTTCTCCAAAACAGATAGCCATATCTCAAGTAAATTGCCAAAACCAGTTTTTTTTTTATTTTCTTTTTAAAGAAATGAAACAGCCACCATCTTTGTTTTTGCTCGATGCAAGAGATGGCTGTGCATATAGCAGAGATTATCGGAAAATGAATGCAGGAAAAAAAAAGATATTTGCAGGTCAAAAAAATATGCATCCGCCATCAGTATAGAGGTGGGGGGGGGGGGGGGGAGGGACACCAAGGGAAATTTGGGAGTTGGACGGGGTCTAGTAACAAAGCTTTTCTGTAGCCTCGGTTATGGACAGAATAGCCGACATTTGAAAGCAAACTGCATCACAGAAACAGTGCGTGTTGTGGGGGAATGGGAGAGGGCAGGGGAGATGGAGGCCATCATGGGTATGTGAGGAGCAGACACAGATGAGGGTGGACACTTGGTGAGGGCAGGAAAGCCTTTTTCCATCCAGCTGTTTTTTCCAATATTCGTGGCAATAATAGGACTACAGATAGCGGGTATCTATAGTCCTGTACCCGCGGCTATTATGTTTACAAATTGATTTATTTTTACAGCTATGGTGACATCAGGAAGGGTGAGGGGCGGTGAAAAGCCATCCAGGTCTCACATCCACGCAGTATCTGGTGCCAATCGCGCTTAGCTTGAAAGCAAGGAAGGGGCCAGCCCCCTGAGGCCACGTTGCCTAACAATCGAGCCCACATTACAAAACAGAAGAACATAGCCTGAGGGGCCAAGCAGAATCAGTCCGTTACTGCCTTTTGCTGAATTGCATTCTGGTATTTGTAGTCCCCCCCCCCCAGTCAAGATGGGGGAAATAATGCCACAATTGTAACATAATAGTTCTAGAAGGATTCATATGAGTCACACTATAGTACGTTTACTTTTCAAGTTAACTTTATAAAGCAGAGTATTTTAATGTTTAAAAAGCCAGAAAAGTCAGTCATGAGTATTTGGCTACAATCTGACAAGAGAGTTTGCAATCCTGGACACTGGTGCAGTTATGTCGCCCCGATTGTGGCTGCTTTTTCCAGGCACAAGTCAAGGACACATGAGGGTGGACAGTAACATTTTTCAGAGGGCAGAACGCAACCCCTTTGCTTTCTTTTTTTTTTCTTTTTTTTGGAGGTTGCCAAGCTTGCTCAAGTATTTGGCCATTAGGATTTTACTCAGGTTGTCATGTTCCCAGTGCAGACGCTTACCCACAAGGCTACAAACACTCGTTTCATACTGGGATTTGGTTTTCTCAATATTTCACGACTGATTGCTGGGTTTGAAAGGTGAGCACCTTTTATACTTTGCCAGCATATTTAATGGAACATCTCCTTTCAGGTTTTTTTTCCAGGTTTACATCACTTTTATTTATTTCTCTTTTATTATTATTTTTTTTTTTTAAGTCAATGCTATTTTGTCTTGTCCACCATCTTCCAAGGGGAATGACAATAGAAGTGCATTTGTACATTTCACTGTAAGATATATGGTCAGTTACAGGGTGGATATTCATGGGTGTCAGCTTTTGATTTTTTCGCTATGGGGGCAAAAGTACCTGTGCACGTGCTAGCCATTTTCTTTTTCCACTTTTCCATGCTGCTTAAATGGGTTTAGTGGGGGTTGTGCGATGTATCAGTCACCAAGAGACTGGCCATGAAACAAGGGGCTTGTAGCACGTTGCTTAACCAAAGTGTGATCCGTGGCAAATTTAATCTCACTGCGCATTGCCTGAACACATTGAGTTCTCAAAACCTGCAATCTTTTATACATAATACCACTGTCTAAACGGGTCAAAATCAGTATCAGTTTGTGATTGATGAATATTTGAGTGACGGGTTACAAGTGTTTTAAAATAGAGTGAGCGTGCTTACTGGCCATGGCCAAAGCCCATGGCTACTTGTCTGGTAGAGTTTTAAAATACAGTGGGCAAGGCTGTATTTATCTATGGAATAACAAAACCCTTGAAATGCGAGGAAAAAAACCTTAGTTGCAGGGACGTTAAGGTGAGAACTTAATGCAACAAAACCCCATAAAATCAGCAAATGCCACTTTAATTCGCGCCACCTGTTGCGGCCTATGACCACAATGACGACATCACGTATGACATACATAAAAGTTCATTACAAAATTGGATACCATTTAAAGATTACTTTTACTTAGTAAAATATGTGTTCATTTTAACATGTTATCACTTACAAAGCCACAGAAAGAAACACATGTACGTGTTTTTCAAGCAAATGTTAAATCTTAAAACGTTATTTTCTATACATATATAAAGTAATTTCCAAATCCCTAATACATAGTTGTTTCTGGCTTTAAAGCACATATTTAGAAAATGGTAAGTGTACACATTTTTTTTCTTACAAATATTTACATATGTTTATTTTAAAACAGGAATTAATTAGGGTTCAATATGTGTCTGTCCATTTATACAACTTTTTTGCAGAGGTGTATACAGATATTATAGTGAACATGTCATATTTGGCACAAACCGGAACATTCTAAGCAGTGTACTATTTATAATTCAGATAGCTTTTCCCCAAAGTACTACAAAGGAAAACTTCACCAGTAGTGATATGATGCATGTGTAGCCGTTTACCATTTTAAACAATGTACTCATTGTTATGCACCAAAAAGCCAATATATATTTAGAAATGTAAGGGTGGTCTAAATCTGGGCAGATACCTAGAGTGATTTTAGGTCTGATGCCATATGATGGTATTAGCAATGGCAGCAGTGAGGTCACCATTGTGGTCATAGACTGCACAACAGGGGGGTGGGGGGGACATAGTTAAGGTGGAAATAGATGATTTTCAAGTGTTTTGTTGCATCAAATTAATCACCTTAACATCCCTGGAACAAGGTTTTTCCTTGAATATATATTTAATGTGTGGCAGTCACCACACTATAGTTGAGTGTCAAGATACATGGGAAACCCGAAAAATGTATTTTTGACTAGCATAACGGATTTGACTGAAATTTTGAAGACTAATGGACCGCATGACTGGATAGTTTGAGAAAGATCTTAAAAATGTAAGTCAGCCTAGTCCCCCATTAATTTTCCCCATAGAGAAAAAGGTACTATTTTTGCTCGAGGATACAGTGAAGACCGCTGGACGGAATTGGATCAAGTACAAAACAACTTGGGAATGTTGCATTGGCTCAATTTCCACGGAAGGGGTGGGGGGGATGGGGGGGGGGGGGGGAGGAGGCTTTCTGGGGTTAATGCATCTAGTTAAAAAAATATTTGATGGATAAGTGGGTGCCCCCTTCTCCCAAAATTATAGCTTTATCCGCCATGGTGCATTGCAGCATACAGGCTTTTCAGGAATGAGATATATTCGAAAACAAAGTTGAAAAAAAATAACCATTTGGAGTAGAAAAAAAAAAAAGGATGAAATTGCATCAGGCTACAGGTGGTTGGGGGGTGCACCATGTGAAACTTGGGACCAAATTCAGAGCTCGGACGTTTTTGCAAAGTCAAGGCCATTTTCCCCCCCATAGTCCGGGTTATTTTCGAATATTCTGGATTCTTTTTGAAAGTGAGTCACGTATAACAAGTTATTTGTGGGTCATTGCTGATATGTAAAAAAAAATAAAAAAATAAAAAGTTCTAATAAAATGGAATTGTACAGCTACAGTGAGGTGTGGAGTAACCCATTGGGGTTAACAGGTCAAGGGGTGCAATATGGCGAGCCCAAAATACATAGGGGCCACGGCCGAAGACAGTGTCCACCAGGGGTGTTGCTAGGTCTTGACTAAAACTGGGCTACACTAATGTCGGGACTACGGGCTAGCTAGCCTTTTGGTTGCAGCCCAAGCTTCGATCCGGGGCTACAACCAACAGATCCAGGGCTATAGCCCACCCCACCGCCAACACCCACTTGCAACGCCTCAGGTGTCCACCTAGGGTGGTGGACAAGCACCATATTGGGGAACATGTGCAGTTGAAAATTCTCCTTTTGGACCCACTAGGTGGGTGGATGCGGCTGCGTCGCTGTGGCCATTATACACGTCTCACAGGCCCACTAGTTAGAGCTTAGCGAGTATGACCAAAGTATATTTTAACACTACTGAGCCACAAGCATTCATGCTCACTGGCCAGGGCCATTTTGCACCCCTTGACATGTTGCCCCAAAACGTTACCACACACCTCACCGACTATTACTATTTTTTTTTCTATTGCACAAGGTTTTCCTGTAACCGTGGAATTACAAATAAGATGCACCTAAACTATAGGTGCATGGTGCATTGCTAATCACTACTTTCAAATATTCAACAAACGGGCCCCCATGTTACTTAAACGCACGCTCGCACTCACTCTGCAGGGCCTGCAGTAGCAGCCCTATAGTTCTGGTTAAGTTGCTCAACTCCTAGAAAGAGTACCTCTTGGGCGGCCTTTAACTAAGCCGCTGTTTGATGAATCCTCACCAAAAAGTAGGTACCAAAAAGAAAAGTGATATCTGGGGCCGGTCTGCAGACTAACTTCCTGACTTGGCGTCCAGACACCTCTGGCTCAATCAGGGGGTGGCTTGGTGTCCACAGACACGAGACTCACGTTGCTTGGATGTTCAAAAATGTGAGTGTCAGATTTTTGGAAACTGCTCGCCATATTGGACAGTAATCCAGACGTGGAACCCTTGCTCGCTATTCTTAGAGAGGCACAGCTACTCCCTACTGATGAGGTTTAACCAGACCGAAACATGCGTCTGGGGTTGCTGTTGGTAATTCAGAAGCGAATTGCCTAGCATTTCGGTGCTGGACTGCCCCAGAGCAGGACAAAGACTGATATGTTTGGGTTATTTCTTCTCTGTAAAAGATAATGAGCTGAAGACTCTGGGTAAGACTCTTGAAACCAGGACTAATGTCTGGCAGAGAGTCTCCCAGGACCCCCCTTGTTATTTGCATATGTTTAAAGTAGATACACAATGGCGTATTCTAACTAGATTGGATTTGAGATGAAGTATTGCAGTGACAATAAACATCTCATATTTGAAGTGTATTAGAATGAAAGGGATTTTTAAAGTAGTTAGTCAGAATACACCAACGGGCATCTGTGTTGGATATTATAATTACTACTGTACTATTATGGATGTATTTAGATACCCGTTGGCATATTCAGAGTATTGAACTGTAGTTTAGGGAGTACATTTGGGTTGCAGGAATATAAAGTAGGCATGTTATATGTACTGGTAATCGATGTTTTGGAGTAACAGACGTGTCGATGCATTCAAACCAACCACTTATCTTTTTAACATATGCAGTATAGTGGCCTGGAGTGGTAGGGGTAGATAACGACTACTGGTGCAGGTTTTCTTGCAAATAGATATTTGGCATTGTGTGAAGCTAGTGAGTTTACAGGTATGTTTGGTACTATCTGCATTGTACCTTATTATGATATATTGGCCTTGTGAGTTTATTTGGATTCTGGAACGATCGTCTGAACTGCAAAAAGGTTCATAATACACCATGATTTGCATTCTGCAGACGCTGCTGAAATGGAATAGATTCACAATTTGCTATTGATACCTACACAAATCGTTCATTAGGGATGTGCTCTTGTGAAACATGGTTACAGAGAGTGCATGTAGGTTTCCACATGTATGAATTTATAGGGATGTTTTTGGTTTCTAGTACTTGTAGTAAGTATATTAGAATTCTAGTGGATTTTCCTGGGTGTTGGTGAATTTTACCATTTCTGCCCAGTAGTCCAATCCTTGCCTTATACCGGAGACACCAAGTGATGTCAGAATTATTTGTGGCATTTCCATGAAGAATGAGCATTTGCAAGCACAACTGGTCTGTGCCATTTAAGTAAATGTTGTGAACAATTGTAAGAGAAGATTGATTGCTACATTTGAATAGCAATTTAAAACCAGTTGTGTTTTTGAATTTAAATAGACCAGTTGTGCCCATCCTTTCATGGGCCTGCAGTTTTTTTGACAAGAGCCATTTGTCTACTTCTGATGGACGTGCAGTTCTTTTGGACTAGAGAGTTGTGGTTGTATTACATGATAGAAACAGTTTTCCTTTTTCAGCGGTATTGCTGGAAGATCTACTATAGGTTCTGTTTTAGTTTTCTTTAAAAGGTTGTCTTTTGTGATACAAAGGGTACATAGCTAGGTGGGGGGTGGACAGTGCACGTAGCCTGCCGTATTCTAGGATGCAAGGAATGTCAGCGTGGACTTTGTTTGCATTAAAGTTAACTAGAACTAGACCAGTGAGAGTATGGAGACGTGAAAGTGCTCCATAACTCATACCTTCTTTGAAGACTGCTTCTTAATGTCAATCAATGCGTATTCTAGGGTTAGACCTTGCAGTTTGTGAATAGTGACAGCATATGCAAGAGACAGAATGGTTCTCTGTAAACGCACATGTCTTTGAAAAGAAGGAAACATGCTATTGTGCAGCCTATTTTGTTTTTTTAACTTCTGTATTTTGTCAAAGTGGATGTTGACAAAATTAACGTTGTCATTGTGTGTATATGTTAGAAATCAACAACTGTACCAATTGCTCCATTGGCTAAACCTTGTTCTACGTCAAGGTTACATTTTAGAATTACTCTGCAGTTTAGACACAGTCAATACATTTTGTAATCCAGCTGTGATGGAGATACATTTTTCTAAGCTATTTAGTCGTGCTGTTGCTTGTTGACACATGGAGTGTTATGCCGTGCACTTCGAGTTTGTCTGTGGAGCTGACATGCACCATGTGTTGGATCTCTTTTTTCAACATTATATTCAATGGACTACAGCTTGCAAGGGTTGGCATCAAGGACATGCATTTTAGGAGTTCCATGACAAGTGGGGCAGATGGGCAGATGTTTTTTGCCCATATAGCTCATAGCCCAGTCTAGTTTTTTGCATCCTTAGTAAACAGACCAGTTCCAATGCTTTAAAATGTTAGCATAGGTGCGATCTACAGACCAATGCATGTTTTGAGTTAGTTCTCTGTAGTGAAACGCGTGCCAGTGATTTACATTTCCAATGCTGCAGAGTGCGTTATGGCATTGTGTCCTAATGTTTTGACAATAGGTTGACCGGAGGTCTCCGAATACAACCGCATATTTTCCTCCAGCAGTTCTTTGTAGTCCGTTTTTAGGACTTCTAGCATTCCGAGATGAATTAAAGGCAACCTAAGGTTGGAGACCAGGCTTGCTTCCTCTAAAAGGAGCACTCCTTTTTTCAGAATTCTGCATACTTTAGTAGCTTGTGCTGATCATTTGTAGTATTCCAATTGGTTTTGGTGTTCTACTGCGACGAGCAGTAGTTGTTGTAAAGTTACACCTCCTTTGTTGTAGGCAGCTAAACCTGTGGGGGCTGTTACAACAGCTGAAAGGTTGTGGAGTCTTGTGGACAGTTTAATGATGAACGTTTCGCCAGAACCAGATTCACCACTTGGATACAGGAGCAGAGGTTTATAATTTTTAAAGTTACAAGTTTTAGTTTCATGTTTAAACCATGTTCAATTTTTTTCATCAACTTCTAAAAGACAAGTTCATCATTTAGCTGTGATTATAGCACCGACAAGACTTCTTCAGATGCTTAGATTGATACATGGTATTTTCTACCACAGTCATTGCTATTTCTGCTTCATTTAGAATGAGTGGTTCTCCAAGAGATTGTTGGCTTCCTGTAACAGAAAGTCGACTGCCTTCAACAGTGTCTTTATGTAGTGGAGCTTCAATTTCTTCCTCTTGTTGGCATTCATTGTCCAACATTTGTTTGTATCGTTTAAAACTGATATTTGTTATACTGCTTTCATTTGCATTGAATGCAGCTTCAAACGTATTACTTTACATGCTAAAAACTGGGCTTGGTAAGTTTTACTAGGCTTCCTTCAAAAGTGGACACTGAATATTTGCCAGTGGTCTCATCTGGCATGACCTTGTTTTTGTAGAGTAAGTTTTGGGCTATGTCAGACAGCCACAATCTTTTTCGAAAGCAGCATTTTTGCTTGGTTAGTATGTGCTGATTAAATTGTTTTTTAAATGTCTGGGATGTAGGAATCATTTGTGGCCATGGTTTCTAGCTCTTGGTAGGATTTTAGTACTCTTTCGTGATGAAGCTGGACTAAGGATTAGCCAGTCATTGTTTTCAGATCTCCAATCTGCAGCTTGGTAACATACACATTCTCTGTGGGAGATCATTTGTATACTGAAGCTCTATCATTTGTTGTGACTGTTTTGTCAGACGATGTGTCATCTCAGAGGTCTTTTAGCTCTGGATTTCTCAGCTTTGGGTGTGAGATCTTGCAACTGCAGTGGAATAGTCTGCAATGTGTTGTGTGTCTATATTTGCATTCCAAGGAGGGCAAGGATTGCATTGTAATCTTGGATTTACTTGGATGCTTCATCCCTTTTAATGTTGTAGGTGTTATGGGGATTTCCCTTTTACACACTGTCACAGAAGAAATTACTTGTCTTGTGGAAACTGGTATAGGGAAACCAAAGCAACATTTTATATAGTATTTACCTGTGTTTTTAGGTCGACATTGGCAGTATTTGAAACACTTATGCTTTTGAAAGCTTAGGAATTGTGTCGGTAGGTCACCATGTGTGGTTTCCGAAAGGGAGCTCACAGGTAATGTATTTTTGAATACATTGTAAAACAGTGGCATCACCGTCTTGGCCAAACTTGGGTGCATCCTTTATTCACAAAAGCATGTGGATGTGTGGTGCTCTCAGGACTGATTTTCTCCAAAAGAAGTGTTCCACTTCTCCGAGTGGAGGGGTATTTTTTTATAAGTGCAGCATGGCAATGAAGCGATGGTGAACGAACCATGACACATTAAGAAGGTCAAGATAACCAAGTTCTCCTGTGTTTCTATATCTATTCCCTCTACATTTTGGTTTGCAGTGCATAAGAAAGTCATCCCATGCATATTCTCCACAACTAAAGTCCATGGTTTGTAAAGTTTTAATTCTACTTTTGTCATTTAGTTTCACATAGTGATTGAGGAATTGTCAAAGATTTGAAGGATTGTTGGCGTACATTACACATTGAGCCTCAGGTCCATTTGTATACTGGACGGTTTGATTGGGAAAAAGTAACATTTGGTTGAAAGTTTGTTGGTGAAGGTTTCTTTTACCATAATGGTGTCGAACATATCAAACCCTTGGCCAATATGGTCTAAGCAAAATTGCTTTTTTTGGTCCTGGTTTATAAGTGCCTTCTTTGAAATAAGTTTGTGTTGCTTATGTGAATCCATTCACCATCACAGAAGCTTGAAAAAGGTATCTATATTGACATTGCGCATGTTTATAAGTACTTTTTGTAATTTGATTAATTTAGTTAGCAGCTTCAGTCTAATTTTAATATAGACAACTTTCTCTTTAGTAGAAACGCGCTGTCAATTAGAGCTTCGAGGATTAGTTTTCCGCAGTAAAGGGTATATCGTGACTTTTTAGCTGTCTTTATAAGAAATCTATGGTGGAAAACTTTGTAAAATTAATTGTTTGGCTTGCTTTACTATGGCTACGTTAACATTGGTATATGTAGTGTTCATTACTCTGCTGTTTTTTTACATTTTTTTGTTTTAGTGGTGGCTGTTTTCACGTTGAGTGAGGTTACTAGCTGCTTTAATTGTTTTTGAGGGATGACTTGTTTATGGTTATCTGCTCTATATTTTTTGTTTTCTACAGAGTTGCTTTTTAGTAGGCGTTCTGTCTGTTGGGAAAAAAGAAAGTTTGTGTTTGAAAAGTGTGGAATGTTTTTGCATGCATTATGCATGGGTGTGATTGTGCAGTGGGAAATAGGTGTGGTTGGGAAGGTTGCAAGAGGGAGGCTGTACAGGTGTGAGGCATGACTTAGTGTGTAAGGGAGTGGTGGTGTGATTGAATAAGTAGGGACATGATGTTTTGAGGAACACAATGGTTATTATGATGCGATTTAGTGCATAGGGTGAAGGGTTGGTGGGCTGTCATGGAAAAAAGGGATGACGAAGTGCGTCTGTGTGCTAATGTGGGTTAGTGATTTGGAATGCAATGAGTTGTAGAGTTGGAATTAGGACCTTATGTGCATAGGGGTATTGAATATTAAAGAAGTGAAATTGTGGCATAAACATTGAGAAATGAGATGGATGTGTACTGAATAAAGAACAGTGATGAACCGAAAGTGTGAATGTCGCAAAATGCAATATAATGAGTAAGAGTGAAATACTATGTTAAGTAGAACAGAATATTCTAGGCTAATATATAGTGAAAGTACATTGTTGAAATTAGAGAGTTGTACATGCTATATTAATGTACTTACTTTGTAGGATGGGACGAGTGTTCTTTCTTCGGTGGCTGTTTTCCTCAATCTTTTTTTCCTGTAATTGTAAAAGAAAGTTAGTGGGTATGTGGTAATGGCGAAGTACTTAAGAGTTTGTTATTTATTAAAGGTAGGAGTTGCTGGGTCGGAAAAAAAGACAAAAAAAAAAGGAGGCTGGGTTATGGGTAGTGTAGTAAGATGTTAAACCAAATGGACTAAGGCTCATTATGAATGAGCTGGTCTGTAAATAAATGTACCAGTAAAAACGTTAACCAGCACCTTTTCTGGACCGCCTCACTCTGTTTGGCAGTATGGGCACTGTAGTCCCGGTAGGTCTGACCTTCCGGGAGTTCAGGCCGCTACCGGCAGGCTTTACACTGAAGCACTGGCACCATTACCAATGGTGCCAGTGCTTCATGGTCCCCATTCCCATGGAGCTCTATGGGAGGGAATTGGAACGTAGTGTACCAACGTCGCTTGTGATATTTCGGTAGCACTGGGAGGTCAGGCAAAGGCAATATAGGGTTGGTGGGTTTTACCCGCAACCCAGTAATGAGGCCATGACGTTCGGGACAGGTACAGGGCAAAAATAGGTGTGTTAAAAAAAGATGCATATTTAGGTTATTTTAATAAGAGAAGTGCTGTGTTTGTGGTGCAATGCATTTGTAATGCGTTGCTGTGTTTTTAAAGAATAGGTAAACTATAGGCCTAGTGGTAATGCAATGGAAAATTGTAGCTGAAGCAGCGTTTGGTGTGCTATAGTAGTGGTTGGAAAATAGTTTATATGCAAGGTGAAGTGTTGTATATAGATACTTTGGGCGCGATTCATGGAATGTTTGCAAAGTGCAAAATGACTTTGCACTGCCGACACAAACCCCGATTTATGGAACTGTGCAAAGTATTTTTGCAGTGCAAAGGCAGTCCTTTTTGTAGTATAAAGTGACTTTGCACTGCAAAAATACACTTTGCACAGTTCCAAGAATCAGGGTTTGTGGCGGCAGTGAAAAGTCACTCTGCACCATGCAAATAATTCCATGAACCAGGACCTTTGGCAGTATACATATGTGAGAGCAGGTGGAGAATGGTAGCAGGTGGAAAATGGATGCCCCCCCCCAGAATCCTCCCCACAATCGAGGGTCTGGAACCATTTTGTCACCCCTGCGAAGCAGCAAAGACCAGTGGATCCCGAGGGAATTGATTTCTGGAGTGAGGGGTCCCCCAGGCCAAACAGCTCCCCACCCTCAAAAATGCCAACAAGATGGTGCAATGTTGTTTTGCCTTCTTTGGGGTACATTGGTGCTGTGTTGTACCAATTCGCCCCCAAGAAAGGCAAAACATATCAATAGTGGCAGCTTGGAGGTATTGGGGCTGGCCCCATGCCTTTGGGCAAACCCTCTGAAGCACCCCCCACGGACCCCAGAAGAGGGGCAGGTCCTTGCTACTTCCTTGTGGGGCCACAATTGAGGGACAGGGCCCATTTTAACACCTCAGGGAAGCAGAAAGGACCACTAGGCCACCAGGGAAATGATGTTGGGTGGGGGGGGGGGTCCCCCACTGCCAGAATTGCAACAAAAAGGTGGCACAATGTTTTTCCTTCTTTAGGGGCAAATGGGTGCTGTTTCGCACCCGCCCACAAGGAAGGCAAAACAACCAGTGTATACAGATTGACCATCTTGGGGGGTAGCAGGGGAGATGGGGGATGGGCCTGTGCCCAAGGGAGTGCAGATCCTTGCTGCCTCACTGGGTTGGGGCAACATTGGTGTTACTTTCCACCATTTTGCCACCTCCGGGGAGCAGCAATGGCCACTAGAACCCCTGGGATTAATTTGGGGGTGGGTGAAGGGGGGAGTTCGGGGGTGGAGACACAAGTTACCAATCTGCTCCTAGGGAGGTTAAAATCTGACATGGCCATCGTGGAGCTCTAGCTTTTCCCTCCAGGTAGGGATGTGTCCACGCTGGGGCTGCCCAGGAACGCCGCAGTACTGGGGCATGGCTGACCCACATGCGAGGCAGGCGCCCAAGGCCAGAGGCAGCACTCCCAGCCAGCCTAGAGCTTTGGCCAGGCCGCGATAGAGCTTTCCCTCCGGGGAACCTGCCAGGACTCCCAGGGACTGCTGCTGGGCTTGGGGATGGTCAACCCTTTCTTTTCCACCCATGTATAAGTGCCCCCACGCATGTGGGCTCTGGTTTACGATGGGACATCTGTGAATGTGGTGTTTTGCAAGCGCATGTAGGTCAGTCACCCCTTTGTCATGCGCCTGTCCTTGAATAAATATAAAGACCACTGATTGTCAGGTGTTTTATGAACCAATTGTCCCTACGTCGACACGCGTTTTGACCTCTCATGGTACTCATCAAAAGAGGGCTCGATATTCACATCAAATAAAGTTGTACATTGTTCACCTATAAACAGGTATATGAAGCCAAACAAAACACGCGTGAACTCCAGCACTCCGAGACCGGCGTGTTTTGAAAGCATTTTGGTCATTTCCCGTGCGAAATATGTAAATAGTGTATTTATGTCACACTACAACTTTGCAGTGCATTCTGGGAACGACATTTTATTACGATTTACACAAGTAAGGCCTCAATTCCAACAGGTGCCTTCCGAAATGCAGGGGGTGCTGCATTTTCCCTGGCTGCTTGGACAGCCCGAGTCCTAAATCTATGGCCTGCCTGCAAGGCTAAATACAGTGTTGCTCCGTTTTTCCCAGAGCACTCAACATATCTGTAGTTTAGCCCTTTCCCTTTTGGACTGCCAGCACATCCACACGTGAGGTGCTTTTTTCGACATAACACCTGTGGGAATAAGGGCAGGTAAAAAATAAAATAACGTTCTTTGTCGTCCATTTCGCTGTTTTCCCCCAATGAAAACTGCATCAACACACTGTATTCGTCCAACTTCTCATTTGCTGCGCATTCTGGGTTAAAAAAAAAAAAAAAAAAAGTCTTGCGATCAAGATGCATTCCGATTCTACCCCCGACCCCCTCAGTTAAGGGGTATTTGGTCGAAATCTGCCAGCAGTTTTCTGCCTACGGTTGTTCCAAAACTGCAAAAATGAACAGGCTGAAAATAGCCTTTGTTTTCTTTATTGCCTTCTCATTTTCTAATGAGAAGTCTCCATTTTCTACTAGCTGTAGTTCTAAATGTATAAGCAAATGAGTTGTGTATTATGAATATCAAGTTGTGAAAGTTTAAGAAAATTCTTATACATCCGCAATGTAAATGTATTTAGCATTCTGCATGGTGCGTGTAGTGTTGCAGCGTAACTCCCGCGAGTAGAAGTATACCGTCACTACAATCTTCTGCCCCCTAAACCTATTTTAGAACAAATATCTGCTTGCACCCTTCTTTACTCTGTAAACGCCTCATTGAGAGGTCCCCATGGAACTCCGTAACCATTACCCAGATCCCAAAAAAAAAAATCTAGATCTCACAGACCGTAGTAATCTAAGGCCAATCACCAACAGCCAATTCCTATTGAAAATTCAGGACAAAGTCGCAACCTCCCAATTACAAGCTTTCACGGAACGTAACAATCTCCATAGCCGACAATCAGGGTTCCACCCTTCCTTCAGTATGGAGACTGAGCTTGTGGATCTCAAATCCCATCTCTTGAAAATCATGGAGAAAGGGAAAGTTCATATTTGACCTGTCAGCAGCTTTCGACCTGGTTGACCACGAGCGCATCCTTCTGCGTTTGCGGAGTCGAGGCTACTGCTCCATAGATGCAGTAAACTGGGTTCAGTCCTTCCTGACTAATTGCGAATTAACATTCAATGGGGTTCCGCTTTCTCGCCTGCCTCTCCAATCTCATGTGGAGTCCCCCACGGTGGCTCCATTTCAGCGTTGCTTTTCAATCTGTATCTGCGCTCGTTTTCCTTGCTTTTGGAAGTTGGTCATCGAGCTGAGTGGGAAACATGCCCAGGATTCCTTGACACTCAACCATATTTATGATTCCATAGAGGGCTGGATGGCCAAGAATTGGTTGTGTCTTAACGGCAACAAAACTGAGCTCCTCACATTCAGCTCCCCTCAGACTTGTTCCAAACTCTACCCATCATACGACAACTTCCTGCTTCAAGATAATAAAATCTTGACCTCACAAGAAAGTCAGAGGGGTTTACCTGGAGTCTGGCCTCTCTTAATTCAGATGCTCAAGTGCACCAAATTCGTCAGATCTGTAATTACTATGTTAAGCTTCTCTGGGGTATTCGCCCTCATCTTAGTGAAAAGAACTTCATTACTCCAGCCCGGGCTACAATTTTATCCAAATTGGACTATTAACAGCCTGCTATGTGGAGCTTGGAAATCCAAAATCCGGGCTTGCCAGACCATTCAGAATGACGCGGTTCGCGTAGCCCTGAACGTCCCCAGAAGATCTCAGACTTCTAATTTCATGAGAGATCTTCATTGGCTCTCAGTGCAGGAGCGAATTTAGTTCAAAACAGGAATCTTTGTGCATCACTCTACTGCAATGCCCAGAACATCTAAAAGCCCTGGTTCTTATCTAGCAACCTACCAGAATTGTATGCTCTTCCACCCTAGCTCAGCTACATGCAATTGAGTTTACAAGATCCAGGGGTCTCTGAGATCATTCCCTGCCGTTGCGTGCTCCTTTTGGAACGCTTTATTCCTTACCATTAGATCCTTGTCTAACCTGAAGCCTTTCAGAGAAGTCCTGAAAACACATATTTTCATGTAATTACGATGCTCATTAGTTCGCCTTCCTGTGACCCTTGAAATTCCTACAGATAACTGTCCCGTCCTTTCGTTGCACCCTGATCCCAGCACGCTATAGGCGCAGTATAGATCTATAAATAAACAATCAAGCTTGCATAACTATATACACACACACACACACACACACATACACATACATTCAGTTGAACATGGCCTACATTTTATTTTTCACTGCAACATTAATAGTCATATTGACGCATTTTTAGGGCAGCGTACATTGGACTAAGGAGGGGAATCGTATTTTTAAGCTATATTGTTGAAGCCCCAAGTTAGGTTTTACAGTAATAGTTTGTTAATACATGGTTATGCATTTACTAGCTTAAGTGTATGTTGTGATGCGTATGCACAGGGAGCGAGTGCATATGTTGTGTGTGGTCATGATACTATTGGCTGAAAATTCCAGCAATAACGCATTTCCTTGCGTGAGTGTATGTTGGAATGTGGAGGCTGGGGGGTTGAGCGTATTTTTTGTTATTTGCATGCAGTGTGAGTCCATGCTAATGTTGGTTGATCTTGTTGCTGGAATAATGTATTTTCTTCCTACAGTAGGTTGAAATGCGTAGGGCTATCCAGGAGAGAGCAGCTCACAGCACCTGCTTTGCAGAACAGCTACATTATTACAATCCAATTGCATCTGTCATGGCCATTCCTCCTCCCCAGCTGCCGCTAACACCATCTGGAGGGCTTGGAAAAAGGAACAGGTGGGAGAATGCAGGAGAAGACAAAGATGAGGTAGAGAAGTACCTACCTCCAGCACTTGATGTTGAGTCCTGGGTGTGGTGCTTTTTTACCACCACTGGGGACTACCAAAGGGTCAGGCAACCAAGGTCAGATGCACCGGCTGCTGGGACGGCTGTACTCCTACGGGATCACTTGCATGTACCGCCACACCAGATCCAACCACTATGGTACTCTGAAAAACAGGTCGACTGCCTCCAAGCCCACCCCCCCCCCCCCAACGCCCCATCTTCCTCGAACACTCCTGCCACCACACAAAATGTGGCAGCAAATGGGAAGCCGAGCTAGAAATAAAGAGCGCAAAGTTACGAGAGAAGATGACCCGCGACCACTCCTCAAAAGTGAAGAGAGCATACAGACATGTTCAGGGACATCTGGAATCTATCCGGACCAAGCGAGCGGAGAAACACTACACCTGAAACACTGGTACTTCATAAAAGCGAATAAAGCAGACAAACTATTGGCAAGGCAAATAAAAGGGAAAACTACAAAAGCATTTGTGGATGAACAAGCTCAGAAAGAGAACGGACGACGGAGACGGGAACAATCTTCAAAGATTTTTACCAAAAGCTATTCACATCAGACAATCCTAATGAAAAAGATCAATCCACATATTTGAGTAATATTACTCTCCCCTCAGCGACACAAGAGGAGATACAATTAGACAGACCCATCACAGAAGAGTAAACAGGGCGATACAAGATCTACTGAACAATAAAGCCTCTGGACTGGACGGATTTATGGCAATATTCTACAAAACGTATGCATGAGATCTGGCACCAATCCTAGCAGAATTATTTAATACGTTTAAAGACAGCCAATATTACGCCATCCATGAATGACGTGAAAATCCTGGTCTTCCACAAGCAAACGAAGAACCCAGAATCCCCTAGCTCATACCGCCCTATCCCACTAATCAATCTGAACGCCAAACTATTCACCAAAAAACTCACAATAGTGCTGCCAAAACTAATCCACCAAGATCGATCAGGGTTCATAGCCAACAGGATGACCCACGATAACACGAGACGGGTAATCCACCTGATCGAAAATATAGGACACACCTTGGCAATACTACTGGCGATAGGCATTCGACCACAGCGAGTGGTCAATGATATTCCAAATCCTGGGGAAGATGGGCATGGGAGAAGACTTTATTAAGATGATTCGCGCCAATTACAACACATCATCCCGAATAGTGGAAGACGGGCAACTATTAGGCAAGATCAGGATAGGGAGAGGCACCAAACAGGGGTGTCCTCTCTCCCCCTTACTTTATGCAATCTTCCTAGAGCCACTCCTGGCGAGGCCCCAGACATCAAGGGCATAGACATATGGGGGGGGGGGAAATTACTCACAAATCAATGGCTTACGCAGACATGCTGATGGCCTTGTCGGACCCGACGAGGTCCCCACCACACCTCATACGAGAAATCGAGAACTATGGGGCCATCTCAGGACTAAAGAACCATGAGCAAAAGTTAGAAATACTAATCCTAGCCAGAAAGAGAAGAGATCCACAGGCAAGCAGAAAAACTCCAATTAAAAGTCGCAATTAAAAGTGGCAAAATACCTAGGAGTGATCCTGATGAACAAAATCAAAGACCTATATATGCAGGAAACGTTCCACCCCTTCTGGAAAGTCCCAGACTTAGAAAAATGGAACTCGCCGTCAATTACATGGTGGGGCCGGTTGACTGTGATAAAAGTGACAATCTTACCCAGATTATTGTACTCCTTCCAAGCACTCCCCATCCAACTTCCTTAAATCTTTAAATCCCTCAAAGCTGCGTCAACGTACATCTGGCAGAAAAATCCCAAGACTCTCAAGCCTGACTATGACCGCACAGAAGGAGGCGGGAGGCATGGCACTCCCACACTTCCGGAAATACTACGAGGCAGCCCAGTTGTGGGTCCTGAAAGAATGGATTCTGGACACATCCCAGAAAATATGGGAAGCACAAGACAGGGCAGTAGCTAATACCAGACTGTGCAATCTCTCATGAATAAGCCCCGAACACAGGCATCAGAACGCTCGAATAAGTGAGGTCTTGAAAGCATTGCTGGAAATATGTACCAGGACAACCAGAAAAGAAATGCCGACTATAGATCTGGCATTCCAATCAGGAATGGAGAACATTTAAAAAAAAAAAATGGGAGGAGACTGAACGTACAAAAGTAGGGGACATGTTCCAAGAACAGATTAGATCCAACACAGAATGCCAAGGCTACTCAGCCTTTCCGAAAAAGATAGGTACAAATACGATCAGCTACATCACTGGCTATCTTCCCCGCGGATCATGCAAGCGGCAACCAGAGATCTGACCCCTTTCGAGACATACATGATGACACAATCAGGGTCGAAAAAATTTGTCTCAACCATATACAAATTTCTCAACGCCCTGTCAGAAGAAGTCAAGTGGCAATATATGAAGAGATGGGAAACTATGCTGGGGAAAGCAGTATCGAGAACACAATGGGAATACGTTTGGAACAATATTCCCAAATGGACGAGAGCAATACAGATACGGGAGGCGTGGACCAAAATCCTTGTTAAGTGGCATTTCACTTGCGAAAGACTACACAGTGTACCACACCACCCAGAATAAATGCTGGAGAGGATGCGAAGCCGAAGGTAATTGGACACACATGGTGGGACTGCCCGAAGCTGCTCCAGTTCTGGACGGAGGTAAAAACCCAGATGTAGGCAATGTTTAAGGGTGCAGAAGAGCTGAATGAAGAGGTATGGATGTGTGGCTTGTGGAGCCCCAGATACAAGACACTGTCGAAAAAACAGAAAAGAAACTTCATAGGGCTCCTAACAGCTACATGACTAGCAATAGCCCAGAAACTGAAGCAGAAACCACCACCATCCAACTTAGAAAGGCTCCAAAGAGTCTGGTCCCTTTTGGCGATGGAACGCATCACCTATAACATCCAAGGGGGCCGCCAAAGATTTACAACAGACTGGGGAACGGCCCTGGAATACCTACAGAGAGACTATAAGGTACAGTGGTGTCCACATAAAATACGTATTTTGGACTTCTTTACATAATCAAATATTACTTAGATGGCTTGCACTCATGGACACGAGAACATTGACTCCGGTGTGGGGGAGGGAAGGGGGAGAAAGGGAGGGAGGTAAAGGGAAAGGGGGAATGTCCCAATGTTGATTAAGAAAATGTAATAAAAACAATCTGAAAAAAAAAAGAAAAATGAAAAGCCAAATAAAATACAAAAACGACAACAAAAAAGGGTTCCTTTAGGAGCCACCCGTCAGTGTTAAATAGAACAGGAAAATAAATCAATCACAGGATCCTTTGCGCTCTACATAGTATGCGGACAGCACGGTAGTCCAGTCATCTGGAAAATGACATTGGACAGTCTCCCATGGCCAAAAGGCATCAGCCTTTGCTCAGACAGAGTGAAAACAAACATTTTTTAAAAAAAGCACTCAAAACCTTATTGGATTATAAACTAAAGTTTATTATAATTACGTATCACAATGGTAAAAGGCACTCAGGAAGAAGCACTTATCCCTGTGGGTAAAAAACCACCATGTGTTCCGCTCAATCTAGAGCTTCCTCAGGCAAAGTTAATTGGTATACTGTTTGCATCCTGTTTAAAAACAGTGCTTGCCAGGCTCCGCCCCTCCTGTGGCAAATCAGGTGACCAATTGTCATGTGACCAGCTATCAATGTGTAAACTAAATAATACAGTCATGTTGTTTCCCCCGTCTGGTGAGCAAAGGCTGATGCCCTTTAGCCATGTGACACTGTTTTGTGCATTCATTTGGCGAGAGGCTAGGCGCTGTTACATTTGGCCAACGAGATAGATATATCTATATTACACGACCCACGGTAGTGGCTGTGTAGTTATTGTTAAGTTGCTAAACTCATAGAAAGAGCACTTTTTTGGCAGCTTATAACTTCGCTCCCCCTGGAGGAATCCTCACCAAACTTTGTTCAAAAAAATATGGCCGGCTCTGATTTTTTTTTTGCAAAAGTTGGGCGAGGTTTCGTGTTGGGGGGGGGGGGGGGGGGGGGTGTTTGGCAAAATTTCTTTTTTTCCATAGACTGATTGGGCAAAAACAACATCTGGATGGATTTGCACCTGTCATGCACAACAAACCAGTCTCGCCACGATGCACCTCTTTGATTGACACCCCAGCACACACTGTTACTCTCCCCGGGTTGCCGTCCACCTCCCGAGACATATCCTCACTTAGGGTGCGAGGGAGTCGCCGTCACCAGCGAGTGCGGGTCGTGCGTAGAGGCTGGCCCGGTTTGTTGCCTCGTTTCCATTGGCAACTCCCATGGAGACTGCGCTCGGGATGGAACACCCGATCGCGGTTACTTCCTGGTTCCGCAACGACTTCCCGATCACGTGTCCAGAGTACCGCTCACGTGATCGGGAGTCGACGCACATAAAAACCAGGAAGTTAGAGTTTCTCACCGCTTCACAGCTGTTTCACGACTCTGTTCGGCGCTTGCAGATATCACGTTACTTGGTTACTTTGGATTTGGACTTTGGCTTATGAATCACGGACTGGCCTGCTTACTCCTCGATCTCGTCGCTCGGAACTGCACGGATCTCGGTACTCTGGACACTTTGCTTTGCTTAACGGATTGTTTACGGATCGCCCCTTTTTTGACTGTACGATCTTCGGCCATTGGCTCTACGTGTTTTGGTTTCACTTGCCTTTCAAGTCACGGCAGAAACACAGGTACAGCCGGTACCTACCATCTGGGACACGGCTGTCCGGATCTACGGCACTCCCTCGCACCAGACCCAAGTTACCCCAGTATCATCCCTGCTGGGTTTAGGTAAGAGATTATTGCACACTTCTTCATACCAAAGTACTGTGTTTGCCTGTGCTAATCTTAACTTCCTTTTAACAGCCTCTGGGGTCCTTGGCGTCATCAGATCCGCCGAACCATCAAACCACCTGTGGCCTCAAAGCTCGCACAGGGAGTTTATTTACTCTTCCCTGTGGGTGATTTGTGGACAGAGGCTCATTACTCTTCACTACGCGGCAAGTCACGACAGCGCCAAATTTGCAGCAGGAGCAGGTGCTTGGGTCAGAAAGTGTGCTGGTGTGTGTTCCAATCAGTACTTTTGTTCCAAACAACTGAAATGTACGTCTCTAAAAATTAGTGATATCTGGGTCCGCTGTGCGGCCCCATTTACCTGTTCGCTCCATGGACAGAAGTGTCATTCGCTTGCGGTACAGCGTGCTGTCGGAGAACTTTGGACGTGGCCGGTGGTTGGCTGGAGGGTAGCGTGCTCTGCATCAACATTTTTTGGAAACGCCGCCATGGTGTTTCGGACGAGAGCGGAAGGGTGTGGAAAATATACAGTACGCCATGTGTTGGTGGCAAGAAGGGAGGGGAAAGGGTGGGGGAGTGAGAAGGGGTTCATGTGAGATGTGAATAGGTGGAAGACGACGGAGGAGTGGCTGCAGTATTCATGCGTATTGCGCCAAATCACAGGTACCTAAACAGGCAACTACTTTGTGTGGTGATTGAAGTCAGCTGTCGTAACGGCCCGATAGCTTGTGCCGCGACCTGTTGGCGCCAAGCTCTTTCTGTTGCGAGGGGTGGTAAGTGATTTTCAGAAGGGGAGTGATTTTCACATGTCATAGGGTGGGTGGGAACATGGGTGGCTGTGCGGATGGATTGCGGTAGTTGGACACATGGGGCATGAAGTTGCGGTTGTTTGAAGGTTTAGACTATTGGGTGCATGGCCCAATGCTGTAGGGCATGCAATCAAGAGCCTAGGCCTTCAGCACAACCACCGCAGCAATGCATGTCCGACTCTGAATTCAGTAGAGGGTGGTACCCTTCATAGTGTGGTGTGTGCAGATAGGTTGGAATAGGGCCAATGGAGTAGGGCCAATGTTGCCAGCAGTATGTGGGTAGGTTGGCAGTGACAATACTTTGTGAATGGAAGTGGGTTTGGCCGTAGTATGTGAATGAAAGTGCAAAGGGGTGCAGGAGACAGGGTTTTCTTTCTACATTATGGTAACCGTTCCATTTTTTTGCTGCATAGCTCCATGGCTGGGCACAGGTTGGGTAGGAGTGCCGGTGGCAGTGGTGTGTATGTGGATTGTCTTACTTAGTGACATGCATGGTGGCATTACGTTGCAGTGGGTGTGTTCAAGGCCTAGACCATTGGGTGCAAGACCGTAGGCCATGCACTGCAGAGCTTAGGCACACATGGCAATAATGAATTTGTGACTGCATAAGTTAGATGGTGGTGATTTGTACGGAATGGGTGTGGAGCACATTTCAGACACAATAGAGCAGCAGAAATGATCCGGCATGCCTGTACGTTTGGTTTCGCAGGTGAGGTCACGGTTAGAACATGGTTAAGTTTTTCATGTGTGGTTGGAGATGGTGCAGTGAAACTCACAGTGTGGACACTCGGTGCAGTGTTTGCACACTGTCAGTATGGAAGAGGGTATGGTTGAAGTGCAGTTTATATGTGCTTGGATAGTGTGCTGTGTGCAGATTGCTTGGAGTAGGGGCAATGTTGTGGTTAGGATCGCAATGAAAATACTCAGAGTGGAAGTGGGTAAGACCACAGTATGTGAATGAAAGGCTGTAGGGGTGCCGGAGACAGTGTAATGTTTGTAGAATAAGGTAACTGTTGCATTTAACGCTGTATAGCTCCATTGCAGTGCGCAGTTGGGTAGGAGTGCTGGTGCCAGTGGTGCATATGTGCACAGTGGTAGTTGGTGACATGCATGGCTGCATTATGGTGCGGGAATGTTTGCAAGGAGCACACCCACTGCAGCAATGCAGGTTTGACAAGTGCATGAGGAACAGGGTGGTGATCTTTGGAGAATGGGTGTGGAGTACATTGTAGACGTGCTACAGCAGCACAAGAGTTGAAAAGCCTTGATTGTGTGTTCCATGGTTGTGGCGATAGTTGCAACATGCTACAGTAGTTGGTGTGTGGCAGGAGATGGTGCAGTGAGAAGGTGTGCAGTGTGGCCACAGGGTGCAGTGTTTATATGAGTGTATGAAGAGAGTATGGTTGAAGTACAGCTTGTGTGTGCTTGGTTAGTGTGCAGATTTATTGAAGTAGGCCCAATGTTGTGAAGCTGTTGTGCTTAGGTTGCCTGTGACAAGCCTTTGTGAATGGCAGTGGGTAGGGGTGGTGCAGGCTGTGGTACGTTTGTGGATTCTGCTAATTGCGACATTTTTTGTGAATGGATGTTCTATGGCGTGGGGGAGATGGGTAGAAGTGCCAGTACGTATGTTACGTTTGTGCATAATTTTAGCTGCCCACATGCATGTATCCATTGTGTTGTGGGGGGTGTGGGGAATGGCTGCACTGTGTGCATGGCCAAATGTGTGCTGGTGCGCCGCAGGATCTTTGGTGCTGCAATTGTTAGCAGAGGTTTCTGGTGGACGGGTTTTGGAATCAAACGGAACGTGCACTGACGGAGTGGTGTCCAGAAATGGTAAGTGTGCAATGCAGATGTTTCATATGGTATTGCGGCATGCGTGTTGGATAATTTGACAGCACCCAATGAGGGACTGCTGCAAACAAATGCCACTGTAAAGGGAAGAAGTATTGTGTCTGCTTTACTGGGCCGTGGCCCTCACTGTAGATGCGAAAGCGCACGTGGCACATCCTGCCAACATGAGCATGCTGGCCATGGAAATGGAATTGTGGGAAATAGGCAATTAGGTGTTTAGGGTGTGGTTGAAAGGAAGGGGGTACCATATCTTCCCAATATGGTGTTGTGAGGTTGGTGGAGATGGCGAGACACACAGTGCGGATCGTCAGAGATACCTTTGTGCTATATCTGCACAGGTGTGTGCAAAGAGGCATTGCTGGTAATTTCAGGTTGGAAGGAGTGGGCATTTTCTGGGGCTGTCAGGGTGAATGCAGGATGGTTCGGCTTTGCAAATATGTGGCCTCCGTCACGAATGTAGACTATGTCGTGGTGCACTATGGAAGTCTACAATTGGAGTACATGTCATGTGACGTTTAATCCATCACATGAAGAGGTTGCGGAATGCATATTCCTACTATGCATCTACGATGGAAGACTCAATGCCCTACACAGCTTGATCTTGCTTGTTTTTTTCCCACTGCGAAAGTTCTATTCTCATCTATATCGCCAAGAAGAGGGTGGTACTGTTCTAATGCAGTTTGTTCACAGCCAGAGGGCGGAAGGTGCATCTTCAAATGGAAGCAGGTCTACTTTTTTGTACGATGCTGCAATGTTCTTCTGCAACAATGACATAATTGATTCTAAAAATGCCGACTTATTCCATGACAATGGTATTTCTTTGTCCAATATTAGCAATGGTATTTTGTTGTTCCATCTAAAGGATGCAGTGAAGAGCTTACTGTAAGAATGGGCAGAGTGCAGAAAAATAAAAATCTATAAAAATCACAAAGAGGGTTTCCTTAAAAGCATCCAGAAAATTTAAACCACAAAAGACTCTTTTCGGAGCCACCACTACATATGAAATCCACTGTCCAGGATGAAATGTATTCCGCCACGCCCACAGACAGCACGAAAAGTACACGGACACTGCGTTACTTCCGGGATTCCACGTCCACATCCGGCCCATCTGCAGAATGGCGTGCATGGAAATGGGTCTGCAGAAGCTAAGAGATTGTGCAATAAGGCTTCTGGGTGTGGTGAGAGCAAGAATGCGTTGGAAGCGAAACATTTGAAAAATAGTCACCAATTAAATATTACAGCACTGAATATAATCTTGTTAGCAGGTAATTGCAAGGTACTGCAAAGGCTGGGCAGGGATTTGGACACGCACTTCGAATTAAAGCCGTCAACTGCAACTCACTCCCAATACCCACTGTGTGCCTTTCTTCTTGCCTGTGACCAAAGGGCCACTCTACAGGTTGCTATGAACAGTACAATACTATAGCGCATGTATATATCCAATATCTGATGCACTAGTCCTAAACAGCTTGTGCAGAGGTGCTGCCATGTCTGAATGTCTCACCACAGGTAATGTTTTCTCGCAGATTTTGATCTGCAGCATATTGTATGACATGTTTTTTTTTTGATGGTTTGCCAAAACCTTTCATCGTAGCCTAAAAACAAAAAAAGAAGGTAAAATACTACAAGTCAGCAATTCCTTCCCAAAATCTCACCAGCGTTCCAATGTCTTTTTTGTTATCACCCGACAGAAAGGTTTCCCCATCTTTCCTCAGGCAATAATTGAATTGACATTTTCATGTAAATAGTTCTGTAGATAGATCTTTTTTCCGTTAAAGCTGGGCAATGCATAAAAATGTGTTCCAGTATTTCCTCAACGGTCTTTTCTTTGCAAAAGCGACAAAAATTAAAATCACTTAGTATTAATTTCCTATTAGGTCTCTCGTCGGGAGATGCAAATACTGGTAGAATATTCACCGATCTGTTGTCTCAGATACAATTAAGGTTGCCTGATATTTAGATTTTTGTTTAATTGTTTCAATCCAATCGTTGCGGATTAATTTCTCCTTGGCTTTTTGAGGTCTTTAAGGAGCATATCCTTGGAGATATCGGCTTCAAGTTGAATTGTTTCTATGTGCCGTTTCCATATTTCAAATACAATTGCATTGCAATTACAAAATTCTGTGTTGAATATCCGTAGTGGTGGAATTTTTTGCTCTGCAATGATTTTCCTGAAAAGATCGAATTTTTTCCAGGTTATGATTGATTGCATCGATTGCAGTGCTAACTCAAATCTTATACTTGCTATATTTTTGAGTTTGGGAGGGACAGAACCTTTCTCCAGAAGATCCCTTCGTTTATACCAGATAAACAAATTTAAATTCAACATTGTCTCACCTCCATATGTCAATATAGCTGTTACCTTTGGCCGATAGAATTTGACAATAGGTTTCATCGAAAATTTCCCACATTTCCAATGCAGAATTCGACCTTTTCTTGCAAGGGAAAGGGCCCGGTTTCTTAGATGTATCATCCATTCATTTTCTGTGAAGTTTGATTCATCCAGATTCCCAGACATTTCATAGACTTAACTTGCATGAGTTTCTTTATACAGAAATAGTGGTTTGTTATACTTGTTCAATTTTTTTAGATGTCATTTTGGTTTTATGTATGTTGATTTTCAATTTGTTCAATTCCATATAAGTTTCGAGGATTGTCAAGGCTGTTTGTAGTCCTCTCCTGTTTTGTGATAAGACAATATCATCTGCATAGGTTATCCAGGATGACTATCTCATTTAATCTTGGGGGGGGGGGGGGGGGGGGGTGGGATTTGTTTCTGGAACATTTAGTCTTTTTGGAAGTCAGATGTGAAAAGGTTAAGATGTGTCGCTGCCAAAGGGCTGCAGTGGCGCTGCCATATGTCTTAATGTCTCACCACAGGTAATGTATTGTCGCAGATATTGATATGCAGCATATTGTATGACATGGATTACGCCACAAAACTGTTATTTGAACGTCTTCAAATATAGCAATCTGTGCATCGAAGCGAAAGTACTGTCTCTTGATGGCACGACATTACCAGTATCTGTAGCATTCATGGCGATGAGTACATTTTGCTGCATAGGAATGCTTTTCATCATGAGACACGCAGTTTCATTAGGCAGAGCAACAAGACAGTTCAGGCAGCTGCACGCGGCCACAGTACCTTTGCAACCGGCACTCATAATCTTTGAGATCCGAAGATTTTGTTGTTTACTTAGCTGTGCTTACATTTAACTGTCCGAGTTAGCAAGCAGCAACAGTGTTCATATTTTCCAGACTCACTACAGACTGTCATGTGCAGTGCAATCTTTTATGCACCTGTACAACCCAGTGAGCAACTTGCTACGTAACCTCACGGTGCTAAGTGCAGAGACGGTGTGTCAATTTGATGGGTCATGGAAGGGCAAGCAGCTCATCAATAAAAGCAATGGGCCATTAAACACGCCGACTGGAGCATCCTGCTCCTTGCTCCCAATGGGCCTCAGGCAGCCAGGCACGACGCATCCATAAATCATTAGCTTTGCAACACAAAATCCGTAGGCAGCAGGACTGCTTGAAATGCTGTAGCCTGTCGCATCGGTAGGGTTGGCATTACCAGGAGACAGAGGATGACATACGCATAGATGTGCAACTGACAGACGGCGATGCCACAACTAATTAAAGGTGAATGAGAAGATGCAGACATGAGGCCAGTACTGTAGTCCTACGGACACTTCCATTGGGATTGGACATATGTCGCCGGGCAGGTGCACTCTCAGTAGGAAACCTCCATTTTTCTTACCTGCAGGCATCTCGGGCAGCACTGTGCGCTACAGAGTCACAATGCAATTACAGCACCAAAGCAACAACTACACAAACACTGACAAACAGTTTACATGTATACATTTAATTTGGAAGAAAAATTGCCAGTATTAGGACAGTGTAGGGGTAGTACTAATTGTTTTGCAATTGTTCAATTTTTATGTACAGGCTGTGTTAAGTTTTTTACAGCACCTCATTGATTTTGTGGCTATATGCTGTTGTGGAAGAGGTGCCGCTACTGATGCATTCCTTCAATGCAAAGTATGTCCGGTTACACACAAATATATGTGTGTGAAGTGTACATTAAGCAATACATATTAACTACATTACTTTTTAGACTGTGCTGCTTGCCAATGCAGTTACTATCGTTACTCATTTAGTGAAGAGGGACGTTTTCTTCCAGCCATTCTAGGGTGCTTGTCATTGTTGCGTTAAAAAAAACATGGTTTGCTATTGTTGCACACTGCAAAAATTCTGCAATCATAGGAGAGACTTCAGCGCAGTTACGTTCTGCTCTCAATACTTTGCATTCCTTACTCTGCCATTTCCTTCTTCGTTTCCATGTACAGCAGCAGTGTGGTAATATTGTTGGACGCACACGTCACTGTGTACTGGTGCATTCCATTATGGTGCATAGTCTATGCCTTTGGTCTGTTTCACAAGTACAGAGTGCACACTTCACTTACTCCTTGCAATGTACATATATGGTGCTCATTCTCCTTGCAATGTACATATTGTGCTATTTGTGCATGTTTATTCACTTTGGTGAATGGTAACAGTAAGAGAACTCACTGTTTCCAGTAGTTTGAATGCTAGCCGCTATATGCGCACAGATGTACAGTTTGTGGTTACTGTGGGAGACATCAATTTTGTATGCTGTATTGTATATCTACACAAACTAATAAATACCTATGAAATTCAGTAAAAACACTTTAAGGGACATTATGGTTAAGTTGCGCTAATAAAAACCCATCACCTTTGCTGAAAAATCTATACTGAAGAAACTTTCTGGTTCCACTGCCCTACTAAAAACCTATCAAATAAACCAACAAAAAAAAATTGTAAAAAAAAAAAAAAACAAAAAACAAAACGTTATGGTTAAATTGCACTACTAAAAAAACCTAGGAAACAGAAAAACATTACTACAGGTATATTCTGGTTACAGGTAAAACCCGAAAACACCCAGAAATTGGCCAGTTATGCTACCTCTGTGCATTGCAAGGACCAACACCCATGACCTCAAAGATGACATCACTGATGCCATCACATGTGCCTTTAGTTTGAATAACAAGCCTCCACAAGGCATTGTTAATATAATGTTGCCACAAAACTATCAGAGATCATTGGGAGAACTATCATGAGATACATAATTCAATATACAATCAATTGCTAAAAACACCATTGCACTACAGACGTCTTTCCAGTATAGCAACCACCTCATGCAGAAACGTAGGCAGTGTCTGCAGCATGCACCATAGAGGTCCAATATTCACATTTTTGCCATGTTACATAGTACAATGTGGAATGCTTTATTTTCAGAGTTTCGCATACTGTGAACCATACCCCCTCACTTACTACATATTTGTACTACTACACACAAACCATAAATAGAGCACAACACACAAATATGCCCACATCAGTAAAGTAAGGAGAAAAAAAAAGCTGTGTTACCAGAAAGTGTTCATAACCCAACTAATTATCTTCATGCACAGAAAGGATTGCTGCGTTTCAGGTCTGCTTCTTCCCCTATGTATCACATGATGGACTTACCTTTCTCATATGTCCTTACACTCTTTTCGTAAGGGTTAAGGTCTACAAATATAGTACCTTTTGAATGTTCACTTCCTGCCCGTCTGTGAATAAAACTACCTGCCCTACATATGTGAGTGAACATAAAAAAAAATTAAAAAAAGCGAGCCAGACGTGATGGCATCAGTGATGTCATCAATGACATTTGTGATGTAATATTTGAGGTCATGGGCGTTAGTCCTTGCAGTGCACAGTGGTAGCACAAGTTATGGTTGCGTACCATAACTGGCGAATTTCTGGGGGTTTTCTGTTTCACCTGTAACCATAATGTCCCTGTAGCAACTTTTTTCCAATGAATTTCATAGTTTTTATTTTAGTAGTGCAACTTAACCATAATGTCCCTTTAACATTTTTGGGTGGATATAGAGATACATTAAATATATATATATATATATATTTCATTTAATGTAATAAACTAACAAATTTTCTACAGAACCTAGTAACTTCACAAAAAGTGCTCATTTGTTTCTCCTCTTTTTCCTTTAATTCAAATTCTAAAGAAGCTTGAAGCCATATTTTATGTGTTCACAAAAACCTGCTCCAATGCATTTTGAAAGTTTAAGAAATATCTGATTGCCACCATCAGTTAAATGCACTCCATCTCTTGACATCAAATTGAATATTCATCATCAAGAGAGGTCATGCCAACATCTTGTAAAAAAAGGCACATACAACTTCGTTCACATTGCGCCTTGCTTTCTCAATTTGTGGACAAAATAAATTCAAACGCATCCACATTTGTCTGAGCCATCCTAGATAAAATAATTTTCGAATGTGGAAACAGTTCCATCAACTTTTCAAATGTATCCTTCATTGCAAACTGTAAGGATATTCCAGTAACACAGCGCAAACTGTTCCCTCCACAGTGAACTACAATGATGTTCGGATGATTCAAGTGAACCATAGTCTTAAAAAGGGAGGAATTCCACCCACTTCATGTCTCTAACTCCATACCATGAAACTTGAAATTCATCGAATCCAAGATTCTCAGACAATCCAGTGCTCAGAATACACTTTCCGCCAATGGATGCAAGAGTCTCCCAGGATCCAAACACTCCACTTCCTCCAACACATAGCAATCTTCAGTGCACTCACCAAACAGAAGTCCTGCTTCCCTCTCTTCCTGTACACCACATGCAATAAACCATATTGGCCGATGTCCACGGACATTCATGACAGTCCATTTCCATGCCAGGTATCCTTTTAAGACACAGATGGCACGTGCAGTGTCCTCGGACTACCGCAGTGACTGTGGACACTAAGACAGGGCAGCTTTTTTAACCCTATTTTCAAGTTTCCAGCACTCGCATTGGCAGCTTTCAAACAGTCAGCAATTACATTCAGAAACTCTATGTAACCCTGTCATCGCAGTTAAACACTTCAGATGTACTCTTGAACTCAGAGTGCATGTCTCCGGTTACTCACAGCCACCTGCATCAAAAACAAACTTTCTATTTGCAGATTCAACAACATCTGCATCTAACAAGACATAGTACAGGTATGGTTATAAAAGTATTTCTTCCAGCTTTTACAAATATATATATATATATATATATATATATATATATATATATATATATATATATACACACACATATACATACACACACACACACAGGGTTCCTGCCACTTACCCTGTAATAAGCGCCTCAATAGCATATTCTCTTTAACCCCTCTAGCAAACGTCATGTATTGCAGCATTCAGCACATCAAGTGGCAGTTTCTTACAATGCTGTGAATTTAACATTTAGCAGCATGTTCATGAACTATGTGTGCATTTCTTTTTTATAAAAAGAAAGAAAAAGCAGATAGAAAAGACTTGGTGTGTGCCAGTTTAACATGTTGCCAGTACATGCATACTTGCCAACATGGCCCATTGCAATTTATAGCTGCTTATCAAGTCTTGGTTTCTTTCTTTGCATTCTGTAATACCACTTCTCCCATTACACAACTCGTCCCTGAATGACACAAAAAGTGTCACATTTATATTAAATGAAAAATAAAAAAAATGTGAAAATGATGCAAGTTTACAAACTTCTTTAGATGAATTTTCACAAAAGTAAAAAAAAAATGCATATATACATTAACACCAGCAGTGTGTTTAACTAAGCAGATGCTAAACATGTGTGAAACCTTTCAAGTGCCACTTAGTGTATATCTTCACAGTACAATCATGCTTGCCATTCTAATGGATAAAGCACAACTACCACACCCAGAATGCAAAGAAAAAACAAGACTTCATAAGCATCTACATATTTCAATATAATCATGTTTCAACTGCCACTTGAAAATGTGCTTAACCCGTTCCATCTGCTTTTCCTTTTACAAAAAAGTCAAAGTGCTGCTATAAATACACATTTACATTTTTTTAACTTTCAAGAACGGTCAGCATTTCCCATTTATTCCATACAATTCTCACACTTGCAACCTCATTACATCCCTTACACTGCCACCATTCTCCATATATTGACTGAGTATAGGATACAATAGGTAGTAGAAGACTACTTGACATTTTATATTTTAATCACTTGGGACTGCTGAATTTCCAGATCTATTAAGGGGTCCCAGCATCGCGCAAAATATAATACACAGCTTGAACTGTTTCTACCAGACAATCTTCAGGTGAATATTAAAGAAAAATAATGAGATCCTGACTTTTCTCAATGCATGTAGCGAATATAGTTTAAAATTGATTATTTCACTAAAAAAAGTATGGTTTTTTTTCAAAGTTCTGAAAAGAAACCCCAAAAGAGAGGTGAATACCACTCCCCCACAAATTAGATATAAACAGCCAAATCATAAGATTGGAGTTCATAATGTTGAACAAAATAAAGCATGATGTAATATTTACAAAAACCAAACAGGCCCATCCACACAAACTATCATAATGTCAACAGATCGACATACATGAAACCAGGAGAGGAAAAGGAGAAAGAAGACTCAAAAATAGGCAAGGAGAGGAACACAGAAGGAATTTAAGTACCCAAAAACGTATGCAGTTCCACATTGTGGCCCTTGGGATGCTTGGTATCGAAGTCTAAAATGAACCTCATTTCAAGTGGTCTCAGTTTCAGGACACGATCCCCACCCCTTTGATGAACGGGCACATGTGCTACTGCAAAGGTTAGCAAACGGAAATTGTTCTCATGTTCCTGCTTGAAATGTTTGGCCATGGGGTTCTCAGTTTAGGTTTACATGTCGTACTCCCGACGTACCATTTCATACAGGGACATGAGAGGACATGCACCACAGAAGTAGTGTGACAGAGTATCTTATCTCCCGATTAATTTTAGTGACGGGTGTATGAATGACTTCAACACAGTAGCATGTGCACAGGCTTTACATTTCATGCATTTGGTAAAACCCATCGGTGAGGCAGAGAGCCAAATAGTGGCGGGTGGATTTTTGTCTACTGGGGCAAAAAGCTAGAGACAAGTGTATCTCTCAGTGATGGTACACATTTGTATGTCATTGTGGGACGTAGGGAATGCTTTTTGTGGCATGATGGAGGGTGGCAGCTGTTGGCATATAAGGGCAGGCCAGTATTAGAGGGTTTCTAGTGCAATGCCGTGGGGATGCCTGAGATAGATGGAGAATGACAATGACATCTATTTTTTTATTATTGTATAAGTGTCTTGTTTGAAAATGTAATTATATACAAATAAATTGGTGATCTCGCTAATCTAAATATTCAAAACTGTTGATATTGCTTGTTGCTAAGAGATTACCACAGACGGTTCATAGCAAATTGGTTATTTTAACAATTGTTCATGTTGAATGGATTACATTCACAATTTGTTGTGCAAAGAATGGAGTGTTCCACCAGTGAGCTGACACCTGTCTTTACCATTCTCTGCCTGCTCACACTTGTTTATACCACCAACAAAGTATCTATATACAACACTTCAACTTACATATAAAATACTCTTCTTTCCAAACCTCTACTATAAGACACGAAACACTGCTGCAACAACAATCCGCCATTGCGTTACCACTAGGCCATTTCATATTCTTTAAAAACACTGCAACATATAAACAAATGCATTACACCACAAACACGGCACTTCTATTAAAATCAGCAGCACAAAAATAACCTAGATATGCACCTTTTTCCTCACACCCATGTTTGCCCTGTTCTTTTTAATGTGCCAAACAGCACTACTGATCAATTGTTTTAACATAGTTAACACTTTACACCACTCGTAACACAATTTTATTTAATCCATTTCCCACTACTCCTGCCTTCATTAATAACCTTGCTTACTAAAAGGTACTTCACCATTACTACATATACCCACTAACTTCTTTTCACAATTACAGGAAAGAAGATTACCAAAGACAGCTACCAGAAAAAATAACTTCACATCCTACAAATGTATATCACTATAGCATGTATATTTTTCTAATTGTAACAATGTACTTTCACTATACATTAGCCTACAGTATTCTTTTCGAATCAACATGTATTTCACTCTTACTGCAACATTCACATTTTCTATTCCCATCTAAACACCATTACAACAACCACGGTTTTCCTCAAAACATCATAAAGTCCCTACTTATTGCAATCACACCATTACTCTCTAACCGAAGCCCGTCACCACAGCATAAATTACTCTTGAAAAAAGGATTAGTTGAGACTGCTAAATAAAAATATTTTGATTAGCAATTCAACATATGTGATTAGCAAATTTGTATATCCTTACTCTCAATCAGGGCCAATGCAAGACATGTTTCCCCTTACGGTAGCAGTGGGCCTAGGGACCTTGCATCGCCCCTGGTGCTATAATTAGGAGGCCTTTTGTTGGACATGTGACCGGACCTTGCAAATTCAACAGGGCTTCTCATTAGTGCCTTCCAAATTGTCAATAGTCAACATTTCCCAGAGCTGCCTACGCCAACCGCATCACTCTGCCTAAATGCAAGAGGACCAAAGCTGGTGGCTCTAGTTTTCCAGTCACAGCTGCCAATAACTGGAATCTCCTCCCTCCCACCCTACGTGCTGTACTCTCCTTCTGGACTTTCGAAAGAACTCTAAAACACTGTTTGCCTGAAGGCTGGACACAGGCCCTTACCTGGTCTGAACTAATAAACTACGGAAACTTTTACTGAATTACTATTACACTGGGCTTATCCCAATGTCTGTCCATTTCTGAGTAACTGGTCATGTGCCAGTGCCTTAATGCTCTTGGGCTTCGTGCGCTATACAAAAAGTAAAAATGAACACAAACTTATCTATTGGCAGAGCCTTTAAATGGCAAGCTCCTTATTAGTAGTGGTTCATTGATGAACCATTGTTTCTGACAAGTGTGCACTTTCCGTTCACATGATATGCAGTAGCAAGCATGAGTCTGTCAAACAAGGATGACAAGAAGGCGACCTTATCATACAATATCTTATCAGTGACTATGTCAAACGTACATTAACCAAAATCAGATTTTTTTAGCTTAACATTACTTTGCGTTCTTGTAGTTTTCAATTCAAGAATTAGTAAATAAAGCTACAACCACAGTGTTGGTTCTCAACATGGATTTATATATTTTTCAGCTTGGAAGATGATTTTTTTGTAAGTTTCAAAACATCTCTACAAAACAGAGTGTTCTTTAAAACCAAAGTACTATTTCTAACAACGAAAGCTGGGAAGATATTTGGTTATGGACCTTATATTGCAGTCTCAAATCCCGGCTTCACAATTAAAGTGTGTGATCCTTGGCAAATCATTTGATCTCACAGAGCACCCACAAGCCATTCAGTTGACGTGTATGCTACACAAAATAGCTCACTCAAGGTACTGCTTCATATGTAATAATGGTAATGCCACTTGTTAACCTGCACAGCAAAGTGAATGGTCTCTTGGCTCACAGAGTATCCAAGGCTACATAGGAGCCCTTTGTCTGTGGTATCGCTTCCAGGATTTCAATCCATATGCAAATTAGGGGAAGCTTCATGTATTGCACAGCAGCATAAAATTATAAAGCGGTCAACTTTCAATAGAAAGCAAAGTTCACGTTTGTCAAGAGTAATGCCAGCATGCATATCCAGTTATCATCACATGCTTGGTTCAGACTACAGAATCTGGTAATATATGGGTTAGCCATAATCTTAGTTTTTGTTGCCGTCATTGAATTAAGATGGTAAAAAATACAATACCCACAACATAAAAGCCTACCATTTTTAAGGCCATTGCAGTCTGAGCGGAATATAAAGCTCAGCAAAGGTGGACCACGAAGAGAGGGTAATTAACCAATTGATTTAGGAAGCAAGATGTGTGAGAACGCAAGAAGAGCCTCTCAGAAGTGATGGAAGATGGGCAAGAGAGAAAGTGATAGGGTCGGATACATGAGAGAAAAGTGGACACAAGAGAAAAGTGTACAGAAAAGGGGGGGCGTTTTAAGGGGCGAAAGGTAGCAAATAAAATTATGAAACAGAAAAATGCTGGGGTTCAGTGGTGGAAGCAATGACAGATCAGAGAGAAGGGGCCAACTTGTTTAGTGCCATCTGCATCCCTCCCAATATTTACAGTGGAAGGCAGACAAGCTCCCAAACAGTCACCCTAATCTGCAGTTTCCATCAGCCAAAGTTCTCATTAAAAGTGAACTTTGGGGTCCTGCAGCCTGTATCTGATTTGTATAGGCCCTGTACGGTCCTGGTGCTTGGTACAAATAATAATAAAAGATGCTCACCTTCTCTGCAATTACATTGGACGTAGTGCAACATGATTTATAAAATTAAAAGCAATTAATCATTGTGTATTGAATTGCAATGCAATACAGATTATTTTAAGCTTTGCATGACACCTGCACACTCACTCCCTACCCAACTACACCTATCGTCCCACTACACAATCACACAGCACTCATCTCTAAAAATCACACCCACCCACAAAACATGCACATACATTCCACAACTTCAAATCCAAACTCTTCCCCCCCACCCCCAAACAGACAGAAGATAAGGTCTACTAAAAAGCAACTCTGTAGAAAAAGAAAGCAGATAAGAATAAAAGCAAGCTATATAGTCATCCACATTTAAAACCATGTATAGAAAACATTCAAACAAAAAGCTAGTAACCTCACTCAAAACTAAACCAGCAAAAAAAAAAAAAAAAAAAAAGCCCCTCTTCCAAAAATATGTACAAACCAAAGCAGACCTAATGAAACCAGCACTACAGCTACTAATGTTAACGTAGCCACAGTAAACCAACCCCCCCAAAAACATACATATATATATATATATTCCACCATAGAGTTATTCACAATCTTAGACAGCTGAAAAGTCACGATATCTCCTAAAAACTACAGCAGAAAAATAATCCTCAATTTGACAGCACATTACTAAAGAGAACATTTTCTTATATTGATTTTAAGCAGAATGAAACCACTAAAAATCAAAACATTACAGAAGGTACTTCTAAACATGCGCAATGTCAATATACATACCTTTTCAAACTCATGTGGAGGTGAATGATTCACAAGCAGCACATTCATTAGCCCACATTTCAGGGAATAAAGCACCATTACGCAATACGGAATCTTGTGCATAAACTATGCTATGCAAGAGTGCTGCTCTAGACCTAAAAAATTTAAATAACATTCTCCTACATGGAGCAGCCAAAGAACTCCTACAATAAATAGAGCACATCAAAAGTAAATACAAATTCAGTAACTTCAGAAAACATTGCGAAAACCTCAAACGCCAACCTAAAACACAAACAAAAATGAAATAGGTAAGTTGTAAAAACACATCTGCTGAAATAGCAGTCCAAGTAGGTCTCTGTTGTTGCAAAACAGAATGAGCACAAAAATAGTAGATATGGCAGACAGAGGACAATGAGGAATCACAATGGTTTCAATCATCTTTATATGTCGCAGCAGAAAACAAATACAAAATAAAACCCTTCAATAGTTTGTACGTACAGCAATACAATAGCTCGACAATAACCAAATGCCATCACTAATCATTCCCATACCAAAGGCTCTCCAACAACTTGACAAGTGCATTATAATCCAAACAAAACACCCATTTCAAGCTATAAAACGCCTTCAACCAAAAACAGTCAGATTGCCTCCATCATAGTTACTAAAAGCCATCCGTTGTAAGGTAGCATATTTGCCATTAGATCTTAAAGAAAATGTAGAAACTCTAGGTGTAAAACGACCAATAGATCAATCTTTAACTGTACTATTTAATGGTTTACCAACATTTGGCAACAACTTTGAGAAAAGTTAGACAAGCCCTACAACATCTGCAAGAAAACCATGAACACTACAAAGATATAAATAGAGGAAACCTTAAGAGAAACCACCCAAATACTTCCGATTCACCATCAACTGCGCAATTTGAAGCAACCAGACAATTTGAACGTGTAGATCCTGTTATTGCAGCCAACATTTTGGACAAGTATACAATTAACCCACTAGACCCCAAGACACCATTGAAAACTCATTAGAAACCTATCAAAAGCATCAAGCCAAAGGATCCCCAATGAGCATATGGGGAATTAAGTGTAGAAGCACATTCTTTTCCTCTACTTTCCTGCAGGGAAAAGGCAGAAAATATGATCAAGGATCCACACAAATTAGTGCATCAGAATATCGCTCTTTACAAATGTATTCTGAAGACCCCAGATTCAGACAAAAGAATACATTTTCCACCTCCTGTTCGAAAATAACTAGCAACTCTGTATTGGAGTTGCACACACATTAAAAACAGGCTCTAATTAAAACATGTATGCTGTCCAACTGCTTCAAACGATAGACAAAAATTATGTTTTGCAGTCAAGTATCACAAATATCTTGGCAGACATGCGTGGTACAAAAGAATACTGGTTCCGATGTACATTGTATGATAAGGAACCTAGGCGCACCCACACGATTTGTTACTTTAGGTTGTGCAGAGTACGCACGGGATGACTTGCACGACTTCTTACGCATTGCAAACCAAAATAAAGATGGAATAGATTGAGAACTCTGGTACATTGACGGGGTCAAGAGAACAATGTACTTTCACCATCGCTTCATTGCCGTGCTGCACTTAATCAACAATAAAACTACCCCTCCACTTTGAGAAGTGCAACGCTTCTTTTGGAGAAAAGAATATCAATCCAGAGGAGCACCACACATCCACATGCTCGTGTACATAAAAGACGCTCCCACATTTGGCCATGACAGTGATGCAACCGTTTGTTCATTGAAAAATACATTACCTGCATCATCCCTTCAGAACCCACACATAGCTACCTACGTACACAAGCTTCCAAAAACATAAGTGCCAAATACTGCTGACGTACATATTAAAACAAAAAGGTAAATACTATAACAAACATCGCTTTGGATTCCCTAGACCAGTTCGCAAAAAAGGACAAATAAATACCTTGATGTCTTCTGTTTGATACGTGTAAAAGGCAAATCCCCTAAAAAAAACACATACAACATTAAGAGGCACGAAGGATCCAAGTACAAAGGTTACAATGCAATTATTGCCCTCTTGTGGAATGCAAACAAACAATACATTGCAGACAATTCCACTGCAGTTGCAAGATAAGTCACAGCCTAGCTCATCAAAGCTGAGATAACGGAGCTAAAAGACCTCTGGGATTACATATCATTTGACAAAACACTGTCACTAAAATTGTATAGCTTAGGTATAAAAATGCTCCCATAGAGAATGCGGATGCTATGAAGCTGCAGACCGTTTAACAGAACCAGTGTCAACTTGTGAAGGAAGCCTAATGAAACTTACCAAACCCAGCCTAATTAATCAAATAGTTAACATTTAAATCTCTGCAACAGAGAACTTTAAGCCCTACTGCAACTTTTTAAACATTGGAGAAAAGGAGAAGCAGCAATGACTCATTTGAAGCGGCATTCAAAGCAAATGAAAGGTGTATAACAAATGTCAATTTCAAACAATATAAATACAATTAACGCCAAGAGGAAGAAATGGAAGCGCAACTAGATAAAGATTCTGATGGCAGTGAACCTAGTCTTACAGGAAGCAAAGACCAACTTCTAAATGAAGCAGAAATAGCTATGGCGAAGGTAGAAAATACCAGGTATCAATCTAACAGTCTGAAGAAGACTGGTCAGTGCTCAAATCAAAACTAATGAATAACACTATTTATCTGGAAGACATCGAACATGGTTTTAAACACTAAACTAAAACTTGTAACTGTAAAAATTATAACCCTTTGCTCTTGTATGTAAGTGGTGAAACTGGTTCTGGTTTCTACAAAACAAACAAACTCAGCTGTTGTAACAGCCCCCGCAGGTTTGCACCGAGTACTGCTCCGCCCAGTAGAAAACCAAAACAAATTATCAGCAGAAGCTGCTACTGAAGTATGCAGAATTCTGAAACAAATTAAAGTTCTCGATAGATGAAGTAAACATGTTTTCAAACCTCATGTTGGCTTTAATTAACCTCAGAATGCAAGAAGTTCTAAAAGCAGACTACGAAGAACTGTTGGAGGAAACATGTTCTTGTTTTAGGAGACCTACAATTACCTTGTAATTGGTAAATGCCTTTGCCAACTACTCCCGCCCACAGTAGCAAAGCATGCCGCCCATCTGTGTGCACTTATTCTGTGTACTTAAAGCTGAAATTGCTCATTTTTATGCACCTAGCCATAGTTGAAACTGCCTATTCTTATGCACCTAGCCAAAGCTGGAACAACTTATTTCTATGCACCCAGCCATCTGCTACCCCTGTCTAGCCCTCCTCAGCCCTTCACCCTAGCAAGACTATGTTCACCTGGTTCACACTCATCATGTTCCCCTTTTGTATTATGCAAGATACTGTACCTTGCAGTGGCGATTACTATATAGCCTTTAATAATGGCCTATCCAAACTTGGCTGTCAGAGACATCACCCCATCCCTTGTCCTACACCATTCCTGCCCACTAGGTCACCCTTCCCACCTAGCTACCCCCACAAATCACACCACCACTATCGCCGATAGCCTGGCGGTCATCCCCGCCAACGCTAGCCCAGATAGAACTCCGCATCATCACAGACCTCACATTCCATGTCCGACAAGATGCATCAACCCCAGTACTAAACTTGACCACACCAAACTATATACTAAACTCTCCACAAACCAGCCAAAAGATAAAACTCACAGTCAACCCCAACCTCACAGCCCGTAACAATAGATTAGGCACCAGACTATCTTATGACCAGCTAACACTCTGCTATACCCCAGACCAAGCCTCACAAAAATGGCACAGCCCCCAACAAGCCTAAACTACTCCCTTTAAAGAAGCACTACTAAATGTCAGATCCCTTGTGGCCCACCCCACAGAAATCGCCGACACCATCCTGACCAACAACCTTGACATCCTCGCCATAACAAACCTGGCTTCATGAGGCAGCAGGACCGTTCTTAACACTAGCCATCCCAGACAAATACTCCATCCTCAGCGCCGACAGACCTAATGCTTGAGGAGGTGTAGCCATCATCTTCAAATCCTCTCTAGACCTAAGATCTATCACGACGGCACCACTTAAATCCTGCAAGCACCTCACTATCAAGTTGCAAACCTCTCACAACAGCACCATCTCCATGCACCTCATATACAGACCCCCAGGACATCCTGGAACCTTTGAGGAGGACATTACCTCTCTAATAGCTGAGCATTCGAAACCTGCAGCACAAATGATCATCATGGGGGATTTCAACCTCGACTCCCCAGCCTCCTCCTTAACCAACGCCTTAGTTGAGCAAGGCCTCACACAACTTAGCGTTCAACCTACCCACCAAAAGGGTCAAACCAGCGACTGGGTAGCTGCCATCAATTGCAACATGACGTGCAAAGCCCCCCCAACCTCTCACCTGGACCGACCACCATCTCATCCCACTAGACGTTAACATCAACAACCTAGACACAAAAAAATGCCCTACTGCACCAGCCTGTCTGACCAGGAATAAACGCAATATCACTGCTGAAGCCTTAATACCTTTAGTCCTTCCCTCCCTCAATGCACTTCCAGCCACTGCCGACATCAACCTATTGGTCAACACCTACAATGACTCCATGACCAATGCCATTGATACCATTGCCCCATTAAAATTGCACAAAGCAAAACCGAAAGCCCATTTGAACTCATGGTACACGCCTGAACTCAAATTACTAAGAAAAAAGAAAGCTACGTTAGAAGCGCTTTGGAAAGCGGCACCCTCTGTGGAAAATAAAACTAATCTTACAAATATCTCCTCCCTATATAAAAATTAGATCATTCGCACAAAAAAAGAAGCCTACAACGTCAGGATAAATCAGGCAGGGTACTGTACCAGAGAACTCTTCAATATCCTGAAAGAATTAGAAAACGCTAATCCACCCACAAACGCATGTATTTAAGTCAAACCCTGGTGCACCAGTATTCAGAATGCTCTTGCCAATAAAATCACAGGCCTCCAATCCAAAATTGAATGTAAACGACAACTACCAACCAGCAGCAAAGCTACCAGCCCCGTCACACCACCGCCCATTGACACTAACTCAGGCTTTACCTTCAAAAGGGTCCCTCCACTAGAAGTACAAAAAATCATAGCCTCACTAAAACCATCCAACTGCAAAGGGGACAGTTGCCCTGCCCAGATTATGAAAGATGCAGCCAGAGATCTCTCCCCCTTTATCACTAAACTAATAAACCTTTCCTTCGGCTCCAACTCAGTCCCTAGCAACTTTAAACAATCATGGGTTCTCCCTTTGCTAAAAAAACACAATCACTAGACCCAACTATACCCACCAACTACAGGCCCATCACTACGGTCTTATTCCTGTTAAAAATCCAACAGAGTTGCCTACCTGCAAATTAAGGACCACCTTGAGACAAACCAACTGCTAGGAATACTTCAATCTGGCTTTAGACCTCAACATGGAACAGAAACGGCCCATGTTGACCTCAAAAGTCAGATTGATGAAATCAAAGACAAAGGCAACACCGCCCTCCTACTCCGCCTTAGACTTATCAGCAGCCTTCAACCTGGTCGATCATAAAATCCTGTGCAACCACTTATCTTCCGCTGCTCATTTCTCCCCCTCATTTCTCCCCCTCTGCTGTCACATGGATACAATCCCTCCTGGCCAACAGAACCATGAGGGTTTGCTCACCAGTAGTGGCAGCTGACCCCAAGCCCATCACACGTGGTGTCCCACAAGGCCCATGTGTCTCGCCTACTTTGTACAATATATTTACAAAGCCTCTTGACAAATTGGACCATCTGGGTGTCACCTATACAAACTATGCAGATGACACCCAGATACTCCTTACCCTATCAGGTAGCTACAATACGGATGTTATCCGGGTTAATGACATCTTTACCATCATTCAAGCATGGATGGCCACCCAAGGCCTCTGCTTGAATGAGAAAACTGAACTTCTCCTTGTCGGCTCCCACAACAGCCTCTCGAAACTCTGACCCAATCACAACAGCATTAACATCGATGGCAATACTATACCCATCGTCAAAAGTGTAAAAACCCTCGGCTTTTATCTTGATGCTAACCCCAACCTTTCCAAAGAACTCAACATGACTGCCTCAGCCACAGCCTACACCGGCAAGTTGATCAGGGCCTGCAGACCCTTCTTATGATATATGATTGTTTATTTATATAGCGCCTATACACAAAGTGCTTCAAGGGAGGGAACAAGGGCAAATACAATGACATTCTTACAGGCTTTTAACAGTAAGGATGTGACATTAACTATCATACTCTGCCTGACGACATTTCAGATAGTGCAAGAGCTAAGACATAGATAAGGAAGGGTGGGGGGAGAGTGGGAAGGAAATGGAAACAGACAGGCGACTACCGTACTAGGCCTGACAACATGTCTGGTAGGGCTGGAGAAAAACAAAAGGTGAGGGAGAGGGGTGCAGAAAGGGAGGGGAGGAACAAAACAAGAGACTATCATACTAGGCCTTACGACATTTCAGATAGTGCTGGAGGTGTTGTGGGGAGGAAAAAAACAGTAATGGGAGGGTGGAGGAAACAGACGAGGTTGCTAACATATTAGGTCCAGGGGCAATTCTGATAGTGCATAGAAGAAAGTAATCGGAGGAGATAGGAAAAGAAGGGAAAGGAGGAGAGAACAGACTAAGCTGTCAAAAAGAGTGGAGAAGCAATACAATTACAGAAGTCAGTAGTAACACATAATGTTGCAAGCCAGGATACATGAAGATGGGAACAGCATGATTCAGGGCCACCATGAGTACAAGATGCAAAGTAAGTCCAGCGTGAGAGTTGAGAAAGAATGACGCACTGTGAATGAAGTCCATAAAAGTCAAATCCAGATTGTCCTCCAATAGCTGCCTTACACTGGCCAGGGCTCTCATACAGTCTAACTGGTCTACGTAATAGCCTATACCTAGGCGCAAACCAAGCCATCATTAACAAACTACAGGTACTCCAAAATAATGCGCTACGAGCAGCTCTAAACATCCCAAAGCGTGACCACATCTCCACCACCAGAAACTCGTGTAAGTGGCTCTCCATAAAAGATAAAATTGACCTAAAAACTATTTGTCTGACATATAAAGCCTTAAATCACCTTGCCCCTCCTGATCTCACCAATAAATTTACCTTGAAATCTGCCGCCAGAACTACTAGATTCTCCAACACATTATGCCTTACGGTGCCCAGATACTCCCTAAAAAGAGCTGCAGGCTCCAGTTTCACGGTCCTTGCTTCCCAACTTTGGAATACCCTACCATTTAACATTAAATCCATTGCGTACTTTCAGTCATTTAGGAAACCGGCCATCAGCTGGTTACTGAATAGAACCTAGCACTGACCCTATCCGCCCTCTCTGTTGGATGCTACTACCATGTGTTCTTGCCCGTAACTAGGTTTTGTTTTTCCAACTACAAATTGTTCATTGTATAATTGTATACTCTTATGTACTCTGCCACAGTGTACCGAAGCGCCCTTTTACCTCTGGGTTAGAAGCGCTATACTAAATAAATAAAACAAACCAGTAAAAGGTCAACCTATTTTCAAGACATTAGGACACAATGTCATAACACACAGCAGCATTGGAAATGTAAATCTATGGCAACGTTTTCATTACAGAGAACCAACTCAAAACATGTGTCGGACTGCAGACCTCACCTATAATAACATTTTAAAAATTAGTACTGGTCCGATTACTACCAGATGCAATATCCATCTTAAATAGTAGACCAATCCATGCTGCTCCTGATGCCATGGAACAATTACCTCAAAATATAAATTGTATATCCTTAATGCCAACCCTTACAAGCTGTAGTCAATTCAACGAGACAATGTTAAAAATATATATATATGCAACCCATAGTGCATATCAGTTCCACAGACAAACAAGTGCACAGCATGACACTATGTGTCAACAAGCAACAGCACCCCCAAATAACTTCTCCAACACAGCTGTTTTTGAAAAAGTATTAACTGTGTCTAAACTGCAGAGTAATTCTAAAATGTAACCTTGACGTAGAACAAGGTTTAGTCAAAGGAGCAATTGGTACATATCCACGACAACAACATTCAGTTTGTCAACATCCACTTTGAATTGGCAGCACAATAGCAAGTTGCCTTATTTTCAAGACATGTACATATGCAGAGAATTCTCTCCATCTTTCGCATATGCAGTCACTATTCACAAATCGCAAGGTCCAACCCTAGATCATGCATCAAATTATATATTTCTAGCACAGTCTGTAAAGAAGGCATGAGTTATGTAGCACTTTCATGTCCATGTACACTCAATGGTCTATTCTTAGTTACTCTGACGCAAACAAAGTCAACGCCGACATTCCTTGCATCCTACAATACAACAGGGTATGTGCACTGGACGCCCCCCTGCCGCCATTTAGATATGTATCCTGTACCTCAGAAAAGACTTTAAAAGGAAAACTAAAAACTAACAGAACCTATAACACGTCTCCCAACAATACGCTCAAGAAAAAACGACAAACTGCTTGTGCATCAAATACTACAACCACAGTCTAGTACAAACTCAACTACACGCTCATCAGAAGAAAAAGCAGCAAATTATCTCTTCTCAAAAAATACCGACAGGCCCATCAAAGGATGCAGAGACACCTCTCTGGTCCATTTAAATTCAGCAACACAGCTGGAGTAAATTACTACGCAAATGCAACAATCAATCGTCTCTCCCAATTGTTCACAACATTTACTTAAATGGCTGGGACCAGTTGTGTTTGCAAATGCTCGTCCTTCATAGAAACGCCACACAGTGTCTCAGCACACAGTGTGTCAGGTATAAGGCAAGAATTGGACTACTGTGCAGAAATGGTAAAATTCACCATAAACACACAGGAAGAGTCAAAACTTCCTAATGTACTTCCTACAAGTACTGGAAATCAAAAACATCCCTATAAATGAAAATGTTCAAGATTTCATACACGTGGAAACATATGCACACTCTGCAAGCATGTCCACAAGAGCAGCTCCCTAATGAAGGATTTGTACATGTATCCATACCAGATTGTGAATCCATTGCATTTCAACAGCTTCTGCAGAACGCAAATCGTGGCATTTTAAGGCCCTTTTTGCAATTCAGACAATTGTTCCAGCATACAAATAAACTCACATAGGCAACACATACTAATGCTTATAAGGTACAATGCAGATGGTACCAAAATCACTAAGCTCACTAGCTTCACACACATGGCCAAGTATCTCTTGGCAAGAAAACCTCATCAGTAGGCGTAATAAACCACACTGGGGCCACAACCACTTCAGGTCACTATACTGCATAGGTTAAAAAAGGGGGTTGGTTTGAACGCAACGACACCTCAGTTACTCCAAAACATAGGTTACCAGCAAATCTAAAAAATGCCTACTTAATATTCCTTGAAACCCAAATTTACTCAACTGTAGCACAACAGTTAGTTGGATACCTGTTGTCGTATTCTACTTTAAACATTCTCTTCATTACAACACATTTCAAACAGACATACCATCAAACTCACATAATTGTAATTTAAAATCCTTTATGGATTCCCCTCCGCCCCCAATGATTATTTGATGTCAATACAACAACTGTAGCACACACTAATGCTGTACCAAACATAGTACATATAATCTGTTTACGAGTAAAAAAAAAAAGTAAAATGTATATGTAAAATGTTATGCAATTAAAGCTTGTAAACTATCATGCTTAACAAAGTATACTGTTTTCTTTCACAGAAAAAGAACCAGAGATTCCAGCTTTATTACTGTATGCAACTAAGTAACCATACCAAGTATAAATACATATTCCATAAGCACTATACTCAATTGTACTACAATCATAAATGCCAGTATCATTCCACCATATTACAAACGCCATTTACTCCCACTACTACCCATCATTCCTAAAAACGTTACTATATAGTGTGTGTGGCCAGTGGCCACAACCACCACAAAAGAAACAAAACCGCACCAAACTTAGAGGGGGCCTTATACTTTACTTGCAAAGTTTGGTGAGGAATCATCCAAAGGGAACCAAGTCATAATCAGCCCAAAAAGTGCTCTTTCTAGGAGCTGATCAACTTAACCATAACTACAGGGAGGCTGCCGCTATTTTCATGATCCATATATTGTAAAGCACATAGTAATTTCTTGGCCCACTAACCCATGCCCCCCCCCCTTAGTCTGTTTAGATACAAGCACGTCCTCCAGCCATGCCAGGAATGCAGAAACATTTTCCAAAGGGTGCAGGGATACAATATATGTTAAGGCCTTTGTCTGTGGGGGAAGGACAATTGATATCCGAGAAAACTCAAAAGCTCCCCAAAGCACTAATGCAGGGGCGAACAATTGTAGCTCTTCAGGCGTTCTATGACCTCTTCCCACGATCCCTCACCATTGACGTTAGTGTATGGGGCCCAATGAGTGTTTTGGTCCAAAAACTGTAGAGCCAAAGTTAGAGACCTCTGCAGGAGTACCTCCTTTTAAGAACAGTGGGGTTCCAAGTCACCAAAAATAATATATTCTTAAAAAGCACATTGTTTCTTGCTCATTCATATAACATGAAAATATTTAAAGACCATATCAGGAGGGACATCATCAAAGCAAACTTCTGGAAGTCTACCCTCCGATTTACAAACTGGAGAAAGAGGCGAGCCCGCTAAGCCTGATCTCCTCCTCCCCCCCACCCCCCAAGGGTTCGGCCAAGTGTGACCTCACTAGGAGTGATTCCCCTCTTGGGGACAAGGACTCGCATTACAATAAGGAACTCCCAGTCCAGAAAACATGATCTGCCTACATGGGAATAGAAAAAACTTACTTCTGCTTTGAATCCATCAAGTAGTGACATTTCCTCAATCTCTTTAGTTTTAGGTAATGCTGGATCCCGCCTATCTCCACAGTCAAAGAGGCCAGACAAGTCCCTTTTGTTTCAGATGTCATACAAAAATCCAAGCGAAACTTCAAAGAGAGAACCTTAACCAGGGGAGGACATCAGACGTACGCATGTCCTTGAGGAACGGAGTGCTGCAGAGCTAGTGGTAGCTTCAGGCAGAGAGAATGCCAGAAGCCCGGTGTAGCGAGCAGTGGCGCAACCGCTGCAGGGATGGAGTCAGACTGCCCGACTTAATGGCATGGCCACGGGGAAGCCGTGGTGGGCCCAGGGCCCGCTAAACACAGACCAGATTAATCTGGAGGAACGAAACCTCACCATGTATTAACGCGTGCAGAGCCTACCGAAGCAAACAGAAGCCGAGAGTGAATAGGCGATCGACAGAGGAAGCAGAGAACGAGAGAAGGCAAATTCACCATATCCCGACACCAAGTCCTGTGAACCAGCCCGACCCAAGAGAAGGTATCCAGGTGGTTCTGAAAAAACAGGAGGCAATTGAGCCTGAACGAATGGTATGAACCTAGTTACAACACTGGATATGGGTACTTCAGATATCCACCTTGGGAGAAGCCCAGACAAGATTGAAGGGGGCTGACAGCGCCATATGAGAGGCACTGAAAAAAGATCGGGGAAGCCCACAAAATATAAATACTGAAGTGGGGTGGCAATGTCCTATGAGAAACATTGATAACGCAGATGACGGGAACCTGAGAAACCCGAAGTACGGATCTTGGGGAAGAGAACCAGAGAGTTGTCTGCCAAAGATAGGATGGGCCCCAACAGTGCCTCAGACACACAGACTAGCTGACTGGAATATGAAAGCCGCTTAAGAGAGCCCATTAAAATACAAAACTTGGAAGAAAATATAACAGCATTAACTACAGTGGTCCAAGCAGAAAATCTAGAGTATGCCATCAGAAACAATAAAAACGTGAACCAAAGTAAACATTAAGGTCAGTTATAGGAACCCGAGAACCCCGAAGTGTTTGGAGAGGCCCCGAAGTTGCTGTACCTAGTACATAAAACAGGTCCAGAAAGCTACATCAGAGGTAGTGTGAACAAGAATCCAGGGGAGTTAAAGCAAGGAGGAGACGATTCAAAAGGACCACCAACAAAATGTGTATAAGAATGATACATGATGGGTTACATAGCCTCATGGCAAACAATTCTGTAAACATATGAAGAAATACAAAGTCTTCGAGAATCAAGCAAACTTGAGAAACCTGCTTCGGCCACTCTTTTTCTTTAACGGAATAACCCAGAGAAGAAGCCCAGCAAGTCTGGTTAAAGGGAAGTTACCAGAAGCTCAACATTCTGGTATTTAGTCATTAGGTATAGCGGTAGGGACAGTTCTAATTAAATTTGAGGGAGGACATTTTTGTTAAATAGTAGGATTGTTCAGACAGCAGGCACATTGTTGCAAGTTCCTTTTATCGAGATGGTACAAGTATAGGAGTTTCGATGGGGGGCCCGAGCCCCAAGAGGGGAAGCAAAGGGATACAGACCCACTGGCACCCACCACCTAGACTTGCATTTTCAACTGCCAGAAATGAAACCAGTGGAAAAGACACCCCAAGAAATCGTCCAACATTCTCTCAATGATATCACCCTCTCAGGGGCAGAGGATGTAACACATCTCCCTCTTGTTCTAACACCAAACAATTTAAAGCAAGAACCTAGTGGAGGATCCGACCGAACCAAACCATGCTAGCACGCCTGCATTACAAACCAACATTCTGCACTAACTGTGCACTTTCCATCTGATCCTGCCACAATCAGGCCTTGGGCCTGCCATGCCCAAGTGTTACCTGCCACAACATGGAGCTACACAACTCACCACAACATTGGGCTGCTAATCCAACAATCTCAACTCTCAAGAGAACGGTACCTCCTTCTACATGGTCCGCCAGCCCAGGTACACCCTCCACCCCACTCCTATGCCCCCCGGTTTGCCCGGCCTCCCACCCCACGCACAAAACAGGGAATCAGGGGAGAAATAACCTGACTAAACCGAACATTGGGTTAAAAATAACTCGATAATGAGGCCTACTATTTGCCAATAGTGGACACAAATCCTCCAAAAGATGGAAACCATCAAAGAGCTAATAAAGGTTACACAGAAACACAAGGAGGGGCCATTCACCTGCAAGAACATCAACCCTACACATCTCCACCATTGTGCAAGATGAAAAATAAGGAGTCACACAAACTCGGTCCTAAATGTGATTGAATCGGAGAAAACCAGCTTCACAGCCCCATCCTGAACTACAGGCCTCATAGCCCAGGATAACACCAAGTTACACAAAACACATTTTGTACAACTAAAACCACCCCAACATAACAAATCCTAAAAGGTGGGCACATAAAATGTGAATGCTCCCAAATCAACCCATTCATAGCCTTCAGAAAATGTTCCTTCCACATCCATTACACACAAGAGGCATGATTGCCAACTTTCCACACAAAAGAAAATACCCGTAGTGACAGGTCTAACAGAGTAACCAATACCATAGAAATGCTGAGAAGCAGCACTCAAAAAGATATTAAAGACCTCATTCCTATAGTCAGCGACAACCCTGTACAACTAAAGCTGACCTCACAGTAAAGTTTCCCTCAATAAAAAAATTGTTTTTAAAAAAAAAGAATTAAACTGAGCTCCAACATTTCCACTACAAGTTACCTTACATCAAGACTAAAACTTTCAAGCAAGGAAAAGTCACCATTCCGGACTTGCCTAAAAACTTGCAGTGGACACCAACTATGCATACGAGCGGAAAACCTGTGGGTGTTAGAGGCATCCGAATTCGCATCCAGAAATTTAAGTAAAAGTATCCAATTTACTCCTACGTCCCGTCCCCTTTCCTCCATACTTTTGGGACATTCCGTCCTGTGGGACAGTACTGGAGCACTTTTTGTAAAAAAGTGCAACATTGAAAAGTGTGTCCTCTTTTTATGCGGGGTACCGCACGTGGCCGTAACCCCGCCCTCCCTAGCTCCGCCCCACGCATCGCCCTGCAGTCCTTTTCTCCACGCGGTCGGGCTGAATGCACTTGCATCACCAGGAAGGCTTTTTTCCTCCCCCGTTGTTGTCCTGCTCCGGTTCTGCGATCGCGTAGTCCTCCATCTATGCCGGATCGTTTGGCATTTGCTACTTGTTCCTCTTGCGAACATCGCTTCGCTAGGACGGATCCCCATTCTTTCTGCTTGGCGTGTCTGGGACCAGATCACTGTTGGGGCTCGTGTTTCTATTGCGCCTCCCTTTCAGTCCACGCACTTGAGCGTTGTCTTCATCGGTGGGAGGAGATCTTCCAGGAGGTTCCTTCACCTTCAACGACGGAAAGAGACGCCCGGTAAATTCCTTAGTTTTTAGGGTACCCCAGCCGGGGGACTCCTTCCCAGGGTCCTCCAGGTCTGGGAGGGGCTTCAAAAGCTCTACCACCAGGGTTCTCCCTGAGGTGCCTCGTAGGCGTACCAGGGTTTTCTCTGAGGGTTTCTGCGAGGGGCCTGCCTATACCAGATCACGGTCCGAGGTTCACCGATCAGGTCCTAATAGCCAGCATAGTCGTGCTGAGGCGTTGGGTCCTATGTTGCGGCTTTCTGTACCGAACCACGGTTCAAGGCCCCTCTCGGGGGAGGTATTAAGACCAAACTCTGTTCCAAGGTTCCTCTGAACGAGGCGTGTACCAACACAACTGAGAGGCCTGTTAAGACATTGTCTGAGGTGGATTCCTCAACTTTCCTGTGCTTGCGGAGTCACCGGTTCTGTTGAGGGGGCACAGGGGGAGGTTGTCGACCGTAACTCCCGTTAGCGGCATTGCCAAGGTTCCTCCTTTGGAGGCTAATTCAAGGGACAGGATGTCCAGTAAACATCCAAGGCCCCATAGTACAGGCTCTGCTGAGGATCCGTGTCAAGGCTAAAATTTCAGTCAAGTCCCCTGACCAGTCTGTGGAGTCACCTGGCTCATCTACTCATGTGACGCAGTTCTCCTCTGATGTTCACAAAATGGCGGGCCTTCCCGCGTGGTCTATGGCGGCCATTTTGGATTCTTCCCTCACACCCATGCCATCGACAGTGGGTGCTGGGAATTTCTTTTCGGTGGACAACCTTTTCCACGTGACAATGTTAATCTGTTCCGCCTTTCCTATAACTGGCTTGCTCGGATGCCACTATCTCATTCGGTCTCACTTCCTCCTACATCTGCCCCATTGGTCTATGTAGACTTGATTGGTAGTGGGACCTCTTTACAGCCACTACGTTCATGGGGCTATGCTCCTCGTGAGAAGCCTCTGCCCACTCCAGCACCTAAGGTCTCTGCGGAGGATGTCTTTTTTGGAAAATGTCAGTCTAATGAACTCTGATCCCATGAGTGAGTACTTTAAGGGCCTCAGAGAAATCTGCCCTCAAACTCCTTTTCCTGCCCCGGCACTTCCTGTGACAGCACCTGTTGCTCCGGCGGTAGCACCTCCTCTGCCTCCCGGCCCCCATTCGGCTCTTCCGCCTCTGCCTCCTTTGCCTCCTCTGCTGCCGGCGGACAAGATTTCAGCAGAGTGTGATGTCAATCTGACAACGGTTGTGTCGCAGCCGGTGGATCTGGATGCTCTAGACAACCCTTTGGCAGATCAGGACAGTGAGGACCAGTCCCGCTCCGTCTGACCATTTCACAACTGGGTACTGGACAGGGTGTCACTCCTTGACATACCAGTGTCTGGAGGCACCCGCTCCGCAGGAAGGGGTGCTTTCGGGGGCGCCAACTTGGTTTCCACAGGAGCGCACCGGTCTGTTCCTTCAGAGGCACGTCCTGGCCGAGGGCCACAAGGTCTGGGATAAACCCCACACCGGGCTGCACAGGATGGATGCCTGTTACAGGCTTCACACCTCTGACGAAGTAGCCTTGGCGACATGCCCACTCCCGTCCTCGCCGGTGGTAGCGGCCGCCACTCGGCAATCCAAGCCGGCCTCTGCGGCTTCCACAGCTGCGGCTCAAGTTCTGTCGAAGGAGGACAAATTGCTCGATTCCTTGGGCAAGAAGATTTTTGCCAATTCTGCACTGCAAATTGCATCAGGGTAATGCAGAGCTCATTCTGGCGGCGGCGGCGAATATGAAATTGTGGAGATTTGGCTGACGTCCAGGAGTTAATTCCTGTTGACAGGCTAGAAGACTTTAAATGCAGCTCGTCAGACGCCAGGGTGCTGGCGCAGGATATGCTGGAGGCTGCTGCGCACCATGTTGACACCTCGGCTCGTGGCCTCATACTGGGGATGGACATCCCTCATCAGGCTTGGCTTCATGCAACAAAGTTTTCGAAGGCAGTCTAAGGTAAAGTTCAGGACCTGCCTTTTGATGGCAAAGAGTGGTTTCATTCTTCAATGGATGACGAGCTCACCAAAACAATGGCGAGCACGCAAACTGCCAAGTCTTTGTCGCTGCTGGTAAAGGCCCCAGTCAAAGCTCATAGATCTGGGTCCCCATCTCGATCCTCTTCAGGCTTCAGAGGGTTCCAAGAACGAGGTCACGGAGGACTGATCCTCAGCCGGTTAACTCCTGCCAGAGGCAGCAGCGTGGCCGGTTTTTCTCTCGGTCATCAGCCTCCTCTTCAGGGACAGGTAGTCTCTCCACTGAGAAGTTTGCAAAATGATATTCGGCACTCACACGAGACTCCGGTGGGAGGACAAATCTCATCTGGAGGTGTGGCAAACCATCAGCGACGACCGGTGGGTTTTGTCCATCGCTCGGGCGGGCTTCCGCTTACCCCTGCCCCCCTACCACACCCTTCAATCCTCCCTTTAAGCAGTCTGGGATGCCCTCCTTCAGAGCAGAGGTCCAGAAGCTTCTAGATATCACAGCGGTGGAACCCGTTCCCCTAGTGGACGCTTCTACTCTAGTCTGTTTACGGTACCAAAACCCAACCAGGCTGGCCTGCGCACCATTCTAGACCTTTCCCAGTTCAACCTTTCTCTTCCCCAAGAGAAATTCAAGATGATTACGCCCTGCCAAAAGTCCGCTCTTCGAAAGGGCAACTGGCTCAGCGTTGTGGACCTTCAGGATGGCAAGTTTGGAATCGCTGGCGCCGCGGTTCGCCATTCAGTGTTCCTTCACGTCTCCCCCAACGACCTGTGCAGGTCTAGCCTTTTTTGCTTCGCGCACGTAACCGGTACCACTTATTCCACTGCTTCCGGGTTACAGACGTGTTGCAACGTTTCCTTGGTTGCCATCGCTCTGTTTTTTGCCTTCCGTGCGGTTTTCCGCTTTCCCTGCCCTTCTCGCCTTGTGAACCCCTTTGTGTTCAGCCTCTCCTTTGCCCTCTCGCTCCTTTTTCCTGCCTTCCTCCTTTCGCTCCGTTTTCTCCCTGCTTGCCTGCTTTCGGACTTTTGTCCGTCTCCTTTTCTTTCCTCGGCTCTTGGTCCCTCTTCCACCTGGCTCTTTCTTCCTCCCGCCAGTTTTCCCACTTGTCCCGTTGTTTACCTGTGTACCAGATCCCGGCTTGCTAATTGGACTTCCTCTGCCTCCAGACCTGTGCCGACTTGCTTATCTGTGTTCCAGACCCCTGCTTGCTTATCGGACTGCCTGTGCCTCCCGAGTGGTGCCGCTTGCTTCTTTGTGTACTGGACTCTTGCCTGTTTACTGGACTGCCTCAGCCATTCGAACTGTACATTCTTGTTTACCCTCTTGCGAATCATACCCTTGACAGCCTCCGGATCTCCTATCTCATCTGATATCGTCCTGCATTTCCAAGGACCCCAGACCTTTCTACTTCAGCCTGAGGAAATCACAGGGGTTTTTTGTGCCATTGGCTTTTTCCCCTTTCTCCGACGGTCACGGGGGTGGGAATCGTCCACCGCTCCACCTATAAGGTGGCACTGTGGCGTCCTTCCGCAGTCGTCCCCATCTGCATAAAAAAAAAACCCAGTAACAGAAAAGGAAACCCAGGAGAAAAGAAAAAGGTGAGGAGGAAGCGGAGGGATTTGAGAGATTCCTCCTTTGAGAAAGAGGACATAGCTGACCCTTGTGACAGCATATCCTGATTTGGAGCCCGCATCAGAAATATCTGCGGTTCTCCTTAGGAGAAGAGCACTACCAGTTGCGAGTGCTCCCTTTTGGTCTCAGATCAGCGTTGGTGTCTTCACGAAGATGATGTCAGTCATCATTGCCTTTTTAAGGTTACAGGCTATTCATGAGTATCCATATTTGGACTCACTTCTGCGCAGTCCTTTTCTGGAGAAAGCCTTGAGCAATCTTCAGTCTCTCCTTCAGCTCCTGTTAAGTCTTGGGCTGTGGGTGAACTGGCGGAAATCCTCCATGACCCGATATTTCTCGACTGCAGAGTGTACCAGACTGGACAGGATGGCGGATCTGTTAACCATGTGTCAAGTCTTCATTCAGACGGAAAGCATGTCCGCCTGGTGGTTCGAGGCTTCTGGGCCCAATGGCCTTGTGCGTTCTTCTCCTTGCGCATCTCAAGATGCAACTTATGCAGGAGCTCCTGGCTTCAGGCAGCAGTCCCCGACACCAAAATGTTGCCGGTTCCACCCTGCATAATGACAAATCTCCTATGGAGGTCTAATTCCAGCAATCTGTCGGTAGGTGCACCTTTTCAGGAGCCCTCCCCTCAGGTGACCATTACGACAGACCCCTCCCTTATCTGGTGGGGTGCGACAATGGATCATCTTCAGGTTTGATCTTTGGTCGCTGCAGGACAGACAATTTCACAAATTATCTGGAGCGCCTGGCATTTTTCCTGGCGCTCAAAGCTTCCAAGCCCGGGATTGTGAACAAAGTGGTCTGCGTCTGTATGGACAATGCAGTGTCCATGTTTTACGTCAACAAGCAAGGGGAGGTGGGGGGGGGGGGGGGGTTGGTCAACTCCCCTTGTAGATCTAGACATTCAGATTTCGGAATGGGCCATTCAGCACAGTGTTTGGCTGTTGGCAGTACACATTCCGGGCCAGCTGAATATAACGGCAGATTCTCTCAGTCGACGAGTGGGAGCTGGAGATCCTCTGACATTTTTCACTATTGGGGCACTCCAGTAGAGGACCCCTTTGTGATGTCATCGGACAGGAAACATTCTCTTTATGCTTCCAGGAACTGGCTCAGAGCCTCTTCCCTGGGGGATGCTCTCGAGATTCTGTGGCACAATGAGGGCCTACGCCTTCCCACCTCTTCCTCCGACTCACCGGGCGCTATGCAAGCTCAGAAACCCGTCAAATTGCACTCTCCTGTTCATAGCCCCGTGGTGGCCAGCCAGATTCTGGTTTTCGGAGCTTCAGCATCCGTCAGTCTGCTCACCGATCAGGCTTCCGCTGATTCCCAACCTGTTTCACCAGAGCGATCAGCAGATGTGGCACCCCTCCCCACAATCATTCTGCTTGGCAGCCTGGTGCCAGAGTTCAAATCTTTAGAAAGATTCAATTTGTCCGCGAATAATATGCGCATCATCCAGTTGGCCATCATCCAGTTGGCTAGAAAACCTTAGACCAGGTCGCAGTATATGAGCAAATGGCTCAGCTTCTGTCACTGGTGTTTAGCAAAAGAGCTGGACCCCAGAGAAGCTGCCATCGACACAGTGATGTCCTTCATTTCTCATCCGGCAGCTTCAGGCATGCATGTTTTGTCTTGCATGACTTATTTGTCGGCTGTTGCCGCAAACCTGTCTTCAGACTCTTGCTCTTTTTCTTTGACAAACCCTGTGTTACACTCACCTGGTCTCTGCGGAGGCGATGGGGCATGGTTGTAGCCCTCCAGGGGGAGGAGGGGGGGGGGGGTGGCTGCTCGGGTCCGACTTCACCTTCTGCACTTATGTAGGGACGATGGTAATAAGTGATGCTGCTCAGGACTGCTCCTGTGTGGAGAATACGGGGCGTGAGTATGCCAGCTGGTGCGCCTCATCCCCCTTCCAGACCCCTTCTCCCAAACCGTGGGATGCGCTGTCCATGGAAAGCTCACATGTTGATAAGTTTTGGCGAGCACTCCGTCCTGCTGCTTCTGGCAGAGGCGCTTGTATGATATGGACCGAGTTCACTGGTCCCTTGCTGCGACTAAGCCACTATACTTCAGTTAAGTGCTCCCGTTCGCCTTGGTCTTTGCTTGTCTGTTTTTGTTCTATTGTAAATTTTGTTGACTTGTATTGCTGTCCGTTCCACTTTTGATGTTTGCCCTTTTACTTTCTTCCCTTGCAGGTGATGTTGCCGGCACAGCAGAAGCTGCGGAGCTCGAGGCGGCAGCCGGAGGGAATGAGGAACCAAGCTGCAGCAGTACAGTTGGTGGTAAATTGTTAACTAGGAGGCGTGCAGGGTTCAAATGCGGCGCAGCCCTAGGACGGATGTTCTAACCTTGTCTTTCTTCTTCACAGGGACCGAGTTTGTGGATGCGGAGTGCGGTGCTGCGGTGTCGGGATCAAGATCACTGGATGTCAGGAGAGGAGTCTGCAGATGAAGCGATGAAGCACTGGTTTCCTGGAGGTGAGTATGCAGGCGAACACCTGGTTTCAAAGCTAAATAAACTGGTCTAAGCGGCGGTGAGCGTCACGTTGCACACAAGTGCACAGTAATGCGAAGCACCAGCCTTAAGGATGGAGCAGCTTATATAGCTGAGCTTCTGAAGCCACGCCCACTAGGTTCAGCCTGCCACACCCGATGAGTAAGCACATGAGGATGTTCTCTGGAATAAAGGATTTCAGCTCCTGGAAAGTTCTTGTAAAATAAAAGCACTCCTGCACGTGTTCCTGCTCACATCTCTATATGAACCGAGTCCAGCCAGCGCCCCTGTGTTTATGGGTCCCAAAAGGGACATAAGTGAGTCAAGTGACCCATTGCGCCATCACTAGATGGTGTGGTTTTTGTGTTCTGTGGCCATGACATCCCGTCATTAAAAGGCCCTTTGCAGGTCTATTGCATCTGTATCCACCTGTGCGTAACCCGCATCCTAAGTGGGATCTAAATGTGGTTTTTACTGTTTTATACCATAAACCCTGAGCCCATGTCTACGGTAGATTTGAAATTCCTTTCATGGAAAATGGCTTTTATGATTGCGGCGACTTCGGCAAGGAGTGTAAGTGAGCTTCAGGCCTTGTTGGTAGAAGATCCATTCCACACCTTTCACAAGGATTAGGTTGTCCTTCGGACCAATCAATCTTTCCTTCCAAATGTGGTATCCGATTTTCATCTGAAGCAGGCTATTTCCTTACCAGTTTTCTTCCCAGAACCGGCCTCAGATGCCGAGAGGGTTCTGCATAATTTGGATGCAAGGCAAGCTTATTTGAACAGATCATCTTTGTAGCTCTTCCCAACTCTTGGTGACCTCCCAAAAATATGTTACCTGGGAAACCATTGCCAAAGCAGCTACATGGGCTTCCCCATCAGCTTTTGTGAAACATTACTGCTTACACTTGAGCTCCAGGGCGGATGTTCAGTTCGGGCAAGCGGTTCTCAAAAACCTCTTTCAGTGAAGGAGTTCCATCTACCAGTTATCCTGTAAGGAGTGCTTGGTAATCTCCCAAAAGTATGGAGGAAAGGGAACGGAACGTAGGAGTATAACAAAGTTACTCACTGTAGTGACTACCTTACTCCTAGTCCATAGTCCCCTTTCCTCCATATGACCGCCGTCCCCTCTAATAAGTATCCTCTATTATCGCTTAAATGGTCTCAGACCTGGTGATTGAAAAAGGACGGCAGGGCAATGCGAGGGCGGAGCTAAGGAGGGCGGGGTTACGGCTGCATGCAGTACCCCACGTAAAAAGAGAAGGACACTTTTCAATTTGATGCTTTTTACAAAAAGTGCTCCAAATGTGGCAAAAGTATGGAGGAAAGGGGACTAAGTAGTCACTACGGTAAGTAACTTTGTTAAATTAACTTAAGGCCAGAAACATAACACGCGTGTAAAATGTTTAAGAACATGGACGCCGGCAAATAATTATATTCATACATTGGAGTCAATAAAATTAACCAACTGCTCCAAGCAGCGTGCAGGCACTCAGTCATGCAAGAAACTATTAGGACAATAACAAATGTCCTAATAAACAGGTTAGCATGAAGGCATTGTTCATTTGGAGCGCAAAGCCGGCATTGTACATAATTCTAGGCAAGCTTTAAGCACTCAAAACACACTGCCTATTCCAAGTCAATGATCTGCAAATGAAATGGCAGACATGCTTCCTTAAATCATCATACGACGTATGTGCGTTTAGTCCATCTACCTACAATTCCTCAGAGCGTTAAACACTCAATTGGCAAAACCTACACATCTTAAGAAAACGCAATACGGCGTTGATGAGGAACTGTTAACACAAAACATTCCCATTCAACCGTGACACAATCACACATTTTGTGCACCAAAAAAAAAAAAAAAAAAAAATCAAAAACAAAGCAAGAATACCTCACCATCACATTATGAAAACAGTTAGAAATGCACAACTTTTGACTCAAAGTCTGGTAGTCCTTGTAACATTTTGCTACTGCTCGAAAAATCCTTAAAATGTTAACCCCGAGGCCAACGAATGATTAGGTTTTGCAGAGCCCAAGAATACATGCTGCCGGGTAATAACAATTTTGGAAGGCAAACAAATTGGAAGGAACGAAAAAGAAAATCTGACATTTTAGAAGGATCACGATGATGCACGTTCGCCAAAAATAAACTATAAAGAACAGCTTGGCAAGGTTTTAAACATTCTAGTTATGCAAACAATACATGAGTTCTACTGTAAACCTCGCCACATTACAGCTGTACCACTAAATAGCTTTCTAGATGTAGGAGACCATGTCAAAGTAAACATAGCATTGAAGATCCAGTATCAGGTCGGTCATGCCCTTATACAGCACTGGCAATTATTAACACCAAGAAATATTTAAACGTGATAACGTACAGTTATAATCATGTTACTACTAATGTTGTACACGGTATTTTAACACCTTGAAAGCAGTAAAAGCAGCATCTATAAACGGGACCTTACTATTCCAAAACCCATCGCAATGATAAGGGTCACGTGTCGCTTTGGAGGCTCAGTGCATATAAGGGAAGCGCAAAGGTTCCAATGCGCTCCGACAAGGATTCCTCCGAGGTGTGAACTGTGAAATCCTCTGGGTCACAGGCACGCTGGCAGAAGTTTATGACGTCAGTGCGCTGCGGACTAGTCGAGATGAGCTTTTCTCTGAAGAAACGGCATTTCGGAATGAAACATAGCCCCACATTCCAATGATCGCCAAACCCGCAAGACTGTGCGCTGACGCAACCACAATGGGCAATGATGCTGGGCACAGCGGTGAGTACCAGACCGTTAAGGGCTCCAACAGGCAAGCCCAACATCGCGGCTTTAAACTGCTTAGTGGCAAGTGTTAAAAGGGCACTTCTCACGAGCCATTGCGCACCATACACTGCCTGTATGTCGGAAGTAGCCTTTCAAAGAGGATTGCTGGAACACATCCTTTGTTTAGCCTAGGGTGCCAGCCAGCAGGCCAGTAACTGGCTATGAGACGCCGTGTGTCCTGCCAGCACGTTAGACATCGCTTCCCTCTGCACCCGGGACGCTCTTTGGGTGCAACCTATGCCAGTAGCCTTAAACAAAGAACCTCTGGGTTCCATCCAGTCTCTAGCAAGTGATACAGGATTACTTGTCATCTTTACAATGCCCAGGGGACTGCCTTGCCCTACGCCGGGGTAAGACTCTTGGCCCTGGATGGTAGACTATCCATGGGCAGCAGCGACAGGCGTCTGGATGAGACCACTTCCAAGCCCCTATTGCCACTCCTTGCCCAGGGCTGCTCCAACTGAGCCCTGGGCAGTCGCACCTTGGCCCAGAGAAGCACTTTAAATCCCACTGAATGTACAGGGTGAATGTACTTGGCCCAGAGTGGCTGCATCTTGAACCTGAGTGGTGGGTCTTTCACTCTGGGGGAGGTGGGGGGGGGCAGCGGGTCTCCCTTCAACCCCTTCTCAATCCTGCACTAGGTTACACTTGCCTCTGTGTCCCTGCAGATCTCCATGGGTCCATGTCTCCGGCTAGTTGCCAGTGTTAAATAGGATTGTCTAGACAGCAGGTGCATTATTGCAAGTTCATTTTATTGAGATGGTACAAGTGTAGGAGCTTAGATGGGGGGCTGGGCCCCAAGAGGGGAGGGGAGAAAGACCCATCGGCACCCACCACCCAGGCTTACATCTTCAACCAATTTGTTAAGATCGATTTCTGAACTCTGACCTGGTGGGCAGAGGTTCAGAAGGCCAGCCTAGTTTCTTGGAACAGGGTAAACATCTGAACAAGCCAGACCAATCAAGGTAGCACTGGCATCGCTCAAGACTACGCCTCAGAATGGGTAAGGGTTATCGAAAGCCCACAAAATTAGACACTACTCTCAGTCAGGTGTATAGATAAAAAAATACATACATTTATTAAAAAGCCTTTTAAAAATAAAACAAATATCAGTAGTAATAACCAAACCAACACCCCCACTAACTATTAAACATATATACAGTCACTAAAGACATAACACAGTAAGGGTCCACAACCTGCAAAGAAAGGGAGCATACAGTGCAACAACGGCCAGCATCTAGGACCCCAGTCTGTTTCCTCCACCCTCCCATTACTGTTTTTTCCTTCCCAAGCCCCCTCCAGCACTATCTGAAATGTCATCAGACCTAGTATCATAGTCACTTGTTTTGTTCCTCCCCTCCCTTTCTGCACCCCTCTCCCTCACCTTTTGTTTTTTGTCCGACTACCAGAAATGTCGTCAGGCCTAGTACGGTAGCCGCCTGTCTGTTTCCATTTCTTTCCCACTCTCTCCCTCCCTCCCTTATGTATGTCTTAGCTCTTGCACTATCTGAAATGTCATCATGCCGAGTACGATAGTTAATTTCACATCCTTACTGTTCAAGGCCTGTAAGAATGTCATTGTATTTTCCCTTGTTCCTGCCCTTGCCTTGAAGCGCTTTGAAACACATTGTGTATAGGCGCTATATAAATAAACTATCATATCAGTCTGTGCCTGGCCGGGATTGCGCCCCTCCCCCTTCTCCCTCCTTGTCAATCGCATCTTTATTTCCTGCACACTGCATCTCGTCGCTACTGGCTGGATACCGGATCTCCATCCATATGCCCCTGAATGCAGTACCCCATGCCCCCTTCCTGCAATCACCCGAATGCTGCCTCCCACCCCGCCTGCCTTAAATCTTCTGACTTACTGTTTGCCTCTCAAATCATTGTACCCCTTGTACATCACAGCAGCTTGATTCTCCACTTTTCAGCACCCGAGCCCTCACCTCCAATACCCCCACCTATTACTGCTGTGCTGCATCATGTGTCGCTTGCTCTAAAGGTCTGTTTTCATCCTGCATGTCTGAATTTTAGTGTAAAAGCGAACCCAGGCGCATGTCCTATTCCATGATTAGGACTCAAATTGGCCGCCTTTGTGCCTGGTCAGAATTGTGCACTGCAGCGGCCCTTTTTCTGTCCCATCTGTCCTCCTGGCAGGCTTCTTCCCATCCCATTGCTGCATTAATGTCTACCGCACTGGCACAATCCTGGTTCCAGGCGCAAAGCCCAACCTTCTTTGACCGGATCCTGCCATCTCTCATCGACTTTCTTCCTTCTCCTGCCTCTCCCCCGCTCTTCCCTCCCTGCTCTATCACCTCTGCTTGAAATCCCACGCCCCTGTCCTTCACCTCGAAAAAACAAACAAAGTGACTCAATGCACGCTCAGCCAAAAAACATTCAGCCGACATCTCCCTTCTCACACGGACATATTGGCACTCACTGAGACTTAGTTCAATACGAGCTCAGTCACTTCCTTTGACACTTCTTCCTCACTGTTTTAAGATCACCTCCAAGCTAAGACCTCACCGTGCTGGCGGTGGGGTTGCCTTAATCTTCCCCGATTGGATTCCTTCTTCGGTCCTACACACTCGGCTCTATTCTTCCTTTGAGAGCTTAGTATGCAAATTGGTCATCTCTCCTACCACTTCCCTGACCATAGCTACCATCTACCGGCCCCCAGGCACTTCCTCCCTGTTTCGCTGAGTGGGCCGACTACTCTCTACCACCTCCAACCTACTACTCCTGGGTAACTTCAACTTGCACCTAGACTCCACATCCACAACATCCACCCTCTGCACTGCCCTATCCCTCTCCCTTCTTCCGTCTGGTCCAACCCACTCTGCGGGACACACACTGGACGCCATCATCCACTCCAATCTGTCCCTCTACTCCCCTGGTCACCCTTCTTTCTTGGCCCAACCACGCTCTGCTCACCTACCAACTGGGTCCCTACGGCCATGTGACTACTCCTCCAAAAGCCCTGCCTACCTCGTTCACAAACATTCGTCCCATGAAATTAGTATCAGCTGCTGCCTTCACTTCCACCCTCATTCCCCCTTGCACACCCCAACTTTTGCTCTACTGCTGTTTCTGCCCTTAGCAACGTCCATCGCTCCATTTCCAACATCCTTGCCCCAGTCATGAGGATCCGCCAGAATCCTACCTCCAAGCGTAACACCTGGTATGGCTCTGAACTTGCAGACCAAAAGCACAAGTGCAGGGCTTCAGAACGGAAATGGCAAACTTCAGGCTCACCCTCTGACAAACTGGCCTGCCGCCTGCTCCAGAGACAGTACAGACTATCCGTGCTAAAAAAAAAAAAAAAAAAAAAAAGAGCCCACATTCAAGCCCGAGTATTTATCGCTTCCAACAACACGGCTGAAATCTCAAAATCTGCAGGGAACTTGCCAACCAGCCTCAGTATCCTCTGCCCCTATGCTTTCCCAGGTGTAACGCTCACCTGACTCCCACGGGGGCGCTGGCCTGGTTCGCGCTGCTGTGACCTCGTCTAAGGTGATGCGCAGGGTTCGGAAGACGGACTGGACCGGGCCCCAGATCTGGCTTGTCTGACTCGCAGAAGTATCCTTCTGTAGGTGAGAATAGGGGGTTAACTGTCTGCGGGGTAATGCAATCGGCCTCCCACTTACCCCTCGCACCCTCCTCAAAACCCTTCTGTGCTTCCCCGTAGCGTCTCACCTTAGGGTCTGGAAGGACGAGCTCTCCATCCTGCTTCTGATGCAGGGGCGCGTTGGTATCCAGTTACGTAACTGGATTTTCGGATGGGTGAGAACCAAACTTGCTTGGCTTCCAGGTAAGTTTTTCTATAAGTGGTTCCCCTTGTGTCCATGCATTAATGTTCTAATGCTAGTGTCTTTTTCCCCATAGGGGCCGGGGTACGGAATGCCGGGGAACAGGCACCGACCCGAGGTGAGCGGTGGAATCCTTGTGGAAATCAGGTAAGTCTTTAATGAGTGTTTTGGTAATGTCTTTTCATTCACTCATTAACGCTGATGTCTTTTTCCCCTTAGGGGCCGGGGTCCGAAAATGCCTGGATGCGGCGCGGACCCGAAATGAAAAGGGAATGACCCAACAGGTAAGTCTTGACATGGAGTTTTAGCTTCCCTTTACCCCTCTTTCTCTCACCTTTGTTCTTGTCTTTTTCACCCTAGGCGCGGGGGCACGACTGCGAATCCGGATGGTCGCTGCTGAACATAGAGGCGCCCTGTAAAGGCGAGTAGAATGCGGCGCTGCAGCGATCGATGCGATGTGCTTTTAATAATAAATGTCTTCCTTTTCAGGATTGTCGGCGAAATGTCTCTGGGATGCAGATTTAGCAGGTGAGGCCTTTTCCTTCTTCTGTTCTCTTGTTCCCTTCCTTTGCAGTTGATTCAGGATGCTGGCAGGTGTGGCAGAAGTCAAGATGCAGGAGCAGACACAGTGAGCGTCCAGCTGCTAGATGCAGAACAACGCGAAGCACGTGTGGCTGATCGGGTGTGGTTTAAATAGCCTTGGAAGAAGTTCCTAGAATGTGTCCTTCCTCCAATCAGGTATGTATCCTTTCCCGACCACGCCCGGGTGGTAAATGAGTCCCACAGGTAAAGTAGTTCCTTTCAGGCCTCAAGGAGGCCGGGGTTCTGCGGCATGGTCTGCATCAGGTAAGTGCACCCAAACACTTTCATAATGAGCCTGGCACCTATAGCGCCAGGACTGACGTTTTCTATGAGCCTGGCGCCATAGGCGCCAGGACGCTGTCCAAAGGGCCCCTATAAGGGGTTGCTGGGACCTTCCCCGGGGACTTGATGTCCGCTTTCGGGGACGCAGGGCCTGAGCCGGCTCCCTGGGAGCGGGCATCGTGACACCAGGCCCTTTGCAATGCACTCGCCTCTCCCTTCACCTCCAAACCCCAAGAAATACTGAACAGCCTTAAACACACACTTATCCAACCCATCCCTCCCCTCTTTGCCTCCCCCGATCACTCACCCTCCTCCTTCGCCCCCCCCATATCCCCAGAAGAAGTCAGTTGTCAACTCCATGAAGATCTCTTCCAAAGAAGTTGCCCTTTGTTCATCCAGAACCATCAAGGACAACATTTGCTCTCTCGCCCCTGCTCTTGCTGATCTCTCTAATCACACCTTTGCTAATGGTTCCTTTCCATCCTCCCTTAAGCACTTCCTTGTGCACCCACTCCTTAAAAAAACCAGACATCCTCACCAACTACTGTCCCATCTCAATGACCTCCTTTCTGTGGAAATGCTTGAGAAGCTTGCCCTCCGCCAAACTCGCACACCGAACTCGTTGCGTCTCTACACAACCACCAATATGGATTCCAAGCATCCAGAGGCATGGAAACTGCTCTACTGAAAACCTGTGAAGAACTGCTTGCATGCCTTGACTCTGACTCAACTCCCCTGATCCTACTTGATCTCTCTTCTGCATTTGACACAGTGAACCACTGCATCCTCATAAAAAGGCTCCATGACACCCTTGGTATCTTGGAGCGGGCACTGGACTGTCTTACCTCACTGACCGCTCTTCAAAGGTCATACTGGGCTCTTCCTCCTCCACTTGTGGCTTCCCCCAAGGCTCCATTCTTTTCACATCTACCATCTCTGCTGGCACGCCTCATTTCATCCTTCTCCCCCAACTTCCAGTGCTATGCGGATGATACTCTACTCCCCACAGACACCCTTGCACCCTCCTTCATCCCAGACTGCCTCTCAGCCATACAGGCCTGGCGTACTGCGAATTACCTTTGCCTCAATGATAGTAAAATAGAGATCCTTCCCATTGGAACCCCAGCACCCTACTTCCCTTCTCTCTGGCCCTCTTCCATGGGCTCTCCCCCTGCTCCCACCTCGGAAGCCAGGAACCTCAGTCATCGTCGACTCCCCCCCTTTCCTTCCTCCCTCATATTCAGGACATTGTCAAGAAGTCTCACTTTCAGCTCTTCCTTCATAAAGGAATGCTACCTTCCGTCACCTTCCCCCAGAGACTCAATGTAACCCGTGCTCTGGTTTTGCTCCAGACTTGGATATTGCAATAGCCACCTCAATCTTACTTCGTCCACTCTGCGACCTCTCCAGCTAACCCAGAATAGGGGAGCGAGACTTATCCTTGGCCTCAAGCCCAGGGACTACAGCTCTCCTGCCCTACATAGTCTCCACTGGCTCTCAATCTCAGCATGGATTACATTCAAATCCCTCTGCATCACCACAAGGCTGTCTGGGGCCGGACACCACTCTACCTGTAATGCTTTCTGACCAAATGCCCCCCCTCTAGACACCTGCGTTCCGCTGGCACCAACTCCTTGCGTATGAAGTGGTGTGCAAAAATAGAGCTGGGGTCTATAGCTTTCCTCAGCGGGCTCCCATCTTTGGAATAGCCTCCCCCTCCGTCTTAAGTTCTGGAAAAGCCTCAAGACCTTCCTCTTTACCTCCTCCTCTCCCTTGCTAATCGCAAAGTAGCTTGACTGATGTGCAGGGCCCTTATGTATCCTCAGGCCCCGACGCACACATCTTATCCTAGCCGCTGTCTATCCTCTGCACTGGCCTATCCCCACTGGATGTCACCCTTGCGTTTCTTTTTCCGGTCACTTCACCTGCTGCTCTCCATGAGCAACACAGCACCCATCCCATTCCCACACCTCTCTCCCCTCTGCATGTGCACGTTCTGAACACTGGTTCGTCTCCCCACCCCATTACGCTTACTTGTTGTACGTCATGAAATACAACAATGTTTGAATTAATTGGTCTTTCATGACGTCCCCTCCCCGTTGCCCTGTGGGCGCTTTGAAACAGTATTTTGCTACCTGTATAAGCACCCAACAAGTGACCAATAAATAACTGCCAGGGATAAAACCAGTAGAATACACATTCACACAGACATTCTAAGCACTCGTTCAACACTCTCATAATTACATCACACACTCAGACAGGATGTAACCATTTTCTTTAGACTGGACGATGGACGAGCACCCTTAATCTAGTTTTGGTAGGGATAGCCACGTAGTGATAGGGAGAACTCCTCCAACTGTGGGTTATACTCACTGGCACAACTACTGTAGAGCAGCACACCAAGTTTCTGCATTCAGATAGCAGGGGGTAGCGGTCCTTTATGTTGTGCACTCGGAGTTAAAGCACCTTTTTGTAGCAGGTGGGAGAAGGGTGGGATGAAGGCAAGCTTCGAATGATTTATGTTGGCAGGTCAAGGATTTTGATGGCACAAGAGGATAGGTATAATAAAAGAAACTAGTAGATCCATACAGAGTGAGGCATTGTGTGCGCCTCAAACATGCCACAGTAAGTCAGGTAAGTTCTGTTTCCAGGCCCACTCATCCCCTTCTTGGCATCTCTTCTGGGACTTGGAACGAAGTCACGGGTTCTGACAATTCTGGCAGCATTGAGGAAAAATGATCTGGAAAAAGACAGTAGACGCTTCCCACAGAGAAGCTGGTAGTCCATCCCACATCCAAACTAGAAAAGGAGTTTGTCCTACAATGGAAGCGAAAGTTATATGGACAAGAACAAGCCAAAGGGACCCTCCACACGCCTCCCTGCGCACCAATCTCAAAAGGACAAACCCATATTTAAACCTTCCCAATCCAGATTGCTAGATTCATAATTAAGGAATAAGTTCCCCAAAACACTGTCAATACCTGAAAACGTTTGTGCGCATCTATAGCCCCTTGCTCTTCAACCTATACTTGAGCCCCCCCTCACCACCTTCATTCGCTCACATAGCCTTACCTGCTACAACTATGCATACAACACCCAGATCATCTTCAAGGTCCCCAAAAGCTCCCCCATCCCAACCTCGCCACAGAGATGGACCATTGGATGACAGCTAACCACCTCCTCCACAACGCTGGCTAAACCAAAATCATGATCTGCGGAAAGACTGCTCACGTCCCCCAACCCACCGCATAGCCATCCTCCCTAGGACCTCCTCCCATCACATCCAACTCAGTATATCCGAGGTTCTTTACCATAGACGCAGATCTGATAACTTTCTCACCACATCAACTCCTGTCTAAATCTGGTTATCTACACCTCTGCATTCTTAGACGTAACTTGCCTTACCTCTCATACCCTCAGAGTCACTGCATTCAGGCCCCTCATCCTCTCCCGCCTAGACTAACACCAACTCCCTTTAAATACTGGGCTCCCCTGCATGTCTCAGCCTTTCATCCTTCCGAGGTCGATAAATGAGCACCCCACACCATGGGTAATAATAAGCAGCGCTCAGATACCCGAGGGTTCGTAGCGCTATATAAATGCCAAATTATTATTATTATTATTATTATTATGTCAGCTCAGAAAACTCCAACAGGTCCAAAACACAGCAGCTACGCTGCTCCTAGCCCTTGGGCCCAGAAAGCACCTCACCCCAGCACTCTGCATCCCCCCACTGGCTACGTTGGGAGACAGTCCACTTTCAAAGCCATGTGCTTCACCCTCCATACCCTGCACAAAACAGGCCCAGAACACATCTAACACAAACTCACACCTTACCTACCCATCTGGTCATCTCCCCCTTCAAATAGTCCATATTAGGGGGATCCTCCTTCTCCATCCAGGCTCCCACTATCTGGAACACGGTTCCCCTCAGCATCTGCAAACTAGAGGATCCCCTGACTTCGAGAAGGCCCTCAAGAACTGGCTTTGACCACCACATAGCCTGACAAACCCATTTCCTGCCTCATGCTATTCAACAACCCTGGTCAGATAGGCAGAAGCAGTAATGTTCCCCTGATAGAATGTACTGAGCGACAAAGCATAAACCGGAGAACGCAGAACAGAATCCGCGCCAAGTCTACGAATCCAAGAAGCCAGTCAGGACAAAAGTACTTATCGCACTCCATATCAACTGAGGATAGTCGCAGCCTTGGCCACCCACTCGCACACATCTACTCGAATGTGGGGGTGGGGGGGAGGGGGGCACTGTTGCACGTGCAGCCGCATGCAGCTTTAAGCGCGAGCTCCGGTGACCAGCTGGGGAAGGGAACAAATTTCTTGCTATAAAATGTCTGGTTCCTGACGCCATAAATGGAGGAGTGTCTAGCAGTGACCTGCACACCCACACCGAAAATCAGAACGTTCCATTGCAAGGCTTCAGAGATATTCCAACCTGAAACCACAGCCCGGGGCAGTCATCTATACTGGGTCCGCCATTTTGGCTAGCTTCGCCAGCGGAACGGAGTGAATCCGGAGGCCAAGCCAAGGAACTAGCACATACTTTGTATGCCGAGGCAGGGACTAGTTCGGGTGGAAGAAAGACTACAGCAGAGGGCAGACTTCACTCAAGCACAGATAACCACACAGCCATAATACTGGAGGAGAATAGTGGTGTGCGACACAGCCCCAACGGTATGGTACCATCTGCCTTGAAAATCCTACTCCCCCTCCCCCGGCCATGCTGCGCCTGAACACACTGATCAGACTCTCAGAGCGGGATAACATCCTTTTGAACTGGCAGCCGCCAACCAGACCTGGGTGGGGAGGTAACGCTGTGACAATTCGGGCAACCCTGAAGGGCGAGAAAGAGTCGGCGGAACAGTGGCAGGAGCAACACCCAATAACCCTTTGCATGCTGTGGTGCGATCCCCATTTTACAATAGGGGACCACCTCGGGCTGTCACAGACTACACTGGAGTACCATTGCGGTAAGAGCCCCGACCTGGCAAGTGAGCACACTTGGGGAAGAAAAGGCTAAGCTGTCTGCTTGGGACCCTCTTGCAGGCCGCCTCGGCGGACCTCGACTACGAGCCCAGACCGCGACACAGGTCCTGCACCTCATCTCAGCGTGCTATTATATCAGCAGACGTGGTTTCCGATCACCCATCGGGAACCAGAGTAGACTGCTCAATGGACCGGCAGTACTAGCACCGGCCAACTCCAGCAGCCTGCACCAGCTAACGCACTCCACAATGTTAATGGCTCCATGGGGTAGCAGACAGCATAGAGCCCACCGAGGCTGCAAGTAAGTGAATCATTCCACGCCTCCAAAATAAGTAACGCCCGAGTACCATGTGGGACACTGTCCACCAGAAACCCAGTCGGCTCACCTAGGCAGCATCCACAGAGCGACAAGCGCAGAGAGGCCCGGGGCACGCTCCTTGACTTCACATCCAACAGCTCCCTCAGGACAGCGAGATCACATGGTGGGAATGCATGAAGAACACCTGCATTCCGCACAAAGTGCACACAGAACGGCTCCAGTTGCCCCCCTACAAGCAGACCACAACACTTGCGCCTAGCCCAATGGCAGAATTTGGACAGACAGCCCCTGAACCCACATGAGGTTCCTGCAGGCTAGGCGGGAAATCAGCAGTGAATCTTCCTAGTACCTCAAGCCCCCGAGCACTGCCCATAACCACAATGTTCCCGGGCTGCTCGCCCTCCAGCAACAATGGGTTCAAAAACGGTACCAAGATAATTCAACAACATCGACTGACAAAGGCGCTTGTTCGCCGCATCTGTAACGTGGAAAGGAGCAAATAACCAAACTCACTAAGCTGGTGTTAGCAGTAACATACAAGTCTGCACCATGGCAGGCACACTGCAAGATGCTCAGGACAGCGGGGCGATTCCCACTGACCACATAAGTGGAGAACGCACTAACCCCCATGGACACACAGGTTACTCACAGTGGTGTCATATTTGAACGCATTCTGGGCATACCAAGCTATAACATCAGAACAAGCAAGTCTACCCCCCACCCCCTGCAGTACTTACAGGCGGAAGGAGGAATTTCTACAATCTGGTATGCGGACGACCACCCAACCCGCGGCTGCTGGCCCCTTATTACAAGGTATGCAGATAAGCATTTTAGTTACACCCTCACAGTGGATCACAATCGTAATCGGGGTTAACCCTACTCCAGATTATCGCAGATGAAGAGCCCATACTGAGACACTTCCCCTCCCCCCTCTTCCTGTGGGGAGCAAGGAAAACAGGATTTGAACCATGCTTGAAACCTCAGAGCGGCTATGCAACAAACCTAACACTTGATCCAGTCCGCCCCCAAACAGTGGAGTGACAGCGTGGTGAGTCGGGCTGGCTGTGTGCTGGGATACACAACTTCACGTTCAATATACCGCAAGGACAGTCAGAGCAGACTACGATGCTCAAAGGGGCATCTGCCAAGAAAGGGGGAAATAGACCAACCAACAAGGAGACCACTATGGACGCCGTCGGAAGTGGCCAGACTCCCACACCCGCCACGCCGGCCATATCGGCACCCATGGACTTACAAGGGGTCTTCACGTCTATGCAACAAGGCTTTGCTGCACTAAACGACAAACTTGATGGCATAAAGTCTAACGTCACGTTGATCAGAATCCAGGTGGAGAAAGCCACGGGCCGCATTACTGAAGCGGAGAGGAGGATCAGCGCCACAGAAGATGCACCATTGTCATTACAGAGGATGGTGACCGACATGGCGAAAGAGTTAGGCATGGTCAAACTAAAGTGACAAGATCTGGCGGCGAGGTCGAGATGCATTAATATACGCATAGTCGGAGTGCTGGAAGACACTCTTAAGGGCCTATGGAGTTCGCTGTCGAAGGGTTGCGCAAAGAACTACTAGGAGATCCCAGGTGGCCGTCGCTGTTCGTGATAGAGCAAGCTCATAGGTCACTGGCTGCGTGCCCCAAACCAGGTGCCTACCCTAGACCGATCATCGCAAGACTGATCAACTACAGTGACAGGGATCTGGCCTTGCGGGCGGCAAGGGATAAACAAGAGCTGAAAGTGGGATCCAGTGTGGTTCGTATCTTCCCGGACTACACTCTTGCAGTACAACAAGAAAGGCACACATTCACTGGGGTGAAAAAGACGCTGCGCGAGCGATACCCTATGCATGTTGTACCTGGCTAGATTGCGCCTGCAATATAAAAAGACATTTCTTTACATTCCCAGACGAACCAGCAACATTCGTAGAGGCTAACATCCCCCCCTACCAGACAAGCATGTGGGCCAGAGAGACTATAGATACTCGTGAACCCAGGGATGGTAACACCAATGACCGCTGACAGAGCAACCATCGCCTTGGCCACATAGGCGAATGAGGACACCTGGACATGTTCACTGTATATTGTACGATTATATTGGTTTCCAGCACCTAGCTGTTTAACATATTTAAAATGTGTACTGGTAACATACGTTAATCTGAACCAGAATAGACGATGCAAGCACGGGTCCCTGGCTGTCCCAGAGGCGGCCCCCCACAAGCGAGTGCATATGTTAGATGTTTGGACCTGGGAAGGGGATGGGGGAAATTGTGTTGGGTATGGCATAGTTGAAGTTCAGGGAACTATGAGGGTGGGGGGGGGGGTAGGGAAGGGGGAGAAGTTGGGGTGTTAAAGTTAAAATAATGCACAGACAGACATTTGATAACAGTAACAGTACAAATTCTGGTCTAAATATTGGAGCAAGTATAGTGAGAAATGGCCCATATGGCTAGTGTGGACCCCGAAGCGGTGTCCAGTCAACTGGTCGACAAAAAACTGGTCGGCTGCAATTTGGTCGAATGCCAAATGGTCGAATTTTTTTTTTTATATATGTGTTTTGTGGGTTTTCGTGTGGGGAAAAAAAAATAAAAGAAAAAAAAGGGGGTTGGGGGGACCCCCCCAAAAAAAACCAAAAAATGGGTAAAAAAAAAAAAAATTCGACCATTTGGCATTCGACCAAATAGTGTCGACCAAATTGTCTGTCGACCAAATGTTTGACCATTTGACTGGTAACCCCCCGAAGCTATAACAGTAATGAGCTGGAATGTCAGGGACCTTGGTATGCCGATCAAAGCATGCAAGGGGATGGCGTACATCAACAGGCAAGGTGCACGCATATTATTTCTCCAAGAAACACACCTATTAGGGGACCGAGCCAGTAAACTTGCTCCAGGGTGGGGGGCCCCATTGATTTTACACATCATACTCATCCAGAGCCGGGGTGTCCTGACACTGGTGCACAAAACAATGCAGTTCACTCACTTGGCAACAGAAGCTGACCCTAATGGCAGATATGTGGTGGTGCACGGCAAATTAGGCCCCACTGAAATATTAGTAATTAACGTATATGGTCCCAATGTGGATGACCAAGAATTCTACACTGAGGTGTTCAAAAAGTGTGCTAAATACCCTTAATATCCAACAGCTCAATTCATGTGCAGGGGATTGGGGGTGGGGAGAACATAGATCTGGACCTGGATAGGACATCACACACCTCAAGACCACTATCCAATACAGCCCGCGAAATAGGCATACACATGGCAGATTTAGGCTTAACAGACACCTGGCAGGCGGCTGCATGGCTTACAGCACGCATACACCTTCTATTCGACGGTCCATGACATGCACTCCAGGATCGACCTTTGGTTGGTAACGCAAGGGGTGTTAAGTTGGACATCGGACACTTCATTACCCAGAACCCTGTCAGACCACTCCCCCGATACTGCTAAAGTTGTCCATCCCAGAGGCAGCCCCACAGAGAATCCTATGGAGATTTAAGGCAGCTGCATTGACAGACCCAGTATACAAATCTGGCACAGCACATTCATGAAAACCTCGAGCATAATGACGGGTTGGTCAGTACTCATGCAGTATTATGGCAAGAATAAGGCTTATATAAGGGGCATTGCCATGACCACTGAAATGGGGGGGGTCTTGAAAGACAAGGGAACTGAAAAGGAGGGAAGGGGAAATAGCCGAACTACAGGGATGATATGCGGCCTACCCGTCAGCGGGCATAGCATTGGCAATTAAAAACACAATTGGACGGCTACCGGGCCGCAGCAGACTGAGAAATAAGCTACTTTGATAAACCAACTGCAGTACAGAGATATGGTGAACAAGAGAGACCAGGCAGACTACTAGCACGGTTAATCCGGGGCGAGAAGCGAACAACGAATATACCATGCATCACTGGGACAAACGGTGTGGTAGTAACGGGTCAGGAAGCAATCAGCAAGGTCTTCTTTGACCTTACGCTAGAATGTATTCACCCCAAAGCACGCCCAGCAACGAGGAAATAGATAGCTACCTCTCTAAGATACCCACCCCTCTGTTATCCAAAGAGGCCAGAGACACCCTTGATGCTCCCAGAACACTAGGCGAAATTAAAGATGCCATAAAAGCCCTACTGAGCTGGAAGGCACCGAGCAGCGATGGCTTAGGGGCAGAATTCTATAAAGAATACTAGACATAATGGCACCCCGACTACTCACTCTACACACAACCCCACGCGAGAGTGTGAGTAAATGGGGTATTATCGCAAATACTCGAGTTGGCCGCAGGCACAAGGCAAAGCTGCCCTTTATCCCTGCTACTGTTCACTTCAGTGAACAAACCTCTAGCCGACTTGCTCAGAGCACGGTTCGGCAGAGCCAGGATACCACTTGCAGGCAAAATAGAACTTGTAACCATCTACGCCGATGATATGTTATATATCAGAAACCCCATGGCAAGGGTACTGAAATCGGTGAAAGAATTCTGGGATTATTCCGGCCTGAAGCTGAACGCAGCTAAATACGAGATATTCCCCATTGACAGATGAGACTACACATCCAGTAGACTTGGGTCTTACATGGGCACCTACTATCGTGAAATATATTGGTGTAGAGATAGCACGGACGGCTCACCTGACCCGTACACTTAAGTACGGGAAACTTGAGGAAGCGCTCTGCACCAAACTTTCCCCGTTGTAGGCACCTCCGTATTTCATTACTTGGACGTATCACACTAGAGAAATAATCATACTCCCAAAACAGTTTTATTTATTCAGCACCATACCAGTATGGCCGGGAAGATAGTTCCTTACTAAAATACAGGGAGCGTGTTCAACATTCATTTGGAATGGACAACCGAGAGCGAGTTGGAAGTGCCTCACCGAACCATATGAGAAGGGAGGGCTGGGTGCTCCAGATTTTGAATGCTACTTCCTCACGGCACAAGCTTATTGCGCTGTGTTCTGGGCAGAAGCGGGACCCGACGGTGAGGCATCACAGGTGGAAGGGGTCGTAGAGCTGCTACACAAATTAGCAGTAAGGAAGCGAATACATGACGACACCATGAACCCAACACTCGTGACATGTAGAGCATGGGATAGACTAGCAGGCAACCCACAAGGTACAATACTCTACCACCGTTGCATGCCCCGTACCTTCCCCCAACACAAGACATAGCAATGTCCACGCTCTGGAAAGAGGGGCACTCAAGGACGTATTTGTAGACGGACACTTCATCAGCTGGGAAGAAGTGAAGCCCACAGTAGGGAACAGACCACGCCAACGGCTACAGTACCTTAGACTACGCTCTGCAATGACCAAAGCGTGGGAGGGTTTCCCCGAAGAGCCCCCAACACACTTGAACCTGGGATATGTGCTTACCCCGAGCATCAACAAGAATTCCACCTCAGCGCTAAATAAGCTTTCACTGTCGCACAGAGCATCTCAAACCCCTACTACTAAGAGTGAATGGGAACAGGATCTAGGGACAACCCTCATGGACACACATTGGTCACGCTTATGCAGCCTGACAAAGAGCATATCTTGTAATTCCAGATATTGGCGAATTTATTATAAAATATTTAATAGGGTCCACTTCACCCCTGCACGTTTAAAAAGTATATATGATATGGCAACACGTCCCAGATGTGGTAGAGAGGAAGCAGGTATTTTTCATAGGATATGGTCATGTGCCAAGATTGTGGGATACTGGACTGATGTCTGATGAACTCAATGCAACGTCTGTCCGCCCAATGGAGTGGGACCCTGGGTCATATATATTGGGCATGGTTTCTAAAATGAACACTACCCGCCGCAAATTAATTTAAGTCTTTTACTTGCCAAACGTGTGATTCTAATGTGATGGAAGAATAAAGAAGCCCCAGTTCTGGGGGACTGGCTAAGAGACATGACCTGGGAAAACGACAAAAAAAGAAACATACACCGCTCTCTTGGCAATGACTAGCCGTCTGAAAGATACTGGGGCGGATTTGGGCAATACCTGAAAGAAAAGATTGCGAGAAGAACAGATTGTAACATGAAGTGTAACGAAATGGTGATATGCTCAGGGCCATCTTAACCACTTTTGGGGCCTTAGGAGCGGACATCTTTGCCCCCCCCCTCCACCAAATCAAAGGAATTTAGTGATCAAGAATATCTGGTCGGTCCCTCCCTCCCTCCCTGTCTCCCCCCCCCCCCTCATCGTGGGTTGATATGCTGCCTTGCAGCATGCAAAAGTAAGCATGCTTACTCCCCTTAAAGGCCCATTAATGATAACAAGTATCATTTGAAGGCCAACATTAGCAGTTTATGAAGATGTTACTTCTGTTCTAGTATAGATACAGGACACCTTTTATCAATAGCATCCAGGAAGGTATACAACATGTAGTATTAATGCAGGAATGTGGGTAAAAAGGTGCAGGTAAACCAGAATAGACAGATCACTCACATTAGCTGCCTCACAGAATAAAAAAAAGCACTCAAGCATGGATAGAGGAAACCAAGTGGAAGGAAGGAGCAAGCCGCACGCACCATAGCATGGAAATGTGGATGCAGATTAGAAGCTACCAGGTAAGTGTCTTAGAAGTGGGACATAGTTTACAAATAGTGCTGCCATTATAGATCAAGGGAACACGTGCCTGTAGTGTGCAATAGATCAATGCTCACCATTACAGCAGAAGCAACACTATAGCCAGTGAAAACATGAGTGAGGCTTTTTTTAAAATGTTAATTTTTTTAACTTTCCATTTGTCTCCAGTTTTGCTGTTTTCCTTTTAGTTCATTGCATGTTTGCCAAGATTTAGTATTTCTTGTAGAAATTGGCATAGTGTGAGAATGAGTTTGTTTGATCTGCCATTGTATAATAACTTTATAAAAAGTAATGCTCCACAAAGCAGATTATCCTTTGGCAATTGTGAATGACACCTACCTTCTCTTCAGTCAGCCCTGTTGGGATAGAAGCTAAAGGGAATTGCCTGGAAACCCCTCTCAAACCCAGCCAAGAGGCTAGGCTGAAGTGGAGTCCCCAGGGGAAACCCCGAAGGGAAAGAACCCCGCGATGAGCTGCTGTGGGGCGAGGATTCCTGCAACGGCTGTTGAAGGTTCACGCCTGTTGGAACGTTGTCTTTAATCTTGTCAAGTAGGATTCTGAGTAAAAAGAGGAGGGGTAAGGTAAGTATGGTTCCAGAGATCCAATAACAAAGAGAGGAGTAAGAGAAGAAGGCTTACCCTGACAGGCCTAATCTCATTTAGACTTCGGTATTAAATTCTGAAGGGAAAATGCAGACCTGGAGCCTATAGTCAAAATATAACAGATTAGGGAACGTTTAAGATTCAGATCAGAAAAGAAATCGTAAGAAAGGGAAAGAATCTTACCCACAGGAATTAGCCCCTGAGAGATATGGGTAAACACTGAATAAGAGGCTCTGACAAGTAGAAACCGGAGGCAGAATGGAAGGTCTGAGGTAGCGTCCTAACAGGCGTACATACAAGAATATTAGAAGAGAGAGAGACCTCCGCGAGAATACCGGGCTCAACGCTAGAAAGATGGCGAATAATTACCGGTGAACATAGTTGTGACAACAAGAAGGTATCGTCTACAGGATGAGGATAGCAACAGAGATTTCTAGGAGCCAGAACAAAGAATAAGTAAGTGAAAAGGTGGAATAGTAGTCTGGCTAACATTGATAGCAGAATTAGAAGGTAGAAGAGAGCGAACTCACGATGCGCAGCGCGACTAAGGAGAGAAGCAACGCGTAGGACTGAAGCTCCAGCTGTCGGATATTCCATCCCGGAAGTCGGGGGCGGGGCTACCCGCACAGTCCGGTGAACGCGAACAACTGGTGCGTTGCTCGCGGTCTCGGGCACCTCCATGTTGGAAGCTCCGATCCTGAGTCGGAAATCGGGAAGTGTAACCCGGCGAAGAGGAGCAGCAGTGTCCAAGTGGACAGCTGTAACACATTGAGCATCTCCATCCATCTTTCTTCTGTCTCCACCGTCTGTTCTCTAATCTTGTAGTAAGTGTCAAGTCTGGATCTTTGTTCAGAAAGATTGTTGCATTCCATTAGTAGGTGGAAGAGCGTTTCTGACTTTTGTGGGTCTGAGCAGAAACGGCAAAAATGTTCCGTTGGAGGGATTTGTCTGGTTTTGGCTAGGTAGAAGCGTGTTGGTATTGTGTTCATTCGGATTTTCAGATATATTGCACGCATTTTGGCGTCGGGGAAGATGGTCAGGTAGGCTGGGAGTTTGTGGATTGATCTGGTGTCGGTCTTACATTGTATATTCAGACTATTTTGTTTTTTCTTCGGTGGTTTTCATCCAATCATTTCTCCTTATTTTTATTTTTACATGTTGAGGGCGTAGCGTGAGCATTTCATGGGAGATATTCTGCTATTTTCATGAGTCGTTCGAGATGGTCTTTCCACTTAGCAAGCATTGTGTTGTTCATGGCTCCGTGCTGAGACCTTTGTATTTGGACTGCCAGTGTTTTCTCGTCCGTATCTAGGTGTTTCCACAGGACAATTGAGCTGATGGATTGGACGGCTACTTTGTGTCTGATTCTGGGCATAGGGAAGGAAGGTGGCAGATGTAGAATCTTGCGCCAAAAGGAAGCTTCTACTTTTGTCCAGTCATAATACGCTGCATTTATCATTGCTTCTGTTCCATAAACTATTGTTGGAATCACTTTGTTTGTAATGTGTTATGGGTTTGAATGAGTATTTGCCGTACTTCACTGGATCATGCATCCTGGTCTTGCCAGAGATTGGAGCTTTTGTTCTAGTTTCGCTGTCCATTCTTTTTTGGATTGATTTATATGGAAACCCAGGTATTTGAATGTGTTACTTCAAGTTGGTTACCGTTTAAATAGATTTTTTTTTCTTCATTTTTCTTGGATCTGCTCAGTTGCATGGTTTTCGTCTTTTTCATTGAGGTTCATGTATTGGTTTAATTGAGAGAGACTATTTTGGAGGCCTCAGGGTGTCTTATCCAGCAGGATGATGTCGTCCGCGCAAGTCATGATTTTAACTAGTGTTGAGTTGACCTTTGGGGGGGGGGGTTTATGGCATCGGGTTGGAGATGAGTCTCGATGTCTGCGCTAAAGAGGTTGTATAGTGTAGCTTCTAGAGAACATCCTTGTTTTAGGCCATTTTCAGCAGGTATTTTCGGTGTTGTATGGCCTTCTCTTGTGAGTCTTATTGAGGTGTTGGAGTAGAGTTGTCTGATTGGCCCCAAGATGTCATTAGGACATTTCCATTTTTCAAGTTTTTTCCATAGTTTGTCAGGATATTCCATCGAAGGCCATGTGAAGGTCTATGAAGGCCGCAAAGATTCTTGTTTTGTTGTGAATTGCTTCATGTGTTATCAGGTTTAGCAGAAGTAGAGGTTTGTGCCGACATTTGGGTTGAAGCCAGTTTATCTTGTTGAAAATCGCTGTGTATCAGTTGCCCACTGGTTGAGTTTTTTTTTTTAAAAAAAAAAAAAAGGATCGATGCGAACAGCTTCCCTAGGGGGTCAAGTAGCGCAATTGGACAGAGATTTGTCAGGTCGTCTCTAGGTCCTTGTTTATGGATGGGCACAATGGTTGCAGTTTTCCACGATGAAGGTATCCGGTTGAGCTTGTTTATGAGTGTCATGATGTTGCTCATGAGGTTGGCCCGTGAGTGTGGGTCTTTCTTGATCATCGCATTTGAGGTCCCGTCAGGGCCTGGAACACGGGATATATTGAGTTTTTGTATCATTTCTAGAATGTCTTGGTGGTTGCAGATTACTGTCCACTTTGTCTTCTGTATCTGATTCTTTTTCGGTTTCTGAGGGCCGGGCTTTGTATATGTTCGTATAGTGTTGGATCCATCATTGTTCTGTCACACTTCCGGTCAATTTTTGTTATGTGCCGAGTTGTTGTTCAACAAATTTCATAGGCTTTGGAGGTTGTGCGTTTTATAGGTTTCTAGGATTGCCTCTGCATCTGCTTGTAGTAGTGTCATGCTATGCGTTTTAATCCAGTTAGTTTTGTTTAGCCGCTTTTATTTTGGTCAGCGAGTATCTTTTTTCTTTAGTTGTCGCACAGTGTTTCTCAGCGCCCTTTTCCTTTCAATGAGCTCCTTGTTGTAGGGGTGTCAATGGATCTTCATGGTTTGTTGGCTAGTTTGTTTGTAGTAGGGTTGGAGTAGCCAATGATAGTTTAATTTCTGATCGTCAGGTAGAGTGGTTTGCAGGAATTGTGTTGTGAGTGAAATTGTTGCTTGTTGAGTTATACGCAGTTTTCTGCCAGCTGCGCAGACTTCGAGTGGAGTAGGTCGGTTGGGCGGAGGTTGTCATAGAATATTTTGTCCATGTATGACTAGCTGGTTGTGATCTCTCTTGGTCGTGATTAAACTAGCTGTTTCTACTGTGGCTCTCAATTCATTTTAAAGATAGATGTAGTTGATTATGGCGGACAATTTACCTCTGGACCAGGTGGGTAGGAGCTGGTTTGTCCCATCCATGGGGTAATCGATGAGTAAGAGGTTACGGATGTTGGTTTCTTTTATCCATTTTTTGGCGCGGATTGTTAGTTTTCCATTTGGGATAGGTTGTCCATCTTTATGCCATAGATGGAAGTTTAGATCGCCGCATAATATGAATTAGATTCTTGTATGCTTGATGAGGTTATCCATCGTTAGGAAGACACCATTTAAGAAGGCTTTGTTGTGGATTGCAGCAGGGTTCCAATACAGATTCATAATTGAGATTTTTCTTTCATGCTGGAGATTTGAGGAGTCAGGATTTGGGCCTCATTCATTTTTATGACTATTTTGTATCCACGGGTTGATATTTGTGGTTTGAAGTATGGACAATGCGGGGGTCGATCTTGATTAGTGTTAGCAGACCTGATAGTCGTCCTTTTGATCTTGTTGGTGCTGGGTTGAGGAACACTAGGAAGCCATCAGAGCATGGAGTTTCGGAGAGCCAGGTTTCTTGAAAACAGATGATCTGGTACAAATCAAATTCTGGTGATGGGTCGTTGAACAGGTGGGAGTTTCCCCGTGTGTTCCATGAGCACAGGGTCCAGGTGTTTATTGGATCGGCTAGTGGTTATGAGATGTTATTGGATCGGCTAGTGGTTATGAGAGGTTACTCAGCCACGTTTCGTCTGAGTAGTTTAGACTGTCTTCCGATGCGTACTGACGTCTGTTGTAGCTCACCCTTGTTTCATCTGGATAGTTTAGATGGTCTTCTGAAGTGTACCGTCGTCTAATCTGGCAATCGTCATTGTGGGTGGTGTCGATATGCTCAGCTTCGGAATTGTGGTTCACAGGCTTTTTGGAATGGCGGATGCAAGATTGTTTGCGCCATTGTGTTCCTTGTGTTGCTTCTTCGAATGTTCTCGTCTTTGAGTTGATGTAAAGGCGTTTCTAGGATTTTCCTTTATGACGATTTCTTCCTTCATTGGTTTTGTACCCGGCGTGCAGCTGAAGCCGAGTTTATCTAGCCCGTCTCTTGCCATTAGGATTTGGTCCATGGTTGTTTTTGTTGTGTAGTTTTAGCAATATTTTATCGTTAGATTTTTCGTCTGCAAAGATGACTTGCTAGATGTCTCTGGAGCGTAGCTGGTTCAGTTTTGGGATTGCTTGAAAGATTAAGATGTTCGCCCTATTCAGAACCAGTTGGAAAGGTCTACTGATATTTTCAATTTGCACCGTGTAACTTTCCGTTGACTGGAATGGGTTCAGGAATATTGGTTGGGATGGATCTGCGAGTTCTCTTGGGTTTTTCATATGGGAACTTTCTTGCACTGATCGGGTTATGGAGTAACTTGTTTCGGTGCTACATCTTGTTTCGTTTGCTAGTGAGGTTGAAGAGATTTCGTCGTATGTTGGCTGGTTGTTTGGGGCATTAACTGAGTCGGTCATTGATCTGTCTGAGATTTCTTCACACGAGATTGTGTAGCTGACAGAGTAATTTGGTTGATATTCATCGATTAGACTTCAATCGTTCATTTGTATTTTCGCTTTCGTTATTTCTTGTGTTGGTAGGTCCTCATGTGTTAGGTCGAGTAGATGGTCTGTTTCCAGAGTTTGTTCCTTGTGTATTATCGCAGTTGCGGCTGCCGGTTTTTTTAATTATGTTTTTTGTGGGTAGGTCCGATTGTGTGGGTTGGTTCGGTATGGACTTCTTTGCTTGATTTTGCAATGTTTTTTTTTCTGTGGCGGGCTTTGGTATGGACAGGTTTCACAGGAATGCTCCCGAGCCCGTTTGTTTTTGCATTTGTTTGGTTGGTTTTTTTGCAGATTCTTTGTGGGTTTTCTTTGCTGAGCCAAAGATCTCGAAGATGTCGGTGGTCGTGTTTTTTTGGTCATCTGTTGGCTTTGTTTTTTCTTTGCGGACGTTCAGTGGATTTATTGTTTGGGTCGTTGAGGAGGTTAATGCTTTGGGTGATATGGGTCTTTGTTGGTCAAGGTTCCATTTTTCTGGTATCATGCAGAGTGGTGCGTTTTCTTTTGGCATGTTCTGAGATGTAGATGCTTTTTGTTGTTGGTTTTCGAGCAACGCCATGAGTTCTTTGGTTAGTTGGGTTTTTTTCTTCTCTGTCTCCGCGTGCTATCTCGAATAGTCTTTATTGCCAGATGCGGGATTGTTATGCTTCGGAATCTAAGAATTTTTCTATCGTGTTTATAAAGTCTTCTGTGTGTATTTGTTTGGTATGTATCATTGCCAAGAGTGTCGCTTGGTCTCATATATTGCCTTTTGTTGCTTCATGTAATTTAAGGAAGGGTTATCATGGATTGGGATACTACTGCCAGCAGAACGTTTTGCAGTTCTAGCATTGTTGTTGGTAGTCTGTTTTTGGTTGTCATCATTCGGGGGAATATGTTTTCCTGTACCACAGATCGGGGTTGAGTAGTTTGTATAATTTCCCTGTGCTGGTGTATGGAAGGATTCTTCAGCGTCATACTCAAATTGCATCGTTTTTGTTCTTTTTATTTTAAAGGCGAGGTTGATGTGGTGGCTCTCTGTATGGTCTTTGGTCTTCACGACTTTTGCAGTTCTGTGGGTTGATATTTTTAGGCAGGGGCGTGGAGGTGCAGGTTGGTGTTGCCAGGTGTGTTGGTTCGCCGAAGATTTTCCCTTCTTTCCGCACTGTTCATGATGGATTCTATTCAGTAATGTCCAAGGATAGACAAGCTGCTTTGCCTATTGCTGTGTTCAGGTGAAGGCTTGAGGATTCTTTCAGTAGTTTTTGGGCTGTGTGGGCTTGTAGCCATTGTAGTTTTGCTTGTTTCGCCTTCTCCTTTTTAGTCATCCCAGCTGTTAATGCTCATGGGAGTTTGCATTAGACTTTGTTTCAGTGATTCTTCGTTTTTGAAAGTTGCAATTTGGTGCTGGGTGTTGCTTCTGCAATTGGAGGGTCTGTGTTTGTGTTTGGTCGCAAGTCTCTAGAGGGTTCATTTGCGGTGGATGTTGGTGGGTTTGGCTAGATTTTGGTTCAATAGGTATCTCGCTCTGTTTATTTGTGTCTTTCGTCTCGTGTTGCGTTTCAGGTTGTTTTTTTCCTTGGGAGTTCCGGTTTTTCGCCATGTGAGCTTTAAGGGATAGTTGACTGGTTTGGTCATTTTTTTCTGTTGACAGATTTTCAGTTCGGTCCCAACTGGTTGGGATCTGTGGCTCTTGAGTACTTTGCTTTCCTGGTCGCGGGAATGTGTTACTTTGATTCATTCGATCTGGGTATTTGGTTTGTATGCGTTCCGGTTGGGGTAGAGCTTTGCATGGACTTTCTGAAGTGGTCAGTTCTACAAGTTGTTTATCTGTTTCGTGCTCTGAGATGCGCATTTCCGAACTGTTTTGAAAGGATCGATTTTTCAGTGACATGTTTTGTTTGTCTTCTTTTGAAATGCTTGTTCCATCGTTGATTGTGAGGCGTCTACATAGAGCTTTACTCAGAGTCCTGTGTTTGGCCCAGTTGTCTTTTTTTTTTGCATTGAGGCAGATGGAAGGGCTCCTGCCGTCTCTTAGGCTTTCGCCGGTTCTTGTGTTGTGGATGCTCCGATTTGTCTGGATACAGCACTAGGAGGATTGGTGCTGAACAGGATCAAAGGGGAGCGAGCCCCTGCAGTCTCCTGTGTAGTGGTTGCTTCAGGTGTTCTTGCAGTGTTCTTGCGGTAAAGTGTTTCACTTTGTGACACGGTGCGGCACTGGTGCTGGACAGGGTCAAAGGGGAGAAAGCCCCTGCAGTCCGTCTTATGTAAGCTTAGAGTTTTCTTTTGGCGGAAGTGGGTTTCCTTGTTGCAGCACCCGAAGGATGGTGAGAAGGAGGATCGAAAGGGGAAGAGGACCCAGCAGTCTCCTGTCTTATCTAAGGTTCGGATTTTCTTTTGTCGAGGATAGTTTTCTTAGTGCAGCACCCGGAGAGTGGTGATAAGCAGGATCAATGTGGAAAAGCTCCCTGCTTTCTCCTGTACAACGGCTGCTTCAGGCGTTCAGAAAAGGGAGAGAGGCCCCTGCAAACGCCCGTTCTTTTAACTTTGGGGTTCTTTGTTCAACTCTCTGGTTACAGCGCTTGAGAACTGATGCTGCTCTGCTACGGCACTGTTTGAATAAGCGTAGAGAAGGTTTTAGAAATAAATTCTCTCTATTGGTGATTGTTGACAGTTTGCTACTTGGTAGGGTCTTTTGCAGCACTGTTGAGGCAATGATGTGGTGCAGCTAAGGTAAACAGGTCTGAGCTTCCTCGGAGCAATTTACGTTCTTGGTGAGGCACTAGTGCAATGGTGCTTACAGTCTCCGTGTGGATTAGGCGTGCTTTGGGGTTTGCAGCGTGGGTTTGCCGTTTGTTCGTTGGGCAGTGTTCACAAATCAGTCAGGGAGGCGGGGGTGTGCCGTGCGGGTTTGTAGATGTTACAGATCAGAGAGCAGCCTCTAAAACAGATTATTTTTGACTTGTTTGTTTTTAGTGGATTTGCGGGAGCATGTAGGTGCGGGCGAAAGAATCGGGTTCCGGAAGCATACAGCAGGGAGCACTTTTCCTGCAGTAAGCGGTGGAGGGCGGGCGTGGTTTGCCTGTTGCGGGGAGTGTATTCCGTACGTGTCTTGCAGGTATGAAAGGGTATGGGAGAAGGGGCGCTGGAGCAGCGCAAGGGGGTGGCTGCCGGGTGTGATGGGACGGTGCCGATGTTGGCAAGGACCCGTCGTGGAAGGCGGCGGACGAGTCGCGCCGCCACTCACAGCGGGGTGAGCGAGGGATGGAGAGGAGCCGGGAGGGAGGTGGCAGCACGGCGAGCAAAGCCGACCATGCAATTGAACGTATTGGTTTCTGGAGGTGAGTGATAGGTTGGGGCGCGGGGGGGGGGGGTAACGAGGCAGTGGACGGTCGGGAAGAAGGGGATGGCGTTGTCACTCACCACTGTGCCAGAGGTTTGATGGTATCCTGTTCCAGTCCAGCGGGCGGAGGTTGCCCTTTGCGAGGATCCTTTGTTGGTCTTTTGGGAGGAGAGCGGAGCGGCGCCACAGAGCCTGAAGATCAAAAGACTCTGCAGCAGACTCCGTGGCTTCCTGGGCATTTTAAAGTTCAAAATTAGTAGCAGTAGAAAGACAAGTGAGATCTTCAATTCCTCAAGCAAACTGGAGCAGAAAGCTGTAGAATATTGCACTGACACTGACCAAAAGATTCAACAGCAGACTCTGCCTGAGGCTTTTTTGAAGATCATACCCTCAGAAGGATCTTTCTCTGAAGGGCTGACAATTTTGAAAGGCTTAGGGACTGGCAATTTTCAGAGGTTAGGCAATACAAGATTAAATGAGATGCCCAGGATCACACATTGGTTAAGAGGTGAAACTGGGATGTGTACCAACTCTGCAAGTTCAAATACTTTCTTTTCCAGTTTTTACTATGAACTAAAATAATCTAATTTTATAAAAGTGGCTTGCAAAGTACACAAATCAAATTACGAAACATGACCATTTTTTAAAAACCAAAATGTTATAAAAGGGCGTTACGCAAAATAGGAATGATTCTAGCTTTGTTCTCTCCATTATCAAGGGAGATATACAAGTACCAGCATACCAATCGATGTGATTTAACAGATTTAATCTGGGTTTGTCTTTTGTTGTATTTTAAAGCTTTAAATACTTCCAAAACACTGGCTTGTAAATTGTCATTTATAAACGTGCAGTAAAGCCTTTGACTTTTACAAAAAAGCAAACTGTTGTGTGTCAAATGAGCATCCCTTAAAATATGCTAGCCCGAGGCTTACAACATCTGGTCCGCTCTCTTCTGTACCGGCCAGCCCTTCCACTCAAATGGCCTATAAAAGATAAAGTAATGGGCTAAATGATGCCACCAGAATACGAGAAGGCAAACCTCACAGAAAACAACACAGTAATTTAAGACATCAGATGATTTGACAAGGATCACTGTATCGTCTGCTGGAAAATCCAGGATACAAGCATGAACGCTTTGGTTCCGCAGTCTTGAACTTTTATGCTTATTCACCAATTGGACAAATGGTGTATGCTCATTGTTGGAGGCGATTGGCTAGGTTTTACAACACCCCATCTGAACAAACCAATTTCTAGACCACCATACAATGTCATTTTTGTTTGTATAGCAACACCTATCTGGTGCAGGCACATTGCTGATAATAGCACCTTTTGTGCTGAAAAACCAAGTACATATGCAGGCAGGTTAAAAACTTCATTCAAAGGAAAGGCTCAGCCAGCCCGTCTGTAATGTGCTATTCTAATCTTGCATATATACACATGCCTCTGCAATGAGTGTTTAGCACACTGAGCTCATTTGTGACCATCAATATGTATTTCAGCTTTGTCACATGATCAACATAATTCCCACAGGAAGGAAAGAATGCTACGGAAGTGATGCAGTAGTGAGTACACGGACTATGTATACCGCAAAGAACACAGAAAGCATTACATGATAAATTGATCAAGGCAGCATGTACTTGTCAACAACTGACAGGCAATGGGGTCAGAGCCTCAGCAGCATGCCATAAAATATCCCGACAAGTGCTATTTAAGTTTGGTGAACAATGGAATCTGGCAGCCTTGTGGAGCCCCTCCAAGTTGGAGGCCCACGGCAAGTGCCCAATTTGTCATCCCATAAAAACGTCTCTGAATATACTGCTTAATATATATGATTTTGGACAATTTATTCGTAAGTACTGTAATATGTCTGTGCAAGATAAAGTTTTTTTTTAAAAAAACACTACTAGAATGACACATCGCACAACACCTCTGCCATTAGAATGCAGCTATGTTCCACATTAAAATTCGGTCAAGCTGGGCACAATCAGTCGCCTGCACTTGCATAGTCTCCAGACATCACAGCACCCATTCACAAGCCAGCTCGACTTGGATCTCTAGCAGGGACTGCAACCCCTACATACCTTTGTATTGGCTAAAATGTGCACACGCATCCTAAACTCCTCTGAGGAATCTCCTATACCTTGGACTTAGGTCGCCTGAAGGCATTCACCTACAGCGCTTTGAGGCCATACCAATGGGAAAAGGAGCTATACAAACGACATTACATCTTTCCCACTCCGGTTCAGTGCAGTCTTCTCCCAGCGTCTCTCTCCTACAACTCCGAATACAACCTTTATTCACAGAAAGCAGTGCGACAAGTTGGATGCCTGTGAAGGACGAGGCAGTTCGAGTACACAGCAGGAGGGGCTAGAAAGAGCAGCAAACAAATGAGCATTATTAAAAAGGCGCGTCATTTTTGCTGACATTGTTCGCTACTTACACTAGATGGTAGGAGAGCTCAAACAAGCGGACCCCTACAAGTGTGGCATGCGAAGTTTTGATGCAACTTAACATTTTTTCGATAGCTTTTCTTTATTATACTTATGTAGATCTTTAACCCGCTCTATTAACATACACAACCCCAAGGACACGTGTATGAGAAGTCACTAACTTCTCCTGGGTCACCTGAAATTCTTGGTTAGAAGAAAGTCGATATTTTAAAGCTCAAGAGCTGCACACATGCATATCCCACCACATAATCTAAAATTGGCCATTGTGAAGTGCGAGGCGCTCAGTCATGCCTGGCTTTTAGGTGTCCACCATTTAGCGCTCTGTTTATTGTGGTTAAATACAAATATAATAGATGAATAAAGGAGTAGCGTGATTAAAAAAGCCAGAGCACATCTCAATTGCATGAGTTTCAGTACTGCATATTTTTTGAGAAGAGAACAAAATGGGTTCTATGAAAATTAGTGGGTTCGTACCTAGTCTACGTAGGTATTCAAAAAAATAAATAAAAACACTATTTCAAAAAATAAACAAACACCCTTTGGCGTTATGGTCAATTGGTCCCAAACTAAAGGCACAGAAAGCCAGCTCGACTTGTTTGTGGCTGGTCATTCCATTTAAGTAACTGTCGGGCAGAGTACCGGTCCGAGCACTGCCTGCTGCTCCTGCACGAACGCTGGACTTTGGTTCTTGGACGTTTTCTATGAAGGTGACGAACTGAACCTGTATTGAAACTACTTGCTAGCCCAGTGAAAGTGACACTGTTTTTTTTGTTTGTTTTTCAGTGTCAGCCTTTGCTTTGGCGTTTGTGGCGCCAGAATTGCATTTGTGTTTGGTTGAGCCTCCTCAGCAACGCCCACTTCTCACGGCGATTGGCTGTACTGTGAACTGCCTTTCAAAACAAATTGTACGCACACAGCGCACACGGACGATTACCGGTCAGAGTACCGCTTACCCGCGTTGACAGTGGAGGTGGCCCATTTTTTTTTTTAATGTTTCTTTTTTTTAACCTTTACTCATAAGTAAGTGGCGAACAAGGCTGTAGTTGAACTGTGTCTTGTAAAACCTGTTTAGATTGTGTTGTTGCACTATTTAGCGAAATCTTTTTATTTGAAATGCTCAAACGTGGTCAGCTTTACTCATTGAAAACCGACATGCCTCCGACGGCAATAGCTTTGATGGTAAGCAAAATAAACTGCAAAAAAAAAAAAAAAATGATTTCTCACAAGTCTATTGTGTTGACACCATGCCCTAGTACACCAAGGGGCCCCAGTACAGCAGTATTTAACCCTACGTGCTTGTCAACCCCTAAACAAGGTGCCCAGGTGAAAGGACAAGCTCTTCAGCCATTTAAGCCAAATAATAACTCTGGTTTACCAATACAGCAGCCTCTCACTAGAACTGTGGTGGATTTAACAGCACCACGAGAACTCTGATAATACAATGCTAAACTCGCCATGTCATATCCCTCCTCAAGTGGTTGAACGCACTATTCAATCCACTATGTCTACCGACTACACTCCAGAAGCCCCCGACAATCAGGAGGTCTCCCTTTATGCGAGTCAGTGCGAGTCCCCAATATCGATTCGCAATTCTCAAAAATTCTCCAAAATGTGTATTCGGAGCCTGCATTATCAGTTCACTCCTTGTCTGCAATTTCATATGTGCATCCTACACTGCATCACCCTATGGCGCCTCCACAAGGTGACTCTGCTGAAACTCAGTCGTTGTTGTTACAAACTACTCTGACAGCAATTAATACCTCCTTATTATCCTTGTTCAACTCAAGTGTTGGATACAAAAATAAGAAAACAGGAATCCAAGTTGGACGACTTACTGCTATGGACACAAAAAGTGAAACTGGCTTCTCAAGCCGATTTCCACCCATGTAATGGTAAGCTATGCTGTGATCCAACTAGCAACCCAATGCATTGGACCCAGCTTTATTGACTGATGCCCCCCATTCTGTGGTGCTCATTATCTCCCATATAATCACATCAAGTCCTACAAAATTGCCTCTTTCACAACCAACTACAACATATAATTCGTGGTTGAGTGTAGGTCGAGTGTACAGGATTCAATAGTACCTGATCCTATGATGGATAATGTATTACCCATCTTGAATGTAACTGCTTCAACATCTGGTTATGCCCCTGCAATCCCTCCAAAAGTCAAGAAGATCACAAGAGCAACAGCTCAAAAAAAAAAAAAAAAAAACAAGAACACAAGAAAATGCCTGCTGCACGAGTGACAAAAGCGCCGTTAAATGCTTTCCTTAAAAAAAAAAATCACTACGACCTGTTCTGTGGCTCCAGATGGCCTAAAGACCGGTCCAACCATTCCAATGAATGTAGTACCGAATCCTGTTGGACAGGTCCCTCTTGTTGGTCCCGCGGACCATGAGCCATTGGACGCCTTGGTTGAAGTACTTGAAACTTGCTGCACTGACAAAAATCATGATCCGATTCTAACTAAGGCATTGGTCACACCTACAGATAACTTGTTACCAATGCCCAATAAGAATGAAATTGAGTCGCAAAGATCCAATAACCTGAGGGAAATGCGTAAGGAATTAGACCCTTATATGGATGATTGTGGTCTGTACCAGAATGAACAAAGAAATCAGCCTCGGATACCCAACCGAAATCAGTATCGTGGACCTCTCCGGTGGTCCAACAAGCAATTCCATTGAATCCAACAAATAATGGAAGCCTAAATGTATCTAAACAAGCTCCTTGTCCGATGCCACTAAACCCAAAATACAATCTGGAAAGAAACAACATCCCTTCCAGCAACAACGGGCCGAAAAATCCTAACATCAATCAGTCTCGTCATTCCATTCCTTCTGCCTCAGCCTGTCGCACGCTAATCCTAAAATGCCGTGAGGGTCCTTAACCCAATTACAACTTAACCCGACAAAGTGTACTGAACAATTTTAGGGATGTCTTTGAATTAGAGGATTTAACATCACATGACATTGCACAAGTTGAATACCTCACTGATGCCTCTACAGCGATTGTGAGATTATGGATCCCCTCATGCATAGTCTTAAACACAATATGGCTGGCCAAGATGACCTTATTTGATATGGGATTTTTACTGGCCCAAGACCCAGATTGCATAGCAAAACGTAAGGAAGGCCCCTCTGATCACCAATCCCAAATTTACTTTAGCTCCTGTGATGACACGCAGGCCCCCAGGAATTAACCATATCACAGCCTCATGTCATTAAGATAGCCTCTTGTAATACTCGTGGTCATGCCCATTTGCAAACTTCCTTAAAACCTTTAGCTGAATATGCAATAATCGCCCTTCAAGAGACTTGGTATCTGGACCCCCCCCCCCCCATCTGGGAGAATTTTGATGTTATACTATTACCTGCAAGGATGGGATCTCATGTTCAGCCTTCGTCAGGACTAATGGTGGCTGCTAATAAGAAACTTGGATGCATGTAAACATTTTCATGCAACTAGTGAAAATTACTTGTATCGACCACATAATAGCTCTTATTAACATCTACCGTAACCCGGTAGGGCTATCTGATGTGGCCTTTTTTGAGGGGTTAACGGGGCTGCTAGATCTCATAACAGTAACAACTGGTATCACTGAAACCATTATAGTGGGTGACTTAAACATGGATTGTTTATCCTCTCTTAACAAAAAAGGCCTCATCCACCTTGTCCTGTCTCATGACAGATCGAAATATGCGAGTGGTAAATGGCTCAGAGGAACGAGACATACCTCCGAATCCCACATGGCAGCGTGACATTAGTCAAAGTATCATCGACTATTTGTATGTTGAACAATCTAGGTTTAGTAGAGTTGTATTGTTTGAGATAATTCCACAGCCACAAAGTGATCACCAGCTTCTCTCATTACACTTTAATTGGTCATCTGCTCTTCCTACCAAACAATGGCTCACCCAACACGTAATGGTTACTAGCAAAAACCGTTTAAAATGGTCACATGGAAACCTAATGAAGTTCTCACATGCAATACATAAGTCAAATAATTCATATAAATTGACTATACTGACTTTTTAGAACCATTTCGGAATACTATTGTGCCAAATTCAAATGTAAAAATTCATAAGCATTTGTTTGACCTTGCAATTAAAATATGCAAGGCCGAATACCATAAGGAAAAGAGACAAATTCTGGTGACAAATAATGCCAACATCAATAGCGCATTGAAAACAGCTAAATGCAAATATTTGAACTGGATTTGTGGGCGTCTAGCTTGGATTTTCCAACAAGATGGCGAAGCTATGCTTTCTTCGATTTGGTCCAAAAATTCGGCTGAAATATAGCGTCTTCTTAACTATAATTCAAATTCATCTCAAGCCCATGTGCAAACTGGAGCAGTAACAGAGGACGCCTGGATAACACCTCTGATTTTTACAGAGATCCACTCTTTGAGCCTAATGACTATAAGATTCAATCTGCCATATCTTGGAACATCCACTGTTCACCCTCCTTACTTGAAGAGTTAATCCAAAAGTTCAGCTCATCACGAGCTGCTGGCCCGATGGTCTACATAATGCCATTCTGAAAGAAAATCCAAGGCTCTGGGCCATAAATCTTAGCGCAATCTTCTTACAAGTGATGGCCCATTGCAAACTGCCAGCATCATGGTTATGCTCTGTAATAGTTCCAATCTATAAGAAGGGTGACCGCTCTGACCCTCGAAATGACTGTCCGATGGCTCGGTTGGACGCCCGAGGAAAAATTTCACAAAATTAGTATTGGTGGAAATTAATCAATGGACAGAATCTAGTGGTAAGCGAGATCGGCATCAAACAGGTTTTGTTGCGGGGCTAGGCACCTGTGTTAATCTTTTAACCCTCAATGCAATAAAACCCCTTAGTCAATCCCATAAACAATCAGTTTACTTTGCGTTTATTGACTTACATGCCGCATTTGACTCTCTATCCCATGCCTTACTAATGGCGAAACTAACAAGAGACAGCTGCCCTACAGATCTCCACGATATCATCCATGCGTTTCATGCTGCAACATTGATTCGTGTTAGACTTACTCTGGAGGGTTTGCTGTCCGTTCCAATCAAGACAGCACGAGGTCTAAAGCAAGGCTGTTTATTAGCTGCAGCAATTTTCAATTATTTCATACACAACCCAAGTACAGTCTTTTTACAGATTCCTTCTGATGCCCCAGTCCTCAAAGGACAAAAAAAAAAAAATCACTAATCTGAATTATGCGAATGACATAGTTCTTATTTCAAAAACATCAAAGGGCTTACAGAATCTCATTGATGTGTTCAATTTGTATTCATCTGAGAACCAATTGGTAGTAACACCAAAAAAAAAAAAAAGTCTACCATGCAAATCGTCTCCATAAGTAAAAGCTCAAGTGGTCAATAAATAATACACCATTAGAAATTGTAACAGCATATACCTAAGGTTCTATTAAACCATGTAGTCAGCTGGAGCGCATGGAGGCAAAGTGGACTACGGCCATTTCACAGACAAATTATATTACACAAATTCGGGAAATTTACCATAAAACCAGCAATAATTTTCTGGACCATGAAAGTAATACCTTCAATCTTATATGGGGCGGAAACACTTATTGTAAAAATCTAAATTTTGATAGATCTGAAGCAAAATATTGGCGGGCGGTGCTTAATTCGCCTCAGTGCGTACCCGGCCCCTGGCTGCACTATGAATTAGGTCTCATTTCCATGCACACCGTTTACACTTGGCGCGGCTGTATGCTCTTCTGCAAATGCCTAATAGCAAATCAAAAAGCAATATGCTATTGATAATTGCTGACTATATGTTATTTGACAAGCCTTTTGTAAAACTATGGATTATTTTTGTCTGGAATCTTTAGCAACCGCAAACATATCAATCCATATGCTAATAACTAACCCAGAGAAGTAAAAAAATAAAAAAAAATAAACACAATTAGACTGGATCACTACCTTAGAAAAATGTCAAAAGTATCGTCAACCATGCAAGTTTCGATTCTGGCCTAAAGCAGTAAAAAGCCCAGGGGCTTATCTTTTTAAATTTCCATCGGCAAAATTGAGAGCAGGTCTTTTGAGGGCACGGCTTGATTTATGGCCTACCTATCAAGTCCAAGCAAGACGCAACTTGAGACCTCAAGAACTTATGTCTGTAGATTCTGTATGGATCCTAATACGACTGAATCTTTTGAACATCTAGTTTGCTATTGCGCACAACTAACTGCCCAAAGATCAATGCACTTCTCTTCAATTTTAGAAACTGTTGACCAAGATATGCGTTGGTCCTTTTTATTGTGTTCTAATAATTATTTTGCTCAGATAGCATTAACTAATTTTTTATTGTCCTTTAATTAGGATAACGCTATATGAGAAGAAGTTAAAGTCTCAAGCAGCATTACAACAGTGATAATTAATTGTTCGGCTATCTACTCAAAAAATAAAAATCTAGTTTTATGAATTAATTGAATGTAACGTTAGATTACTCCTGTTTGTGATCTGCTTATCTTGACAATCTGTATCATGCACACACACATATATATATATAATTTTGTTGTCATTAAATCAAAATATAATTTTGGCTGCTTGAGTCTGTATATTGCAAAATGAATTGTTTATTTTGTTTTTAAATGTAAAATTTATTAATTTGTATTGAAAAGTTGTTTATAACAGCTAAATAAAAAAAAAGTAATGTCACTTTCTGCTTGGTCAAATGTTCAACAAGACTTGGCTATCACAGCAATACATGGCTTCTTAGTAAGTACTGCATTATCAAAATGTGGCACCTGCATGATATGCAGGGCTAGCTCTATTTGCAGAGCCCCCCCAGTCCACACACCCCTAGAACCCGCCCCCCACCCACCGCCTGCAAAATGTGCGTGGGCCCCCCAATTTGCAAATGTAATGAAATCACAGAAAATTACATCACAGATTGAGACTACGAGGAGGATAATGGTAAATGCCATTTAAACGAGTTGTCAGAAGTAATCCATTAGGCAAATAAATGGATGGGCAGTATATGAATCCTCACTGTTTTTACCTATGCGCAATATATTACTTTAGGGCCCAATTCATGGAATATTTGCCCGGTTCAAAGTGACTTGCACTGCCGACAAACACTCCGATTCATGGAACAGTGCAAAGTGTATTTTTGCACGGTTCGATGAATCAGGGTTTGTGTCAGCAGTGCAAGTCAATTTGAACCGGGCAAATATTCCATGAACCTGGTCCCCTTAGGCTTTTTGAGAAGCGACCACTTTGAGCTAATTCAGTTCTAAGCCTTAATTTTGGAAGATAAAAAGTGGCAGCAGTGATTTTTTTTTTATTGGAAAGGCATAAACAATTCCTATTAATATGCGGGAGCGACAAAGCATGGCAGCAGGGGGTAATGATGAGTGTTCGGTCTCAATAAGTAGACCTTATTCGATAACGCTCTGAACATTGGGCCGCAGTGGGCTCTATTCGTGCACAATTGGTCTGGTCTCTTCCTTCCGTGTCCCTCTTATGTAGTGGACTCCATTGAAGACCTGATACACCAACTAATGGTGGTAGGAGTGGATTCCTCTTCTGCTCCCACGCGGTATCTCTCATCTGGATCCTTCACTGTATCACACAGTCAACCCAAACAAGATTTTGTTGACCACTGTCAGCTTGGTATCCTTGGGCCCTAGAGACTTGTTAAGTCACTACTGCACCTTCTTTCACCCAAAAACGTTTGTGGTTGTTAATTTGCCTAGGATCCCTGTATTCACGCTCAGAGGGCTACTTTAAGTGTGTTGCATTTTTTGTCCTTCCACAGGGGTGGGTTTTGTACAGTGTTTTCTAGATAGTTCTATTGCAGATGGTTTGTTTGATTAAAGTATATGCAGATTGTCTGTTTGATTAAAGTAATATCTACACACACAGCCTTGGACATTGCCTTTATTTTGGACTGTATTTCACTACTGGATAAAATTCAGACTCCTTAAGAGCATAGCCTTCCCTCTGCCCACACTACAACAAAAGGCAAAGGAGGTACATCTGTTAACAGAGAGTTTTAGCTCTTGGTTTGTAGAAGTGTGAAGGCAGAGTGGGCATTTTCACCCCTACTTATCCGGGTACTCCTGCAGAGCAGAAGCAAAATTTGTCACAATAATATCTGCACAACTAATAGAAAATCTTGGAAATGGGTGGGCACCTACACATTTTATGGTAATCCCTAGCAATGCGGCAAATGCCTTGCCATTATATGACAGGCCCTGATCATAGGATAAGCACCTGGACATTTGCTGGAAATCCATGACAATGCAGCGTACCCATGAATCCAAAAAGTAATTCCAGCAACAGAGCAGGTGCAACCCCATTTTATAAAGAATTCTAGGAATTGGTGGAGTACAATTGCAATTCACAGCAATCCTTGCCAGTGGTGCAAGTAGAGTTAGCAGTTAATAGCAACGGGAAGAACCTAAGCACATGATAGCAATCCACAACGGAGAAAGTACCTGCCAATGCTTTGCCAGCCATCAGACGAATAACTGGGCCATTTACTGCAATCTGGAGTAGCTCAAAATTACTTGAAACGCGTGTGGGTATTTCACTGCATTCTCAGGCAACGTCCAAATACATGGGCATTAAATTGCAACACTGGCAATGATGCTTCTCGGAAGAAATTGTATGCAACTCCAGGCAACTGTGCGAGTACCTGAGCATTATTGTTGTAATGTTGTGATGTGATGGCACTGGCCTGGTGTGCTTGCTGTCAGAATGTTGAATGTTGATGCATGAATGCAGCTTGGTAGAATGTTGTGTGGATCTGTGAGCGAATGTTCTGAGTGTGTCAGTTGGGGGCCTGAGCTGGGATGGTAGGATGACCGGTGGGTTCTCTATGTATGTTGGTCCAATACCCCTCCTTGTCCCTGTTCTGTACTTCATGTATTGTATATAGCTAAAGAGTGACTGGATTGATGTATATACTGTACATCTGTAAATAAAGCTACCTGGAACAACTACTGACTCCACAGAAGGTCTGTGTGCGAGTGCCAGCTTTATCACTAATAAGACTTTATAACAATGATATATCAAATTCTGTTGAGCCTGAGCGGGTTCGAGCGGTCGCCCGTAGCCCTGTGTGGCCTGCTGTTGAGACTGCACTGGGCTTACACTGGGTACCTAACTCGTATTTACTGTTACTCTGTAATTGTGGTAAACTAGAGCTTGCCGCTTCATTCCTGTCTGCTTGCTCTTGTCCGTCTCCCCCGCCCTCCCTCCTTATTCCATGGTGCTCTCTATCTCTCCTATCTTCTCTAACTGCTTTTCAATTGACTATCCTGCTCGCCTCACTAAATCCGGTAGGAAAAAGTTTAAAAAGGAGATCCTGGTCTCCAACCCAGGCCTCCCCATCGCTGACACATACACCAGTGCCTCCTCCAAGGAAACTCTTACTGACATCCCCTTTTTCGTGCCTTCCCCTGACCAATGGACCCTTCATATGGTCTCTGTGCTCTCTCCCTTTTCCTCTTCTCCCATTAATGGTGGCACACGTTGGGATGTCCTCTTGGCCCCCTTCCGCTCCTCTAAGGCCATCATTAATGTCTACGCTAATGGGACCATCTTGGTCCAAGGCCCTCAGGCCAACCTCCACCTCTTTGATAGACGCTTCCCACACCTCATCAACTTCCTTTCCTCTCCTGCTGTCCCCTCTTCCCTGTCCTTGCCTCCTCCCTCTCACCCTGCCCTCTCTCTGGCTCCTCCTTCACCTCCGCAGGGCGTGCCTCTGATCTGTACCCCTCCCCGGAAGTTCTTCAAAGAGGGCAACCTTCTCCACATTGCCACTCTTAACTCTCGCTCTGCCATCAAACATTCCTCTGATATCTGTCGCCTTCTTGAGGAATTGGACCTTGACATCCTCGGTCTCACTGAGACATGGTTCACGGCCAGCTCTGTCACCAGCTTTGACACACTCCTACCTGACGGTTACAAGATCCTCTCCTTGCCCAGGTCCAACCGCGCGGAGGGGGGTTGGGGAGGGGTTTGGGTGGCCCTCATCTTCCCTGAGTGGATTCCTGCCACTGTCACTCCTACGCAGACCTACTCTCTCTCTCCCAGCCATTCCCTTACCGTGGCTACTATCTATCGGCCACGTGGTCAAATTTCCGCCTTCCTCTCGGAGTGGGCTGACCTCTTCTCCTCACTCCTGTCCTCAACCACAACTCCTCTTTCTTGGAGACTTCCAATATCCATCTTGATGCCTCCTGTCCTCCCTCTGGACTCTTTCGCGTCCTCTGTGACTCTCTTTCACTCCATTCTCCCGTCTGGGCCGACCCATTCTGCTGGGCACACTCTTGATGCCCTCATCTCTTCTGACCTTCCCCCCTCTGTCCCTCTCTCCACTCCTCTCTCCTGGAGTGATCACTTTCTCCTATCCTCCCACCTCACTCTCCCTTCCCCACAGGCAAAGCCACCCTCATCACTGCCACCCATCTTCACAGTGATCCGACCCATGAAGCGCGTGTCAGTTGAGGCTTTCGCTACCACCTTCTCGCCCCCTCCTCCCCCTTCGGCTGACTCCCACCCCGACACAGCCCTCTCCACTCTGCTATATCTGATACCCTTGTTATCCTTGCCCCTGTCATGAGGGTCCGCCTGAAGCCCAAAGCCAAATGTAACTCCTGGTATGACTCGGATCTCGTCACCCTAAAACGCAAGTGCAGGGTGGCAGAGAGGAAATGGCGTGCTTCATGTTCATCCTCTGACAAACTGGCCTGCCGCCTGCTCTAAAGGCAATAACGGCTCTCCGTTCTTACTAAGAAGAGAGCCCTTATCCAAGCTCGCATCTCTGTTGCATCTAACAATTCGGCCGAAGTCTTTAAAATCTGCAAGGAGCTGGCCAACCCTGCTGCAGTCTCCACCTCTCCTGTCCCCTCTCAGGCCCTCTGCACGGCTCCGGCCTCTCACTTAATTTCAAAAACTCAGGACATCCTGTCCTCACTCTCCTCCTATCACCTCCCCCCCTCTATTCCCTGCTCTCCCTCTGGCCCTTCTGCAGCCACCCCTCCTCCCTCCTTCTCTGCCTTTCCCCTTTTTTCTGCTGACGAGGTTTCGTGACAAGTCTGATCTATGAAAGTCTTGTCAAAACAGGTCCACCCCTGTTCCTCCAAAACTATCAAGGACCACATCGACTCCCTGGCTCCTGCCCTGGCTGACTTCTGCAATCACTCCTTCGCCTCGGGAGTCTTCCCTTCCCCCCTCAAGCACTCCCTTGTGCACCCCTTCTTAAGAAACCCTCTTCGGACCCCTCCTGCCCAGCTAACTATCGCCCAATCTCTATCACTCCCTTCCTGGGCAGGCTCCTGGAGAAACTGGCCGTCTCCCAGCTTAATCTCCATGCTGAATCTGTTGGTAGTCTTCCTGACCATCAGTCTGGCTTCAGAGCTGCCAGAAGCACAGAAACTGCTCTCCTGAACATCTGTGAGGACCTGTTCTCTAACCTTGACTCTAACACCCCGTGTTCTCATTTTGCTCAACCTCTCTTCTGCCGTTGACACCGTCAACCACACCATCCTGCTCAACCGCCTCCGTGATAACCTGGGTTTCACTGGTCAGGCTCTGGTGTGGCTGACCTTCTTCTCCAATCAACCCTCCCAGGTCCAACTGGGTTCCTTCCTCTCCGACATCTTTTTCTCTACCTGTGGTGTCCCCCAGGGTTCTAACCTCTCCCCCTGGCTGTTCAACCAGTATCTGGCACTTCTTGCTCACCGCATCGCCGCTCTCTTTCCCAACTTTCAGTGCTACGCGGATGATACCCAGCTCATTTTCAGGCTACCTTCGGCCTCCTCTTCCCCTTCCCTCATCTCCGACTGTCTCTCTGCTATCCAGGAATGGTGTGCCGCCAACGACCTCTGCCTTAATGCCAGTAAGACTGAGATTCTACTTATCGGCACACCCACTCCCTCCTTCCCTGCAGCTCTCTGGCCGGCCTCCCTTGGCCCTCTTCCTGCAAGGCAAAAAACCTTGGGGTCATCTTCGACTCCACACTCTCTTTCTCTCCTCACATATCTGACGTCCCTAAGAAGTCTCACTACCATCTACTACACCTCAGAGGGATCCTTCCCTTCCTCTCCTTCCCCCAGAAGCTCACTGTCTCCAGAGCCCTGGTTCTCTCGAAGCTGGACTACTGTAACAGCCTCTATCTAAATCTTCCTGCCTCTACTCTCCACCCTTTGCAACTCATCCAGAACAGGACTGCGAGACTTGTCCTTGGCCTCAAGCCAAAGGGCCGTATCTCTCCAGGACTGAAATCTCTACACTGGCTCCCAGTGGCTGTGAGGATTAAGTTCAAAACCCTCTGCATTGTCCACAAGGCCTTCTGGGGCCTTGGGTCAAAATACCTTCAACTCTCTCTTCCTAAATATCTTCCTTCTCGAGCTCTTCGCTCATCCACCTCCAACTACCTCACGGTCAGCCGCTTCTCCAAGCAACGAGCTAGGGGTAGATCTCTCTCCGCAGCAGGGGCCTCCCTCTGGAACAGCCTTCCTGCCTCCCTGAAACTTGAGGAGAACCATCTCCGGTTCCGGAAGCACCTCAAAACCTTCCTCTTTGCCTCTGCTTTCTCTTCCTCTCTCCCCTGCTAAAATCACTGAACCTGCACAGAATCTGCTACTGGGCCACTCACCGATCTCAGTCCTTGGCCAAGCCTCTCTTCCCTGCATTGCCTACCTGCACTACGGGACTGTCTCTGTATCCCACAGCCCCTTCTCCCGGCACTTACCTTGCACTTGCCACCAGCTGCCCCTATTATTTATCTTGTATTCTACTAACCACGTATTGCACTTTCCACCAGCTGGCCCCATTAATTATCTTGTATTCTACTAACCATGTACAGCACTTTCCCCCTCTCCTCTTCCCCTTTTCCCAGTCCCCTCTCCCCTTGCACGGTCTGAATGACACCTGGCCTAGTAGGATCGTTGTCTGTCTCCCTTTGCCCCCCCCCCGCCTCGTCGCGCCTAGAAACATTTGTGTATAGGCGCGTTACAAATGCCATATCATATCAGGTAGGTAACTGTACTTGTCATTTAATTCCACACCATGAAAATTGACAGCATCAAAACCACAGAACCCCGAGTATAACATCCCTCACAGTAGGCGCTAGTCCCCAGGAAAAATTATATAAAGTGGGCTGTCAATAGAACCTTTTTTTATTTAACACATCTAACTAAAAAGTGTTAACTTTTTTTTTGTTTGGAACACATCACGTATTCTTCGCCGCTGTACATTACACCTTGAAAAGCATAGTCAGTCACATCTTCAACTCCCACTGGCCTAATGCACCCAACCCATTCGTCTCACACACATTTATTCCCCTCGCTCATAATATTACAACAAGTTTCCTCCCGTACAAAAAAAAAAAATATATAAATGTCTAAAATGTGCGCAACGCAGAAATTCATCGGGGATTCACACCAATTGAACACTAGGAAAGTTGAGCGATAATTCAGAATGTAGTTAAATAAAGCTGTCAGTGCATTGGTCTTAGTACAACAGAAGAGTTTACAGATTCATAAATTAGCGACTCTAGCCAAATTCATAATTCAACAATCAAAAACAATGTGATTTCGCAAACAATACAGTGACATTCCAGTCGGCTTCCTGCGTGTTTCATTCTGATTAGCAACACCGCTACAGCTATACAATAGCATCACCCGTGAGAGTAATCAACAAGAAGTTGATTACAGAGATTTGTCTGGCAGCCTACGTTATTAACCTGTTATCACGGCTGTAGCCAGATACGTGTATACAGTAGAGTCACACTAGAATTGTGCCCGTGGCTATCAAAGGATAACTTTCACCCAGTTCGCAACATATATAGACTCTCAGTTCGAACATTTAAAAAAAATGCTATTAGGGATTAAAAGAACGGGAAGCAGGCATGTCAATATGCTGAATGGAATGAGCCCAATCAGTGTTCTATACTGCTACCCAGTCCCCACAACGAAGGATATAAGCACGACCTTTAGTTAGATCTGTCTTATCCCATATACATTAATTTATACGTTCGGTGTCAGTGTGTTAACGGGACGCCACGCTTTCATCCAGAAAGTAAGAGAAGTTTGAAATCAGAGCAGGAGTTTTTCTTTTATCACCCCAAACTTAATACTAACTTAGGCCCAGCGCTTACCGAAGCATTTCGCCTCAACAGCTGGCCGTAGTAAAAGAATCAGTGGGGGCACACCAGCAGACCCTCGTGGTCAAAATGCTCTTAAATATTTATTCTTCTCAAACTCGCGCTACAGAACACGATTAAAGAGAGTAGTTCAGGATGACATAATCAGTCCCCAAAAAGAAACGCAAGAACTGTACGGCTGTCTGGCACTCTGACAAATGCTTACCTTGTTGCCTATAGTAAGAGAGTAACGTTTTGACCCGGCAACATCTACGTACCTTTATTTCCGGTGCAGACGTCAATCACGTCACCCTGAACCATATGTGCGGTTGACGGAAATGAAGAGCACCTCTAAGCTCTTCTTCGTGTCAGTATATTGTTGACTATCAGATCACGTATAGGGGGTTAATAACCTTTAAGACTGAAAGGTCACGTCGTGTCCTGCTGATAAAGCAACAGAAGACAATGGTGCCAGATCTTCGTGAAGGCGAGGAGTATTGTGAACTGTGCCTTTGAAATCAAAGTGGCACTAGACAGAAGCTGCATTGTGCTGGAGGAAAAGTGCCTTGCTTTGTTGGTGTTGTTGACTCTTTAAAAGATTATAAAATTTGCAAAGAGGTGCGTACCACAGGAGTCCAGCCCGCACATTGTGCAGGGAGCTGTGTATTTTTCTGGAGGAAAAGTGCCTTGCTGTGTTGCTGCTGCTGTCTAAAAAGTTTATAAAAATCTACAAAGAGGCGCCGAGCCCAGTGGCATAGCTCTCAACCTTTCATGGCGGGGAGAGAGCTGCCTAAGTGGCAGGTGACAGCCTTGCTGTGTTGCTGCTGCTGCTGTCTCTTTAAAAGTTTATAAAATCTGTGAAGAGACGCGAGCGCCGACGGAGAGTCCGATGGTGAGTCCAGTCACTCGCCAGGAGAAGGGGTAGGAGCCGAATGTGACATGTGGCACATGCTACAGCGTGCCACAGCATGCCACCAATCTCTGGACTGGCTGATGGCAAATTTACTGTTTAAATGGCTTCAAAGACATTAAACAAGTGAATATAAAGCCTCACAAACATTGTGATATGTTATAAATCAAATAAAAAGAATTAAAAAAAAGAATTAACCTCATGAACCGTAGGTGGAAGTTCTACCATTGCACCAATGCTTTAGATAGAACATTTCTAGTGCTAGATTTTATGAACTAATAGGAAAGCAGGGCCTGCAAGACCCTTTTCAGTGTCAATCAATTCTAACATGGCATGCCACCTAGATATGTCTTTATATCTGCTTCAAATCCGTTTTTTCATTGCTTCAAAATTACTTCAGGCATCTCACCTCTTAGGCTCCTGCCTTATATTTCATAACTTACAGTAATTGAATGGTTGAAATCACTTGGAACTCCAGCATGCCACCAATCTCGGGACTAGCTGATGTAAAATGTGCAGTTTAAATGACTTCAAAGACATTAAATAAGTGAAGAAATAGCCTCACAACCATTGTGAGATGTTATAAATCAAATTAAATAATAAAAAGCCTGTGTGTCACTTTGCAGCTGCTAGCTGTCTGTCTCCTGTGCATTACACAATATGGCGTGGGTAGAAGTAGAATCCTCTGACAGCAAGTAAAGCAGAGAAGGGCCTTCAAACATTCTTCAGGACCGCTCTCTGGGACAGCTGATGGAGAAAGCAGCATGGGCAGGTGTAGGGCCGTTATCCCATAAACTGGACTTTCTCCTGGACAGGGTCGCCTTTTCGCAAGGGCTGACAACTATGAGGCCCAGAGCCTGCAAGAGACAATGGCAGGAGGAACATAAGGCCAGTGGCAAACCACTGTCCGAATCATGCAAAGGACACACAAAATAGTGGCATGCTAAGGGAAAGGCGTGATGGAAGGGACAAGGTGACATTGTCACGACTCGCTCCCTTCGCTCCCGTTCCCACCATTTGGGGGCATGATTTGGGGTTTATTCCCTACTGGACTTTTCCTCCGAACTTTATGCTCCAGTGCTGTGATGATTTGGGAGCGCTAAATCCCTATTTTCCCAGCTACTTCCCTTCCGGATCCATTCCAGGTTTTTGGCAGCCAGCATGCTTCTTTAACCAAATGACTATGCTTCCCAGAATGCCTGGCCCACTGCTCCACCTCCACCCTTGCAACACAAGGTTGGGTGGAGGATAGGTAACAGCTGTGGCGGCAGGTGCAGCAATCAGCACACCCGAGGCGTGTGCTCGTTAAGCAGCTTTAAAAGCCTCAGTCTTACTTCAGTCCAGCGCTGGTCATCGATTGCAGTGTTCCTGTTTTTGACTAGTCCCTGGTTCCTGGTTCCTTGCCTTTGTACCTACTTCCTTGTTCCTGTTTTCTTGTTTCCTCCGCCCTGAATTTCAGATTCATGCGCTAATTGATTTCTGCTCCCTTGATTTCCCTTTTTGTCTTCCTCTGTTTGCAGGCAGCATTTCTCAGTGCTTTCCCCTTTTAGATGCAGCCCAGTTTGTCTGTGTTCTATATTTCTTTGACTCTGTCCTTTGCTGCTGTTACCCGTTTGCCTTAGCCTTCCTCTTAGTTTAGTTTCCTGTCTTTTCCTTGGAGGGGTAGGGAGAAGTTTGCATAGGTTATTTCGTTTTTCCCTGCTCCTGATCCTTACTTTCTAGAGGATCCATTCCATGTTTTCCACTGCACTTCTGCATTTATTTTCCCTTTGAATTAGGTGTGGTGTGCGGTAGTAGCTAGCTCCTGTGTGAATGCTTATGTTTTCCTCACTATTTTGTAAACACTATTCCCACTTAGGTATTTAGTTTTCCTTCCATTGCTGTTCTAGCCTTTCGGGGTCCCAGTTTCTTCAACAGGATTCGTGGGCTAGCTGACATTCAAGAGGTTTATCTCGTCCTCGTGAGTACAGTTCTTAAGTTCCCTTATGTAATACCATCAAGAGTGTTAGTACACAGATCCTGTCATTGCTTGCCCTCCACGTGGGTTTAGCGCTGTCAGTACCTGTAACAGCAATTGGGGGTAAGGCGCTTGCTGACTTTCCTCGCGGTCAGGTGCTTACCCCACATCCCTTTTCGTATATTGGTTTTGATGTCACACTCTATTTACACTCCTGGGTTCTAGCATACCTGAGTCGTAGTTCCTGGGTGCACATTTCCCTTGCCATATTCGCTGCCTTTGTACTCGCCTGACTAATCCTGACAGACATACCCATAGCTCTCAACTGACACACTTTTGACGGGTGTCACCCGCCTTGTAAAGGGCTGACTCACCCGGCAAGCCTCCTGCACGCCCAATCATTCCAATGGGCGTCTCACCTGCCAAAATAAATCGGGTGATTTCACCCGCCTTTGCAAAACAAATGGTTGAGAGCTATGCATAACCCTTATCCCACAGAAAGACCAAGAGGGCACTGAATGGGATTCCAGCAGCACTGAGAGTTCTCACCTTTCTGTGAGCTTGGCCACTCCTCAGAAAGGAGAACCGTGCAAAAGGCACAATAAGAGGGTTTAGAAATGCAGAGATAGTTCCCTGGTCGACCCCTTTCATCCAGACCTGCTACTCCACCCGAGATCCTTGGAGGGGAAGCCCCCACTTAAGGCCAAAAGGTACTTGAGCAAGCGACTGCTTGCGCCTCTAAATAAGGATGTGAGAGTCTAATTGAAGGCACAATATCCCAGACCTTCTCTGCCGGATAAAGTAGCGGACACTCTGGAGGTGGACTCATTCATGGTGAAGCACACGAAGGACCTGAAAAGGGCATTGACCGCTCATGGATAGCATGCCAGGACACGCTCCCCCCGATCCCATAGGTCCATTGGCCAAGATCATTAAAATGGTGGAAGAGACCAAAGAGGCCCTGCCTATGGATGTGCATATTGTGGCTAATTGGGCACAAAGAGCAGTTTGTTTAATAAGTAATACCAACTGTACGATAGCAGCGGAGTGCAGACGATCGATTTTAGTAAAGATCGACCTGAAACTCAGGAAGTTGGCATCCTCTGAGGCCGCTGCAGCAGCTAAAGTGCTTTTGTTTGGAGAAGCTTTTGTCAAAGACATGTCCAGATTTGTTAGCACCTTTGCTGCTCTGGACAAAGGTCAGACATCGTTGAAAAGAGTGTTTGTGCCCTGTGTATCCGCCAGGGCGGCAGAGCAGAGGCGTCTCCGCCAGCCGCTGAGGAGGCCAGAGGCCCTATAGAGGAAACAACTGGTGACAGCAGGAAGTCCGAAGGCTGAATCCTTCCTTCCCCTCCCGTGGAAGAGGCAGGCATCGGGGCTGGCACTGCAGCAGCAGGTTAGAGTACAGTCGTATGCACACAGCGCAGCAGCAAGCAATGCAATTCCTGCGATAGGTGGTAGGCTAGCGATGCATCTAAGCGCTTGGGAGGAGCTTACCGTGGACTCTTGGGTCGCAGACACTGTGCAGGGGTGTTGTCTGTAATTTTTAAAGAGCACAGACAAACGAAACTGCAGCAACCTTTCGTAATTTCAGAGTGTTAGGCAGAATCACATGCAATACCCTTTGGGAACACTACATGCAATTTAGACTACACGTGTCAGTACAATTTCACCTTTGGTACAAGCCTGTACTACACAGTTATGTGGTAGCATTGGCTGAGCAGGCAGACTTATCTCAAGAGTTTAAGTGAGCAGTAGAACAAGTTACACAAAGGGACCAACAAATACAGTGGTTCAAACAAACACTTACTCAAGGTTTCTTGGTAAAAGAATATGCATCTATTTACACAGTCAATTAGAGAACATTACACTAGCAAAAACAGCTTAATATCATACACTAATACACCACAATACATAACCAATAAGTTACTGAACTAGTTCAGCTCCCCTGAATTGGGAGCAAAATGGCACTTCAGTTACTTTAAGAAGGGGTAAAAAGACAATGTTATAAGAAATGCAGCCCAAATACATTCATAGGTAGGGTAAAGGGTTTCAGTTAACTACAACCAGCAATTCAATTTGATAGGCCTGGGCCAAAGTCAATGGTTCAGAGTCTTTATATAGGATAGCATAGTTCTTGTAGATAATGGTTAAGTCTTTGCCACGGTTCTTAGAAGAATTTGGCTAGGTGAAAAGTTAGACGAATGTTTAGGGAAGGACCAGCCTTCAAAGAGGGGAAAGTTTCACAAACTTTCTCTGTGGTCGAAAAGATTTCCGGACCGCGTTTGCATATTACCTTTAAAGTGAAGAAGAGCTGTAGCTGCGGCAGTTGTTCCTGGCATTTCGAGCAGACCTCGCTGTTCCTGTGCTTCAGTCGTGGGGACAAGATGGAGGACGTCGGGAGGTTCCTGCACTGCCCAAGGAAGAGGCCACAAGCTTGTATAAATGGTGGTTTAAGGTGTGAGTGCCTTTAAAGACCACAAAAACTGGTATCCTTCCCACTGGCTATCTGGTTTTCCACAGCACTCTGTATAAAATTTCGACCAGGAGGGGACGGTTTTCAGGCAGCTTGTGAGTTGGTTGGTCCCACCAAACTCAAGGGAAGAAGTTAACCTTCTCTGTCGATGGAGTTTCAGGCAATTTGGACCTGCAGCAGTGCTTCAATGGTCGTCCAGGAGTTGCAGCAGTCCTCTTCCTTCAGCTCATCTTTGGTTCTTTCGTTCCAGTGGTCGACTCTGCTTTCCATGTCCCAGAGACCTGCTTTTAAACAGTTTTCCCCCCATTCATTCCAGCCTGGCTGTCACTCACACACCAGGGTGGCTGTCCTTGCCGGTCAGCCAGCCAGCCAATCACGCCAGAGTGCATTCAGGTCTCCTAGGAGACTAAGCACAGGGAGTTTTGGGCACCTCCCTCACATCCTGTCCACCCCACTTCAGCACTGAAACCTGACAAAGGCCAATGAACAAAGGGACCAAACCTGGTTTGCCATGCAGAGTTAAACACAAGAAGGACCTTTCCTAAAAGAAACAGCGAAAAAAGTCAACCGGAGTCTGTTTTTACAGATAGGTCTTGGGCACCATCTTGAAAAACATGGCTGACGCGATTTTTTGCTACCGTTGTTCGCGGTCGGGTAAAATCATGGTAGTTTGATCTAAACCACTGCCACCAGCCATTTTAAGTAGGAAAGGGTAACATTTGACTGTTACATAAATGTTTTGACTCAGTGGATGCTAGGCAACCCCTCCCGCACTCTATAGGAAGATTGTGTGTCCTGGGTCAATAAATATAAAGAGACTAGTAAAGTCAATTTAACTTTACATGCTCTGGGAGATGGTAGTCAGTCCCAGATAAAGTGTTTAAACCTTGGGCAGTCTGAAAGACACTCCTGTGCCACTACACTGAAGGTGCTGTGTACCACAAAGAAACACCATAACCAAGGAACACAAAAGTAAAACACACATCAAAATACATGGAAGAGTGGGAAAAAAAGGCTCACACTCTTCCCAGGTGGAAAAATCAAATCCTAGAAATCCAGTAAAGTTGCTGGGGGTCTCAAAAGGTAAGGGAAATTAGCACATTTTGAGAATTCTCCCTAACACAGAGGAGGAACAAAGCCTTGTGGACAAGGAAGTAGGAGAGTTTCTAAAGAAAATGGTGATAAGGCCAGCGCAGCAATGTCTTACTGGTGAAACAGAAGCAAAAGGTCAGGCTGGTGATCATTTCAGACAATTTAACGCCTTTCTTGAGTACCGACACTACAAGATGGAGGAAATCCATCTCTTCAGGGACATTTTGCAGAAAGGGCACTGGATTTGAGGAATGCCGATCTAGCAGTACCCATTCCTGAGGTGCACCAGCAATTTTTAGAATTCCTCTGGTGATGGCAAAGGTGGGTCTCCGTTTTCGGACCAACTTCAGCACTGTGGTGCTTCACAAAGCTACTCAGGAGTGAGACTGATTTTATACATCGAGGATATTTGTCTCATGGCGCAGGATCTGATGCGACTGCCAGAGCAAATGGTTCCAATGACGGGTCTCCTAGAGAAGGTGGGGTTTCTCACCAATTGGGAGAAATCCGAGACCAGGCCACAGCAGAGAATGGAGTTCCTGCGGTTTATCACAGACTCAAAGCTGGGGCACTATCTCTGCCCCTGTAGAAAATGAACGACCCTTTGAAACATCACAATATTGACTTTCCATTAAAGACTAAACTTTACTTGACAGTCTTATGTTTGCTCAATCACCTCTTCTGTTTAAAAGTTCTTTTAACTAACTGATCAATTTTCCATCAATCATATGCCATAACAAGTTGCATTTGTCAGTCATTTTAAACGTCACTTATCTAAGAAAGAATCTGCTGAACCTCCAAGGGAATCTGACAGAAGGTGCGGTCACTAAACAGGCAGACAACACAGGGCGGATCCCTGCCAGATTTGGAGGCGGTTCATTGCATGTTTTATTCTTCAATATACCCTGTTCGAGATGGAGTCATTCATTAGGAAGCTACAGCGAGACAGTGAAAAAGAAAGAGGAATTGGGGATGAGGAATTGTGAGGTCATAGGACCATAACGTTGTGATGCATGGACAAGGACAATTGTCATGCCCGAGGGCTATAGAGTTTCAAACTGCAAAGACTACATTGTCACAAAAAATGTTTTTTTGTGTAATGTTTTTTCTTTTTTAAGATTGCTGCTTGAGTTTTAATAAAGAAAAGTACGCATAGTACGAGCCTCTGTGTCTTAAATAGAATCATGACTTTCCTGAAAGTAAGTATGGAAAATCTGGACTCTACCACAGTACTAACTACCTCAGAGTTTACCATCAGACAGCATTTTTGGCTAGTCCCTTTTTTCTGGCAATGTATTCCATATCGTGTCATGGAGTGCCCCCTACATTTCTCTGTCAACAGAGCTGCCAAGTCTCCCTAAAATCGTGGGAGTCTCTAGCAAAAGGAGACAGACACCTGCACTCTCGTATTTGAGCAGGATTTTCTTTCTACATCCGCAAAGATCTTCAGCTGTGCCTCAGACAGTCCCTTTTGTTTGTGGCAACACTGGGCTGAAGTAAGTAACACACTGCTGAACACAGCACTCAACAGCACATGCTGGTCTGACTGGGGCTAAGCTGTGTCCTGTACTCCCCGACTGCTGAATTTCCAGCTGATCTCAGTGGCAACTTTGGATAAAGAGGGATAAATGGGATAGAAAAGATGATCATGTGTGTAATTTCAGCACAGGAGGTGTGCGAGAGGCTACACAGCCCACGTGATGGTCTGACATGCCTATTCTGACACACAAACATGACTGTAGTGTCTGACAGGACATATTCTTGCTTTGCTTCTAAATTTAATTAGAAACCACATCCTGCAGTCTCATATGAAGCACAGTTTAGGGTTTCTAAGACATACCTTTTGTTTTTTAATTTTACATAAGGTAAGGAGAGGACTTTGCAATTCTCTTTTTGATTTAATGTGCATGTTCATCACTACCAGGTCGGTGCTGCGGACCCCGGTCAACGCCAAGGGATAGGCTTCATGGATGGACTACTTCACCTTAATGTCTACTTTCCTTAAGCCTCAGCCCGAGGAAAATCCAGACACTTCCCAACAGACTGGTCCCTCTGAATGTCACTGTGGCTCATATGTCTCACACTCTGCCCGACCTCTATTGTCCTTCAAAGGCATGCATGAAATGGACAACTGCCCTCAGGTCTACAGCTTTATGGAAGAAATGGCAGCAATTATATGGCTTTTCCCTAGTCCATTTTGGCAAGAGAGTAACAATATTCTTATACTGCAGGCCCATGTGAAATATAGCTTTGTCTTAAAATCTATGTATCATATGTTTGTCCTTCTGTAGGCTGTTGATTTCTTGGAGTCATAGATGTGTGTGATGTGTTGCATTTTGATAAGTCGTTCATTTTGTGAGGCCCATGCTTCCAAGTCACATTTGACATGTTACTGTGTGGGATCTCAGCAGTGGGTCAAAGAATAGAAGAAAAGCATGACAGGGTTTAGTTAAAAACAATATTTCCAGAGACACATGGGCTAGATGGAGCCTGGGGTCCCCTGGTATATTAAACAGGACAGACATTTCAGAGGCTACATAAGGAAAGAAGGAAGGCCCTTAACCCTGGAATAGGGGGTGCAGAGAGTCTGGGCTCCCAAAGCATTGATACAAGCAGAAATGCGACATTCACAAATAGAGTGTGAGGTGTTCCTTGGTCTGTTGTGGTGTGGTCATGTCCATCTTTACATTTTTCATCATCCTATCATGATCGTGATGGACCCAAAACCCCTATTGCCAATTTTCCAAGGGTCATTTCTTCGCACATCACTCCCATTACAGCTCTTAATTGCTTAATTGCAACTGTCAGATTGCATGGTCACTGTCCATTTCGATGCAGTGGCTGGCAACCCCATGGACTACCTGCTGGGTTATCCAGGTTTTCGGGAGTCGACATCGAAGGCAGTGGAAGTTGAGGCGAAAGCTCTGGTTAGCATGGTCAGATCGATGACCCCTTTAAAATATATGTCACTTTGATTGTCCTGCTGCTATTTAAATTCATTTTCAGCTGTGTGCCCATCTTGATTGTCCTGCTCCTGTTTACATTTGTTTTTAGCTTTGTGCATAACCTGCTTTTCATGAGAATGTGTTAACAAGTCCACCCCTCTGTACTTTGTCTAGCCTGCCACCGGTCCCCTCACCTTCCTCAGTCCCATTGTCCCTCTGTGCTGTTATTCCCCTCAGCCCTACTCCCGCTACCTCCCCTTCCTCTGCGTGTTCACTGTTTTTCTGTGCATATTACCTCCCTCAGCTCCCATTGTTTTTCTCCCATTCTTGTTCCTTGTCTCCCCTCCCTCTACTTACTGCTCTCGCTGCGCCTCTGTGGCCTCAGCCTGCTTAAGTGTACCTCACTCTTTGCAGTTTGCTATGGTGCTATCTATCTCTCGTATCTTCTCAAACTGCTTCTCTGTCTCTTATCCTTCACCCCTTACTACGTCTGTCAGGAAGAACCTCAAGAAGGACATACTGAGCTCTAACCCAGGCCTTCCAATTGCAGGCACCTACGTCATTGCCTCTGCCAGAAAGACTCTCACAGACATACTCTATGTCGTTCCCTCACCCGTCCTATAGACTCTCCATATGATTGCTCTTCTCTCTCCTTTCTCTTCTTCGCCCATCAATGGTGGCAACCGCTGGGAGGTCTTTCTTGCCCTCTCCACCTCCAGGGTCATCATCAATGTCTACTGCAATGGTACCATCATGGTCCAGGGTCCTTAATCCAACCTTCTACTCTTTGATAGGCTCCTCCCCCGCTTTATCAACCTCCCTCCGCCTTCTGCACCAGCTCCTTCAGCTGCCCTTGCTCCTATGCCAGCTGTGCCCACCATGGCTCCCTTGTCACCTCCTAACCACCCTTCTACCCTCGCCATGGCTTTCTTGCCACCACCCCACACATTGACAACCCCGTCTGCCTTCTCCTCTTGGATGAACCAGTCACACACTAACACTGTATCTGTGGCTCCCTTGCCCCCTGTGGTGTCTCCCGCACTGGCTCCCTCCTCACCCATTATGGTCCCGGCTCCCTTACCGGCCTTGGCTCCTTTGCCCCCTTCTACCTTTGTTCCTCAGGCACTATTGTCACTTGGGGGGCCCACTGCCCCCTGATCCTGTCAGTCCAGAAAAAGTAAACACCCCTCAATCATAAGGCAATGTACTTTGTTGGCCGAAGACCAACCGCCTCATGTATTCAGTATTAGTAATATATAGCCATAAGCTTGACTAAAGTGCTGCCATTTTAAGGTGACTGAAATCGCCATTTTGTTTTCTCCAACGTTTGCCTTTTAATTTGTTAAAACTGCTTTGCTAAAAACGTATTCTGCTCCACCAGTGCACAACGCAAGGCCACGAGAGACATGTTGAAACATAACGCAGCAACCCAGACAGAAATGCCCGGTCTCCTCCCTCACAAATCCTTGGAAGTAAACAGCGAGGCATTCTAATCAGTACATAGGTGCCAGCTAGTCTCGTTAATACAGTAGAAATGTTAGAAGCAAACATTAAATGGCTTGAATTATGCTCTTCTTTGCGGCCCCCCTTTCCTGAGCCCTGTAGAGCCATGCAGAGCAAGTTGACCCCAGTACACGAATAGAAACTAGGAGATAGCGAGTCCTGGAATGTGTCTCTCCCCTGCACGCAGCTTGCTTGCAGAGGATAGGAACAGTGTGTTCTTATAACAAGGAATTGAGTCTGTAGGTCCCCGAAATTTCAAACTGTTGCAAAATGAATGTTTGAAGGTGTCATACTCGTCACCATTGTCAATCATCGTGCCCAATTCAAAGGAAATGTATTAGGGGCGGTATTGGATGTGTTACTACTGATTGTAACATGCTTGCTTTGTATATATGTAACTGTTGTACGATTCTCTCTCTCGCTACCAGGGTCTGGTAACACACGTAGCGGGGCGTGGGACCCAGTTGGCCAGCTGAGACTATTTGCTTTGCAATAAACCCTAGTTTTTGGGAATACAACCTCGTGTCTGGTGTATCAGTTCATGTGTGGTGATTGTGCCTTGTTTCCATGCGCGAGGTTCCCTCAGGGGCTCCACATTGCCATGGTAAGCACTCGCTCAGCTGTCAAATACTCCTCTGACATCTGCAACCTCCTTGAACTCCTGGATTGTGATGTTCTTGCCATCACTGAAACCTGGTTCAAGGATTGCCCTGTCACAAGTTTTGACACACTTCTCCCAGAGGCTACACAATACTCTCTCTTCCTAGACCAAACAGACCAGGTGGGGGAGTAGCATTGATCTTCCCTGAGTGTATCCCTGTGTCTGTCATTCCCACTCAGGCCTAATCATCATTTGAGTGACTGGTATGCAGGGTCTGCCTCTCTCCTAGCTCTTCACTCCTGCTGGCCACCTTCTATCAGCCACCTGGTCAGCCCCCCCCTCTTCCTTTCGTAATGGGCTGACCTGGCCTCCTCTCTCCTTTCCTCCTCTTCTCATCTCCTCCTACTGGGTTATCCCAACATCCATCTCGACTCACCTGATTCCTGAAGACCTTTATGCAACCTTTGCGACTCTCTCTTTCTTTCCATCTTACCGTCTGGCCCAACGCACAACGCTGGCCACACCTTGGATACTCTCTTCTCAACTGACATTCCGCTATCTATCCCTCTCACTACTTCTCTCTCCCGGACTGATCATTTTCTCCTCTCTTCTCACTTGAAGCTCTCTTCTCCCCTTGCATAGGTAAGCCCGGCATTGCCTCCCGTCTACAAGGTCGTCCGACCCATAAAAAGAGTCTCAGTAGCTGCCTTTGCTTCCACCTATTATGCTCCTTCCACTCCTGCGACTGACTCCCACCCTGGCACAGCCCTCTCAAACTTTAACCTCTCTGTTTCCAGTATTCTTTATATTCTTGCCTCTGTCATGAGGGTACGACTGAAGCCTACCAAAAAGTGCAACTCTTGGTATGACTCCTGTTAAACACAAGTGCAGGGCAGCCAAATGTAAATGGGATTCCTCTGGAGCACCCTCTGACAAACTGGCCTGCTGCCTCCTCCAAAGGCAGTATAGACTCTGCATCTGCTCCCAGAAAAGAGTCTTTATACAAGCCCGCATCTCTGCGGTATCCAATAACACGGAAACACTTTTCAAAGTCTGCAAGGAATTAGCCAACCCTACCGCAGCCACCCAGGCGATTTGCTCGGCCCTGGTTGCACACTCACCTCAAAAACAGTGGATATCCTATCCTCCCTCTCGTCCTCACCACCTCATGTAGCAACATCTCTTGTACCACCCTTGGCCACCTCAACCCCTCCCCTTCTTTTCCCTTCTGTCTCCCCTGTCACACCTGAGGAGGTTACTAGATAAGTCTGGTCTATGAAAGCCTCCTCCAAACAGGTGGACCCCTGTCCCTCCAAAATCATCAAGGACAACATTGACTCTCTCGCTTCAGCCTTGGCTGACCTCTGCAACCTCTCCTTCGCCACTGGAGTTTTCCCCACCACTGCTCTTAAGCACTCCCTTGTGCACCCTCTCCTGGAAAACTATCGCCTGATCTCTATCACTCCTTTCCAGGGCAAACTCCTGGAGAAGTTTGCTATTTCTCAGATTACCCTCTGCACTGAATCTGTTGGCTCCTTCCACAACCACCAGTCTGGTTTTAGACCATCCAGAGGCATGGAAACTGCTCTTCTGAACACCCGTGAAGATATGCTCTCAGATCTTGGTTCTAATTCTCCCTCTGTCCTCATTCTACTTGACCTCTCCTCTGCCTTCGATACAGTGAACCACAACACACTCATCGCACGTCTCTGTGATACCCTGGTCATCACTGATCAGGCCCTGGCATGGCTAACCTCCTTTCACTCCGACAGCCCACCCCAGGTGGAACTGGGGTCTTTCCTCTCCCCTATCACTCCCCCAGGGATCTGACCTACCCCCCTGGATTTTCAATGGCTACATGGCCCTACTGCCCCGTATGATAGCCACCTTCACCTCCAACGTTCAGTGTTATACGGATGACACACAGCTCTCCTTCAGGCTACCCTCCGCCACTTCCTCTTCCTCACTAATACCTGACTGTCTGGCTGCAATTCAGTTGTGGTGTGCTCCAAACGACCTCTGAACAGCATCCACAGTAGAATCACTCACCTGCGACAGCAATGAGGGTTTCATGTCTGTTTCAGCACCAGAGGTTTAGGCTTCCTCAGAAGTGTACTCAGAGACACCCCTGGCCAGGATGGTCTGTAGCACCAATGGATTCTCATGGGCTACCACACCACGTCCTCCTCCAATGCATCCAGTGCCTCATCACCTGCACAAATAAAAAGAAACATGAATACAAATGTTAATAGCATAGGCCACACACATAGGTATGACAATGTTGTCAGCCAACACATGCACCTGCCATATCACACATGATACAAAGTCAGGCACGCACGCAGTGTCAATGAAAGGGAAGGGAAGCCTGAAAGCAGACATGGATGTGTGTCAAAGGGCAAAATAACACATACACTGCATAGCACCTGCATCACACACAAGCATGTAACTGGCATAGTCCTTCCACAAACATGACTGATGCCAATACACAGATGGAACATAGCATAGCCATGCCAGAATTGTCTACCAGCCTCAGATGGAAGTTGAATACTACTGACCATGAGCCATGTACAATGCATGTCAGATGACATTTCATGGAATTCACTATTAGAAAACACACATGTGTCAAAGGGTGCAACAACGCTAGGGTGTTGTAATACAGTGAGGGCAGGAATACGGATTCAATAATGCTAGGTCACATTGACATCACGCAAGTAAATAAGCATACTGAAGGGGATAACAGGGTTCAGAAGTGTGTGGGTGCAGTGCAGTACATGGGTACGGCCTCAACTATGAATAAAAACACATATCCAGTAATGTCAATGTCGTGGCCTGATGGCACTGTAAGGGTAAGTGCTGTCATCATGTGTAAAGTGTTGGTAGTGGGTTGTAGGGATACAGTAAACCCCACCCCCAAGGGCGGGAGGTGGCTGGGAGGCAGTGCATGGGTTAAAATGGTTGCTCAGAGGACCGTGTCATTGCAGACAGTGTGGGCAGGTGGCAAGTGCATTCTCTAAGTCATCTGGGACTACAGCAGGGGAGAGGCGGACAGAAAGCACAACACATGAGGAAGCACCAGAAGTGCCTGCAGACCCGGAGAAGCTACACATCCAGTTAGTTACATAGAGGTAGGGAGGCTGTACCCGAGGGAGGCCCCAGCTCAACACAGATGTGAACCACAAACTCATTTCCATGAGGAGCAACTGACCCTGAGGGAGTAAGAAAGGGATGATCAAAGACCATGAGAATGAAGTAAATACTGGAGGTGGAGTTGAAGGAATTTCTGGCCCAGGACCCATAGGGACTTGCTAAGAATGCACAGGGTTCAGGAATGAACACTCATAGCCACTGTGATCCTGTGCCATCATCACAGTTCTAGGGAGACACCTTGCACCAAGCCTAAAGGACTTTTCACATAGTCCAGGACTAGCAGAGTTGCAGAGGGTATAGTGTAGAATCACATAAATCCTGGTAAAGCCCGTTGCAGTAGTCCACCATAGGAATTACCAGTCCTCTGGAGACCGTGAGCTGCTGGGGGATGGAGAGGAAAGGAAGAATGCCTCTGAGGAGGAGCAACTTGCACGGTGACCTCACAGAGACGTCAGTCATGTGACGATAGAAGGCGACTGTTGAGTGGAAGATCATCACAGGCTATCCGCGACCACAGGTTGGAGCAAGAATAGGGCCAAGAGAGGCTGGACAGATACTTTAATGGAAGGAGGGAGCAGGTGTGATGATGAGGGTTGCCTCTGTGTGCAGCACATGGTTTGTATGCAGTCTGCAGAACAAGCTCGTATCAGTCCAACATCACATGGGTCACACATAGCAGTCACGACAATGTAGCCTGAACTGGCAGACAATCATAACACATCACCCAAGCAACATACACATGGCCTGTACACACACGCATCACCGCTCACCCGACATTCCCTCATATGTTGACAGGTCTCCCACGCCTTGGATCTGCTCCACGGCAATGAAATCACTAGAGATCTCCTCATGTCCAGTGAGTTCATCGTCCTCTGGTGGTGACCCACTGCTAGTCACCAGGGTAGAGGCGAATTTTTCCTGCTAGCGTGTCTTTTGCTCGGTGTCGGAGGTCTTTCCAACGCTTCACAACATCACCAGCTGTGCGCCTCTCATAGCCCAAGTCGCTCATACGGTCCACGAGGCATTGCCAGTGGGTCATACGTTGAGCAGGTGTATGTGTGCTCCCTGCCTGCACCAGCATGTCACAGCCTTGTTCCAACATGTAGTCCATGAGCATGTCCAGTTCCTCATCACAGAAACTCCTCTTTCCCAACTTGTGGGACTCCTGTGCCGTGTCTGGGGTCTTAGCCTGTACCGCTGGAGCATGCTTCTGCTTCTTGTGAGGTGGTGCAGACCCTGAGTGGCTTGTACCGCTCTGGTCTGTAGGGGCTGGAGTACAGGTGGACTGGCCTACGGAATCAGCCACCAATGTAACTACACAAGGTCGACTTGCAGGTATCAGTAGCTGGGTGCTGTTGTCAGTACCCTGCGCTGCAAGTGTCTTGGCCTTAGTGACAGGGGACTTAGCGCCTGAGTGTGATGAGTGGTGCAATTCAAACTCTTTCTTCCCCGCAAGCACACTCTCCTCACCTGAGTTGTCTGAGTTGTCGGTCTCTTGTAGGCGTCATCGTGCAAGGTAGTCTCTTCCCTTCTTATAATGAATGTGCTTGTCACGGAGGGAAGCCACAATGACTGCTGGATAAACAGCTGTCTGATGACTCCCTTTCCGGAACCAAGCCAGGAATCAGGGAAAAACCCAAAAGGGAAAAAAACCCTGAGGTGTAGTGTTGACTCTTCTAATCCGGATGGCAGGATAATCGCTGATGAGAGCAATGGAGCGAGGCGGATGGCAGAGTAGAAGAAGTCCAACAGTCTAAACCAAGGCGTAGCAGAATCAGGGGAGACGAAAGCTCCTTGTGGCAGTTTGAAGATATGGCACTGGTTCCAGGAAGAGGAAAATAAAAGTATGTGGCACGCACAGCTCAGAGGAGCCCGACAGAAAGAGAGTACGGGAAGGATTCCCGAAAATCAGAAGAGAGGGAGAGAAACGGATAAAGCACACAGGAGTACCACCGGAGCGGCGGTAGGAAATAGAAGCGAGGAGTAGCGTTCAGAGGAAAGAAGCAGGAACACAGGTGGACAGGAAAACCCTCTGGCAGATCCGAAAGGTGGACGGCAGAGGATCGGAGTGAGGAAATCCGGAAACAGGAAGCGTCCAAAGTGGGTTGCAACGCAGCGTCTACCAGGAGGCGGGGAGTTAAATACTCCCAGCGGCGCTGCGTCACATAACTGGGGCTGATAGCAAGAACACAGAGAAAGGACTAAAACACCCTACCTCTGTGTCTCCAGCTCCAGCGCGGAAACATCTGCCAATTTCGGCTATGGCCGTGACGGCGGATGACAGTATGCCCCTCCTTAGACCACAAGCACCCCTGCTTCCCCGGGTGCAAGCGGTGGAATCTGGCAAGCAACCAAGGGGCATGTACCTGAGAAGCCGGTTCCCAGGAGTCCTCCGACTCCGGGTAACCCTTCCATGACAAGAGGTATTCCAACCTAAGACAGTAAAACGTAGAATCTCTAACAGCAGAAACCTCTGTCACGATTGTCGGTTATGTCTTCTTCTTCTGATGAGATGACAAGTTCTCCCCCTTCCCCCAACTCCTCACCTTCCTCTTTCTGCTTAATCCTTCCGTCCTTATGTCGTGGAGGCTTCTCTTTTTTCTTGTGAAGATAAGGACGCCCTCGATAGGATGCCACCGAGCCACTAAGATAGGGGCAACGGGGGTATTCCTACCGAGAACGCCTCACAGGGGGAAAAAAGCCAGAAGGCACAAAAAACCCCTGAACGTAGTATTGCAAGTGGAGGATCCCAGAAGATGAGTTAGCTGAAGAGAGGGCAATCCGATGAGCTGGCACCGAATCCGGAAAGAGGTAGATCCAACGGACTCAGGGGAAAAATCACAGGCAGTCCAGTAGGCAGGCAAAAGGTCTGGCAACAGGTGAGTTCAATGGGATATAAAGGATAATCACAGGCAGTCCAGTAGGCAGGCAAAAGGTCTGGCAACAGGTGAGTTCAATGGGATACTAAGGATGATCACAGGCAGTCCAGTAGGCAGGCAAAAGGTCTGGCAACAGGTGAGTTCAATGGGATACTAAGGATGATCACAGGCAGTCCAGTAGGCAGGCAAAAGGTCTGGCAACAGGTGAGTTCAATTTAGCAAGGAGAAAAGGAAGGAAACGAAAATAAGGAGAAAACAAAGGCTAGACAAGGACGAGATCACGCACTGGGCAGGGTGGAAAAAACAGCTGAAAGGGAAACAGCGAAACTGAAAGCAGAAAGTCAAGAATATCACCGGGAGATGGAGCGGCAGCAACACAGGAGGAAACCCGGAAACGTTGCAATGCGTATGCGACCCGGAAGTGAGGATATTTATACTTCCGGGTCACGGACGCGTACAACGACTAGAGCGGTAAACGGAAGACGAGGAGCGGAATGCTATGGCGGACAGAACCGCCAGCGATTCCACTTCCGCCAACCCTGCCGCGGCATGACAGTATGCCCCCTCCTATGGAGACCTCCCCCCGGTTTCCCCGGATGAGAGCGAAAGAACTTGCGGACCAACAGTGGGGCATGTACCTGAGAGGCTGGTTCCCAAGAGTTTTCCGACCAGTGATACCCCTTCCACCGTATAAGGAATTCCAACCTTCCCCGGCGATACCGGGAGTCACAGATTTGGGCTACCTCAAATTCCTCCTGGGTCGAAGTAGCCGGCAAGGGGGTTTCTTTCTTTTTGCGAGACCAGATGTCTGCAAGAAAAGGTTTAAGTTGTGAGGCATGAAACACCGGGTGGACTCTTTGAAGGCTTTTGGGTAATTTTAGCCGAAAGGCCACCGGGTTGATGACTTGTGTGACTTCGTATGGGCCCAGAAATTTAGGGGAGAGTTTGGAAGGGTGTGCCCATCGTGGTAGATACCTTGTGGACAACATGACCCGGGATCCTACCCCCCAGTCAGGCACCGCTTTTCGATGTTTGTCGGCCTGGTCCTTGTATCTCGTTTGAGCCTTGCTAAGATTGTGTTTAGCCTGTAGGTGTACGTCTCTCAACAAGGCGAGAGTGGAGTCAACTGTGGGTAAAGAGGTAGAGACATTAGAGACCGGTAGTATAGCCCGGGGATGGTAGCCATAGTTACAGAAAAAAGGGGTGAAACCGAGAGTAGAGTGAAAAGAGTTATTGTAGGAGAACTCTGCCAGGGGTAGTAGAGAAACCCAGTTGTCCTGTTGAAGGTTCACATAACATCGTAAGTACTGTTCTAGTGTGGCATTTAAACGTTCCGTCTGTCCGTTTGACTGAGGGTGGTAACCTGATGTTAGAGCTCTCTCTATACACAAACGGTTGCAGAGATGTTTCCAGAAACGAGAAGTGTACTGGCTACCTCGATCTGAGATGATCTTCTTTGGTATTCCATGGAGACGAAAGACATCTTTGATGAGTGTCTCGGCCATGGCTGCTGCTGTTGGTACCCCTGGTAATGGGGAGAAGTGAGCCATCTTTGTGAAGTAATCGATCACCACCATGATGCATGTGCTCCCTTCAGAAGGGGGTAAGTCCACGATGAAATCAGTAGATATCACTTCCAAAGGACCGTCGGGAACAGGATTAGGCCTCAACAGGCCCAAAGGTCTTAAACGAGAACTCTTGCTGCGAAGACAGGTCACACAGGATTGTACGTAACTGGCCACGTCATGGCGCATCACTGGCCAATAAAAGTGCCTCTGTAGAAATTCCAATGTGCCCTTAACACCTCGATGACCCGCCAACTTGGAGTCGTGACACCATTTTAACGCCAATCTCCGAAATTCCGAAGTGGGTAAATACAGTTTTCCTTTCACAAAGTAGAGTCCTTCCTTGATTTCATAGACGGGGTCTTGTGGGTGACACTCCGACTCAAAACCCCCCTTTGAAGCTTCTTTCACTTGTCTCAAGAAAGCGGACAGAACACCTATTCTCCTCGTCAAGGGGAACATAAGATCCGGCGTCCTGTCGGATTCGGTAACATAGTCTCCTCTGCGAGACAAAGCATCCGCGACTATATTCTGTGGCCCTGGGATGTAGGTAATGTTGAAATCGAACTGGGCAAAGAAGTGAGCCCAGAGGGCCTGTCATGTGTTGTAGCACTCGAACTGTCGCAGGACTTGTAGATTTCTGTGATCTGTTCTGATGGAGAATGGGTGTTTACCTCCTTGTAGGAGATGACGCCACTCTAAACAGGCTGATTTCATGGCCAATAATTCACGCTCTATGACTGAGTAGTTCCTTTGGCTGTCATTTAGTGTCTTGGAAAAATAGGAGACTGGATGTTCCTCACCTAGGTGTTCCTGCAAAAGGACTGCCCCCATAGCTGATGAAGAAGCATCCGTTTCGACGATGAACGGCCGGTCTTGATCTGGCTGCTGAAGGATGGGGGCGGTACAGAAGGCTTCCTTGAGACTGTGGAAGCAATCCTCAGCTTCGCTGGACCAAAAGAATGGTTTGGAGCTCTTCTTAAGTAGCGTGGTGATGGGTACCATTCGGTGGGAAAAGTTGGATATAAATTTCCGGTAAAAGTTTGCCAGACCTAAAAACCTTTGTACCTCCTTGATGGATCTAGGTGAAGGCCATTCCAAAATGGCAGAAACTTTGCGGGGATCCATGGCGACACCCTGACTTGATAAAATGAAACCCAAATATGGGATAGATGTTGCAGAAAAAACACACTTGTCTATCTTGACTGAGAGGTGATTTTCTCTTAGTCTCTGGAAGACCTCTTTGACATGGACAACATGTTCCTCCGGCGTTCTTGAATAAACCAGTATGTCATCGAGATTGTTAAAGATGGCGTCACTAGGGCGCAGCGTACCTGTTCGTCCAGAAGTCTGTTTAGTAGATGATGCCAGATTGCCAGTAGTTCTGTAGTGAAGTGAGAGTGACACCAGGAACCAGCCCAACTCTCGTCCAAATAGGTACTGGACTGGAGATGAACCAGCTCCCGATGCCACAGGTTCGCTCACCCCTGATTAATGTGGCATCAGGACAGTGCAAGCACTGACAGGGGGAGCCTGATGGTCTTTAGCTGGAGGTTCTCTGAAGACAACTGGAGCGAGATGAGAAATGTCGGATCCAGAAGCAGGAATCAGGAAGCCACTGAATGCAAGGAAGGCGGGAAGGCAAGGAGCTCAGGGAGGACCCAGAGAAGGAACAGAGAACCACTAGAGAGGGGAACCACCCCAGGAGGGAAGGAGCAAGGTACTGGGAACAGGAAGGGATTCCCTAACCGGCTAAGGAAGGGACAGACCGGAAAGGAAGGGAAACCAGCAAGCAGGACAGAACGGTATTCAGGACAGGGGCAAGGAGCAAAACAACGATCCGGTCAAACCACGTTGAGACGCGATTTGCCAAACCACCGGGCTCCTTAAATAGGACCTCCCACAGCCGGGAGGCTTGAAACGCAAGCCGTGTAGTCTCCCAGGTGCTGGAGACCCAAAGCGAGGCTTGGGCCGCAAATCGGCCGGGAGCCGAGAGCATCGTACACCGCGCATGCGCGGAAAGCCGGAAGAGGTCGGCCGCACCTGCGCGGGACGACACGCCCCGTACCTCCCAGGCGAAAGCGAGGGTACACCCTCCAAGGCGTGGCACGCCGCATCGCACGAGTGGGCCGGGACAGGACCGGGTCGGGTGGCGTGACAGAGATAGACAATCGTGGTCTGACACAGCAGGTCCGAAAAAAGCCGGTCCATAAAGCGCTGGAACACAGATGGGGCATTCACAAGGCCAAAGGGCATCACTTGGTATTCGTACAACCCATAAGGGGTCCTAAACGCGGTTTTCCATTCATCCCCTTGGTGGATCCGGAGGAGATGGTATGCATTCCGAAGGTCCAATTTTGTGAAGATTGTGGCTCCATGAACAGCTTGAATAATTTCGGTGATGAGAGGCATGGGATATCTGTCCTTTATTGTCACCTTGTTTAGACCCCTGTAGTCAATACAGGGTCTCAGTTCTTGTGTGTCCTTCTTCGGGATGAAAAACAGTGATGCTCCAGCTGGTGACTTTGAAGGTCTTATAAGTCCGTTGGCCAGGTTGTTATCCAAATATTCCCAGAGGAATTGTTTTTCTCTGAGGGATAAAGGATACATCCTACCAAACGGTACCAGTGCATCAGGAACAAGATCCAGACAACAGTCTTCTGGTCTGTGTGGAGGAAGATCACTAGGCGTCTTTTCTGTTACTACCTCTGTATATTCTTGTAGATGGCGTGGAAGACAATGGATGAGTCTGGAGTCGTAAACATTGGTAGTTTGTACTGTCTCAAACTTTGGTTCAGGCAGACATTCGGATCTACAAAAGGTGGACTGAAAACAGAGTACGTTCTTTGCCCAATCAATGTGAGGGTTGTGCTTTCGTAGCCAGCTTATCCCTAGTATGATAGGGAAGTGGGCTGCTTGGATTATGTCAAACGAGATCCTTTCGGTATGTTGCTGGATACATAGTTGTAATTCCTCAGTGGTATGCGTGATCATGCCGGAAATCAAAGGTTCCCCATCCACTCCTTCGACTTTCTGATCCTCCTGTTTGGCCAGATGAGTTATACCTTTTTGCTTAGCCCACAAGGTATCTATGAAGTTGCCGGCAGCACCACAGTCTAGTAAAGCCTGAGTAGGGACTTCGGTCCTGCCTACAGTAAGGGTGACTGACAGAACCATCAACCTTGAATCCTCTAGTAAACCAGAAGAGGCTATTGACAAAGTTGCATAAGGACTAGGAATGGCCCCTCGGGAGTGCGTCCCCATACTCACCGAGGGCGCTCGTTTCCCGAACGCCTCGGAGGAGCGTTAGGACAGTTCCGTAACAGATGGTCAGAGGCTCCACAATACATGCACATGTTGCCATCCCGTCGTCTCTTCCGTTCTTCCGGGGTGAGTGGTGCACGAGCAGTACCGATCTGCATCGGTTCTTCTTTGCCTTGGCGTGAAGGTGGTTGAGAAGATGGTATCTGGGCTTCTAAGGGAGGGAGACTGTAGAGTTTGTTCTTCTTTCTTTCTGACCGTCGTTCCGAGAGTCGGAAATCGATCCGAAGAGCGGCCGTGATGAGATCTGAAAAGGAGGATGGACGGTCGATTCGAGCTAGTTCGTCCTTGAGTTCCTCTCTCAACCCTCGACGGAAGATGGTATATTGGGCTTGTTCCTGCCAGCCAGCTTCGGCGGCTATCTGTTTGAACGTAGTGATATAGGAGAGAAGATCGGTGTTTCCTTGGCGGATATCCAAGAGGTCCTCCGAGGCCATAAAAGCACTTTCTGTGCGTAGAAATGTTTGCTGCAGCAGGGTCTTGAAATCATTGTAGTTCTGTAGCACAGGATCTGACTGATTAACCAAAGGGGTGGCCCACGCCAGGGCATTACCTGTCATATGGGTAATCATGAATCCTACTTTGGTATGATCTGATGTGAAAAGTCTGCGGACGGAAGGAAAAGTGAAGATTGCAGGCATCTAAGAACTCCTTGACTCGTTTCGGTGATCCATCAAACTTGCCTGAAACCAAAGGGTATGAAGGTAGGTCTGCAGAGGGTCGCTCCCGTTCATTCATTCTTAGTTGTAATGCTGCGTTGGTTGTCTTAAGATTCTGGACCTCCATATTAAGGTTTTGGACTGCGGCTACTAGTTCCTGAACTTGTTGGGGGGTAGCCATCTCAGTTTCTTGTTGGCGTTGCAAACTGTCACGATTGTCGGTTATGTCTTCTTCTTCTGATGAGATGACAAGTTCTCCCCCTTCCCCCAACTCCTCACCTTCCTCTTTCTGCTTAATCCTTCCGTCCTTATGTCGTGGAGGCTTCTCTTTTTTCTTGTGAAGATAAGGACGCCCTCGATAGGATGCCACCGAGCCACTAAGATAGGGGCAACGGGGGTATTCCTACCGAGAACGCCTCACAGGGGGAAAAAAGCCAGAAGGCACAAAAAACCCCTGAACGTAGTATTGCAAGTGGAGGATCCCAGAAGATGAGTTAGCTGAAGAGAGGGCAATCCAATGAGCTGGCACCGAATCCGGAAAGAGGTAGATCCAACGGACTCAGGGGAAAAATCACAGGCAGTCCAGTAGGCAGGCAAAAGGTCTGGCAACAGGTGAGTTCAATGGGATATAAAGGATAATCACAGGCAGTCCAGTAGGCAGGCAAAAGGTCTGGCAACAGGTGAGTTCAATGGGATACTAAGGATGATCACAGGCAGTCCAGTAGGCAGGCAAAAGGTCTGGCAACAGGTGAGTTCAATGGGATACTAAGGATGATCACAGGCAGTCCAGTAGGCAGGCAAAAGGTCTGGCAACAGGTGAGTTCAATTTAGCAAGGAGAAAAGGAAGGAAACGAAAATAAGGAGAAAACAAAGGCTAGACAAGGACGAGATCACGCACTGGGCAGGGTGGAAAAAACAGCTGAAAGGGAAACAGCGAAACTGAAAGCAGAAAGTCAAGAATATCACCGGGAGATGGAGCGGCAGCAACACAGGAGGAAACCCGGAAACGTAGCAACGCGTATGCGACCCGGAAGTGAGGATATTTATACTTCCGGGTCACGGACGCGTACAACGACTAGAGCGGTAAACGGAAGACGAGGAGCGGAATGCTACGGCGGACAGAACCGCCAGCGATTCCTGGTGGATGTAGGCACAGGAATGTTCCGGGAGAGAGACCTGTGGTGGGGATCTGGATAGTAAGTTTGGAGGAGAGAGGAATGAAAAACAGGATGAATGCGTTTAAGGGAAGGGGTGAGTTGAAGACGATAGGTCACAGGATTGATTTTGGAGAGAATGGAAAAAGGACCCAGGAAACGTGGAGACAGTTTGGAAGGTCTTGTCCATTGGGGAAGGTACTTTGTAGACAACCACACCTTGTCTCCTGTCTCCTGGCCTCCAGGAAGGGCATTCTCTCTGGTGCTTGTCAGCTCCAACCTTATTCCTTCGTCTGCTATCTTCCAACCCTTGCAATGCGTTGGTCTGTGCCTCTTGGATATTTCTCAAAACCTCTTCAGCGGCTGGTGAGTTGGAAAATTGGGGTACCTCTGGTATTAGAAATCTTGGGTGGACTCCGTAAGTACAAAAAAATGGAGAAACGCCTGTGGCGGAGTGTTTGGAATTATTGTAGGAGAACTCTGCCGTGGGAAGTAGAGAGACCCAATTGTCTTGATGCTGGGAAATGAAATATCTCATATTGTTCTAGAGTGGCGTTGAGACGCTCGGTTTGGCCATTAGATTGTGGATGGAAACTGGAAGAAAGGGCTCTTTCTACCCCTAATCGGGTACACAAGGCTGTCCAGAATTTTGAAATGTACTGACTTCCCCGATCAGAAATTATCTTGTCAGGGAGACCATGTAATTTCAAAATGTCTCGGGCAAAGGTCTCCGCCATCTTGGTTGCGGTAGGTAATCTCGGAAGGGGGGAGAAATGTGCCAATTTGGAAAAAGCATCCACCGTCACAATGATACAAGTACATGATTCAGACTCCGGAAGATCCACTATAAAGTCCGTGGAGATGAGTCCTCACGGGCGAGTCGGCTTCTCCACCTGAGTGAAGAGACCTAGAGGTTTGCCGAGGCATACTTGGTCTTGGCACAAATTGGACAAGATTTCACGTATTCAAATACCTCGTTTCTTATGTTGTGCCAGAGAAACGACCTTGAGATGAGTTCTAAGGTGCCATCTCCGCTTCTGTGTCCCACCATACGTGAGTCATGACACCATCTCAGGATCTTCCTGCATAGCGGTCCTTCTGGGATGTACCACTTCTTCTTATAAAACACCCATCCATCCTTTACTTGAAAGGGGGAATCGGAAAAGAAGGAGATTTGAGGCAATTCTTGAGTGACAGCAGCCTTCACCTCTTGAAGAAAAGAACCCACCATTGCCAGGATCTGGTTTCGGTGGAACATGGGCTCGTTATTGACAGACACTTTTTCAGTATAGGAGTCCTTGCGAGACAAAGCATCAGCTAGTCGATTAAGCGACCCCGGAATGTATGTGATCTGGAAGTTGTACTGTGAAAATAGATAAGCCCATCTTGCTTGTCTGGAGTTTGAACATTCCATCTCCTGTAAGGCCTTCAGATTCTCGTGATCTGTGCGGATGAGGAACTGGTGGCGGGCACCCATGAGGAGGTGCTGCCATTCTTCACAAGCCAATTTCATCGGCAGTAACCCCTTTTCAAGAACAGAATAATTGAGTTGACTGGGAGAGAGAGTCTTAGATAGGTAGGCGACCGGGTGTTCTACATCCTGAAAGGTCTGAAGTAACATGGCCCCAACCGCAATGGCGGATGCGTCCGTCTCAAGAATAAACGGTAGAGTTTGATCCGGATGTTGCAGAATCGGGGCTGAGCAGAAAAGGCTTTTCAGATGACAGAAGCTCTCCTCCGCCTCAGTGGACCAGGAAAACGGGTAGGCCTCCTTCTTGAGCAATTGGGTAATGGGAAACACCACTTCTGAAAAGTTCGGAATGAATCTCCTATAATAATTCGAAAGTCCCAAGAACCGCGACCAGTCGAGAATGGCGTGTACCTTGTCTGGGTCCATGGCGATCCCTTCTTCAGACAGTACATATCCCAAATACTGCACCGAAGGTACAGCGAATTTGCATTTTTCTGTCTTGACCAGTAAATTGTTCTTTTGCAGGCGATTCAGAACTTGCTTGACTTGTTCGATGTGATCCTCCATGTTAGATGAAAAAATCAAGATATCTGTCATGATGCCTGCCCCCGGAAGACCAGACCAGGCCCAGCAGCCCCGGAAGCAGGCATCATGCCACTTGGAGCATGCCCAAAAGCCCCAGTTAGGGGCTGTTTGGGTGCAGTCCTGGCGCCTATGGCGCCAGGCTCATAAAGATAAAGTCAGTCCTGGCGCCATAGGCGCCAGGCTCATTATTGATAACTTACCTGAAGCAGACCATGCTGCATACTCACCTGAGGCAGACCATGCTGCATGAAGACTCAAGCCAAATGAGGCTTAGGAGGGACTATTTTACTGAAGGGACTATTTTGTTACTTGGGTGGGGCTGTGGAAGAATACTTACCTGGATCTTCTTCCAAGGCTATTTAAACCACGCCCGGACAGCCACACGTGCTTCGCGTTATTCTGCTTGCTGCAGCGTAACGCTCACCGTGTTTTCAGCAGCTCCAGTCTTCAGCCACGCCCGCTTCAGTCCTGGGACACCTGAAACAAGAAGAAAAGAAGGATAAAGGTTAGAACAGGAGTTTTAACTTTAATCCTTACCTGAATCCTGATCCATTTCGCCACGGAGCTGAAAGACAGAAGTCTTTGAAGCATCGCTTCGCATTCCTATGGCGCTGCGCTGAACTCACCTGCTTGGCGGTTCTTCAGCATTCCATCACGCTCTCGCCATCTCGCGGCCGCCCTCCGACACCTAAGGAGACAAAGACAGCAAGGTGAGCAAGGGGACTCTCTAAGGCTATACAAGCTACCCCCAAGGACTTACTGATTTACCACGGGGGGTACTCACCTCATCTCGGGTCGGCGCAGTCAACTCTGCTTCATCGCCGTACCCCGGCCCCTAAGGGGAAAACCACAATAGACTTACCTGAATCTTACCAATTGCCATTTGGAAATCTTCGAGTGGATTAATCGGCAACCTGCAAGGAATCGGACAGAGTGAAGATCAGACATTTGAACTCTTATGAACAATTGGACTTTAGAGTCAATACTGGAACTCACTAATTCCCCTATGCCAGTGAAGTAACTGGTCATCAACGTGCCCCTGCGGTCGACGCAGGATGGAGAGCTCATCCTTCCAAACCATCAGGTGAGACTAAGGAGGGGACATCAAGAGTGATCTGTGGGAAGACAACGGGAGTGGGGAAGGTGGGTTGACACTCAATTCCATGGGTGGTTAATTCCTCTTCTCCTTTGCAGAAGAATATTCCTGCGAACCAGACAAACTAGGCTGAGCGGGCCAGTCCAGTCAGTCATCTCGGCGCTACACGTCACGCTGGTGGAAACAACAACAGCCCAGTTCCGGTCGACGCCCCCGTGGGAACCAGGTGAGCGTAACAGAACGCGAAGCCTACCCACAAATACCCACCTGGGCGTCATGGAGACCTCGGAAACTGATCAGTTGGCCCAATTATTAGGGGAATTAAGGGGCAAAGTGCATTCCGCCCGCCAAGAAACCAATGCCCGCAGGAGGGAACTGATAGTGTCAAAAGAACGAACTGATGATTTGGCCAGACAGCTATTACAGAGCCAGGCTGGACAAACACCTCTACCAGGACTTGGGGCAAGTCCAGCTCCTGTACCATCGAGTAACCCGGTGCAGATAAATTTACCTGGAGCCGTTCCTTTGGCTCCGCCTGAACGCTTTGCCGGAGACCCAAAAGGGTTTGCAACATTCATGAATCAATGCCGCTTGCACTTTTTATGTAGACCTGGAGCTTTCCCAAACGATCAGGCCAAGATAGCCTTTGTACTGTCATATCTCAGCGGCAGTGCGGCGGATTGGTCCATTCCACTAGTTAACCAGGATGACCCGATTCTTCGAGATTTCCAGGGTTTTCGAACAAGCATGGAAAGACTATTCGCCCGACACTCCAGAGGACAGGCTTTGGACAATAAACTTTTATCCCTACGTCAAGGTAACCAGGATCTTTTATCTTACATTGCAACTTTCAATAGATTAGTAGTGGAAACCGAATGGCCTGAAGCCAAGCGAATCACATTATTCCATCAAGGACTTCGGGGAGAACTCAAAGATGTTTTTGCCCAAATCGTGAACCCGCCTCAAGACTGTGCTGAATATATAGATCTAGTGGTCCAGCTCGATCACAGACTTCAAACCAGGAAGGCTGACCGAACCAAGTTTGAGAACAAGGTGTTGGTTAAAACCCACGTAAGCTCCAAGGGAGTAGATGTCTCAGAACCTATGCAAATCGGGGGGGTTAAAGGACCCTTAACCCAGAAGGAAAGAGATAGAAGACGGCAACTGCAATTATGTTTATATTGCGGAACTACTGGTCATTTTCTTCGGAACTGCCCTGTAAAACCACCCAAGAAAGTTATAGGAGCAGCAGACGAAAACCATGTGAAATCTGACTCGGGAAACGACCACGCCCGGCAAGCGTAGAGGTCCGCTTGCCGAGCTTAAAGAAGGACACTCTGACCTCACATTTCACCATACCCATGGTCCTTATAGATCCAGAGCAGCCATCACGCATGCACGCGGTAAAGGCGTACGTAGACAGTAGAGCCATAGGAAATTACTTGGACTGGGAATTGGCTACAAGGATGAATCTATCTCTCACCCGCAAGACCACGGCCGATGTTGTCACCACTGTAGGTGGAACGGAAATTGCCTCTGGACCCGTAACTCATTCCACTGCAGAGATGACATTGCTGAGTCAAGATGGGCATCGAGAGGCTATGGCGTTTCACCTAATCAAGGCCCCACAGTTTCAGCTGATACTGGGGATACCTTGGTTGGAAAAACATAATCCCTGTATTGATTGGCGAGAGAAGAGACTAACCTTCCCAGAATGTGCTCACACCTGCTAGCCAAGGAAAACTCAAAACTCAGTCCTGGCCCCAGTAATTCCAGTAGCCATACAATTACCTGTTGAATACCAAGACTTTCAGGATGTCTTCCAAAAGGAACAGGCAAACACCTTACCACCTCACAGATCGTATGATTGTCAAATAGATCTTGTACCTGGAGCACAACCACCTTGCAGCAGAATCTATGCCCTTACGGAACCCTGAAAATCTCCATTTGTGCCAGTACCTAGACCAGTACCTTGCTAATGGATTCATTCGCCCGTCCAAGTCCCCTGCATCTTCAGCTTTGTTCTTCGTACCGAAAAAGGAAGGCGACCTTAGAACATGTATAGACTACCGCGCACTGAATCAGATAACCATCAAGAATCGATACCCACTGCCTTTGATCCCAGAACTACTAGACCAGGTGAAGGACGCTTGTATATACACAAAACTAGACCTTCGGGGGGCATATCATCTGGTACGTGTCAAAGAGGGTGACGAATGGAAGACTGCTTTTCGCACCAAGTACAGACTATTTGAGTACCAGGTGATGCCCTTCGGACTATGCAATGCACCAGCAGCCTTCCAGTTCTTCATGAACGATGTCCTCCGAGAGCTTATCGACGTTTGTGTGGTCGTTTACATCGACGACATCTTAGTATACTCTTTATCAGAATCTGAGCATGTAAAACACGTCCGAGCAGTCCTAGAGAAGTTATGCCAGCATAAATTATATGCTAAACTGGAAAAGTGCATCTTCCACACTACGGAAGTGGAATTCCTTGGATTTATTCTGACCCCGAGAGGAATCCGGATGGATACATGAAAAGTGGATGCCATTCTTAATTGGCCTTCGCCAAGTTCAATCAAAGGAGTTCAAAGCATGCTTGGCTTTGCCAATTTCTACCGCAGGTTTATCCCAGACTTCTCGCACATTGTACATCCCATTACGACGCTATTGCGAAAAAACAAACGCTTTGTGTGGACAGAGGAAGCCGAGAACGCCTTCCAAGAGTTAAAAGCTAAATTCACATCTGCTCCCATATTAAGACACCCGCGCCCCGAGCTTCCCTACATAGTGGAAACATATGCATCCAGTTCAGCCATGGGAGCAGTCCTTTCCCAAAAGGATCCCGAAACTAACCAGCTTCACCCAGTGGCGTTTTGGTCAAGAAAATGTTCAGCCCCCGAATTAAACTATGCCATAACCGACAAGGAGCTTCAAGGCTTGGCGGCACTATCTACTGGGTGCCAGACATACCACCACGGTCATCACCGATCACCGCAACTTACAATACCTAAAGACAGCCAAAGCCCAATCTTCGCGCCAACTCCGTTGGGCATTGTTCTTCGCCGAGTTTGATTTTGTAATAACCTATCGACCAGGTTGTAAGAATGGTAAAGCAGACGCCTTGTCCCGGATTGGAATGGGAGAAGCAGAAATAACTTTAGAACCCTTACCCATAATTCCGGAACAGAGAATCCTTGGCCTGACATCCATACAGACACTGGAGGACATTCAAAACAAGATCCACCAACTTGATTCCGTTGCCCTACAAGACTGGGCAAAGAAAGGTCCAGAGTACTCTGTCATCGATGATTTACCTTATTACCAAGGCCGGCTATTTTTACCGCAAAAAGAACTACAGGAACTTGTCATTTCCCATTACCATGACACCTTAATAGAAGGGCATCCGGGTATTGCAAAAACCGAAGCTAAAATTAGGAAGCAATTTTGCCACCTGGCGAAAGGATGTCAAGTCATTTGTCATGTCTTGTGGCATTTGCGCACAAAATAAAGGGCAAAAGAAAAAACCTGCTGGATTATTGCAACCATTAGACATACCACCTCCCGCTTGGCATACCTTGTCATTAGACTTTTTCACGGATTTACCCCCGTACCAAGGTTACAATACCATTCTAGTTATTGGAGATCTTTTTTCTAAAATGGCCCACTTCATTCCTTTAAAAGGGATACCTTCAGCTTCAATCCTGGCCAAGGAATTCCTTGAAAATGTTGTCCGCCTGCATGGCTTTCCTTCAGTGTTAATTTCAGATCGGGGCAGTCAATTCATTTCACATTTTTGGAGGAAATGCTGCCAACTGGCACAAATTGATGTTAGGCTTTCGACCAGTCACCACCCTCAGACCGACGGTCAAACGGAGAGGACCAACCAGACTCTTGAACAGTACCTCCGTTGTATGCTACATCAGTCTGAGGGGAATTGGAAAGACATTCTGTGGATCGCAGAGTATGCGTACAATAATTCCGTACACTCAGGTACTGGACACAACCTTTTTTTACCATTTATGGGCACCATCCTCGAACCTCGGATTTGGACTCACCCCAGCATTTAGAGATGCCCGCAGTGGACCATCTCCACGCTGTTATTACACAAGCCTTTAAAGAAGCAACCATCCATTTGCAAAAGGCTAAGGAAAAATACAAAAAGGATGCGGATCAGCACAGAAGTGAAGCTCCTCAATACCAAATAGGGGACCAAGTATGGTTAGCCACTAAGCACTTACCACTCAAGGGGACTCGGACCTTTAACCCCAGGTATTTGGGACCTTTTTCTGTCAAGGCAATTATTAACCCAGTGGCCGTCAAGTTGGACCTACCTGCTCATATGCGAATCCATCCCATCTTCCACGTGTCTCTTTTGAAGCCAGTGAAACCAGGAACTAGGCTAACCACTCCACCTGAACCTATCCTCATAGACGGGGAGCCCGAGTTCGAAGTCAAGAATATTTTGGACTCAAAAAGAGTGAGATCAAAACTCTTTTACCTAATTGACTGGAAAGGTTATGGTCCGCAGGAAAGGTCTTGGGAACCTAGTGACCACGTGCATGCACCTCGTTTAGTGAAGAGGTTCCATCGGGAATTTCCAGACAAACCACGGCCAAGGGGGAGAACGACTTTAGGAGGGGCCTTGAGGGGGAGTGCTGTCATGATGCCTGCCCCCGGAAGACCAGACCAGGCCCAGCAGCCCCGGAGCAGGCATCATGCCACTTGGAGCATGCCCAAAAGCCCAAGTTAGGGGCTGTTTGGGTGCAGTCCTGGCGCCTATGGCGCCAGGCTCATAAAGATAAAGTCAGTCCTGGCGCCATGGGCGCCAGGCTCATTATTGATAACTTACCTGAAGCAGACCATGCTGCATACTCACCTGAGGCAGACCATGCTGCATGAAGACTCAAGCCAAATGAGGCTTAGGAGGGACTATTTTACTGAAGGGACTATTTTGTTACTTGGGTGGGGCTGTGGAAGAATACTTACCTGGATCTTCTTCCAAGGCTATTTAAACCACGCCCGGACAGCCACACGTGCTTCGCGTTATTCTGCTTGCTGCAGCGTAACGCTCACCGTGTTTTCAGCAGCTCCAGTCTTCAGCCACGACGGCTTCAGTCCTGGGACTCCTGAAACAAGAAGAAAAGAAGGATAAAGGTTAGAACAGGAGTTTTAACTTTAATCCTTACCTGAATCCTGATCCATTTCGCCACGGAGCTGAAAGACAGAAGTCTTTGAAGCATCGCTTCACATTCCTACGGTGCCGCGCTGAACTCACCTGCTTGGCGGTACTTCAGCATTCCATCACGCTCTCTCCATCTCGCGGCCGCCCTCCGACACCTAAGGAGACAAAGACAGCAAGGTGAGCAAGGGGACTCTCTAAGGCTATACAAGCTACCCCCCAGGACTTACCTGATTTACCACAGGGGGTACTCACCTCATCTCGGGTCGGCGCAATCAACTCTGCTTCATCGCCGTACCCCGGCCCCTAAGGGGAAAACCACAATAGACTTACCTGAATCTTACCAATTGCCATTTGGAAATCTTTGAGTGGATTAATCGGCAACCTGCAAGGGATCGGACAGAGTGATGATCAGACATTTGAACTCTTATGAACAATTGGACTTTAGAGGCAATACTGGAACTCACCAATTCCTCTACACCAGTGAAGTAACTGGTCATCAACGCGCCCCTGCGGTTGACGCAGGATGGAGAGCTCATCCTTCCAAACCATCAGGTGAGACTAAGGAGGGGACATCAAGAGTGATCTGTGGGAAGACAACGGGAGTGGGGAAGGTGGGTTGACACTCAATTCCACGGGTGGTTAATTCCTCTTCTCCTTTGCAGAAGAATATTCCTGCGAGCCAGACAAACTAGGCTGAGCGGGCCAGTCCAGTCAGTCATCTCGCTGCTACACGTCACGCTGGTGGAAACAACAGCGGCCCAGTTCCGGTCGACGCCCCGTGGGAACCAGGTGAGCGTAACAATATCATCCAGATAAATGATGACTGATATCGAAAGCATGTCGGAAAACATTCTGTCCATAAATCTCTGAAATACCGCTGGTGCATTCACCAATCCAAACGGCATTACCTTATATTCAAACAAACGCAGAGGGGTACGGAATGCTGTTTTCCATTCATTTCCTTGGGCAATCCGTAGCAGATGGTATGCGTTTCGAAGATCAAGCTAGGTAAATACTCTAGCCGCTTGTACAGCCTCAATGATGTCAGTGATAAGGGGCATCGGATACCTTTCACAAATGGTAACCTTATTTAGACCCCGGTAGTCTATACAGGGTCTAAGATCGGTGGAGTCTCTTTTCTTAATGAAAAATAAAGGGGCTCCTGCAGGGGACTTTGATGGCTGCATAAGGCCATTCTCCAAATGTGTATCTAAGTATTTCCGAAGAACCTGTTTCTCCGTCTGCATGAGAGAGAACATCCGACCAAACGGAACCAGGGCATTGGGTTCCAAGTCGATGGTACTGTCCTCTGGCCGATGAGGCGGCAATTTGGCATGAAGGCACTCTTGAAACACTTTGGAAAATCCTGCGCAAAAACTGGGTAATGCATGGACTCCCACGTGATTGTTGGAAAAAATCTTAACCGGCTGTAGATCTCCCCGACACTCCAACCGAAAACAGTTGGTAGTGCAAAACGGGGAATTGAAGCTCAGCTGATTCTCGGACCAGTTTATCAAAGGATTATGTCTACGGAGCCATGTGATGCCCAATATAATGGGAAAATGGGCGGCCCTGATGATGTCAAAACATAGGATTTCTTTGTGTTGGTCTATGGTCAAGGAAAGTTCCTCCCTGGTATGGGTAATAGGACCAGAAGCCAATGGTGTGCCATCCACTCCTTCAACCTTCTGACCTTCCGTGGTATCCGGCGGAGACCCACCTTGTCTGCCCACAGGGTGTCAACAAAGTTACCCGCCGCTCCACAATCCAGTAGGGCTAGGGTCTTAACTTGTCTACTCTCTAGGTCAAGATGTACAGGAATCACCATGAGTCTGGAGTCCTCTTTAGACTCGGATGAGGAAACTGAAAGAGAGACATAGGGACGGTGAGAAATGTTGGGAGACCCCCGGTCGTTTGTCTCTACTGACGCCGAGGGTATTCGTCTCCCAATCTCTTGTTTGGCAATTCTGTGCAGTCTTTGAGAAGGTGTTGGTCTGAACCACAGTAGGCACATAATCCTTTTTCTCTTCTGCGACGTCTTTCAGCAGCGGATAACGGTGCTCTGGTGGTGCTGATCTGCATTGGTTCTTCAGAAGAAGTAGCAGTAGAGTGACCAGGGAGTGAGTGTGCAGAGGGTTCTGTAGTATAACCGGGGCTTCTTTGTTTGCGACGCTCCACCCTTCTTTCCTGTAAACGATACTCTATGTGAAGAGCAGCCGCTAGCAGGTCTGAAAAAGTGGGTGAACGAGGAGACCTGGCCAGCTCATCTTTGATTTCTTCCTTCAAACCTCTCCTGAATATGGCATATTGTGCTGTCTCAGGCCACCCCGCTTCAGCAGCCAAGGTTTTGAAGGAGGAGATGTAAAACAATACGTCTAGAGAGCCTTGTTTGACTTCCAGTAAATCTTCGCAGGCGGTAAAGGACAGCTCTGGCCATTCAAAAGTCTGCTTCAGTAGATTCTGAAAACCTGGAAAATCCTCCAAAATGGCGTTTCCACTGGTCTCCAATGGTGTAGCCTAGGACAGTGCGTTCCCTGTCATATTTGAAATTAGGAAACCCACCCGGGCTTGCTCTGTAGCGAAGGTACGAGGCCTAAAGGTGAAATAAACCATGCATGCTTCCAGAAACTCCTTCACCTTTTTGGGAGATCCATCGAATTTTCCAGAGGACAGCGCCATGAGTGGTAATTCCTGGGGGGGGGGGGGGGGGAGGTTCTCTAGCTGATGCCATCTGTTTAAGCAGAGCATTCTCGGTCTTTACTCCTTGTAGCTCCTGAGACATTGCTTGAAAAGCTTTCCACAGCACTTGAACCTGATCCTCAGCAGACATTTTTGAAGCTTTTGGCGTTGCAATCTGTGATGAGTGGTGCAATTCAAACTCTTTCTTCTCCGCAAGCACACTCTCCTCACCTGAGTTGTCTGAGTTGTCGGTCTCTTGTAGTCGTCGTGCAAGGTAGTCTCTTCCCTTCTTATAATGAATGTGCTTGTCACGGAGGGAAGCCGCAGTGACTGTTGGATAAACAGCTGTCCTGTGACTCCCTTTCCGGAACCAAGCCAGGAATCAGGGAAAAACCTGAAAGGGAAAAAAACCCTGAGGTGTAGTGTTGACTCTTCTAATCCGGATGGTAGGATAATCGCTGATGAGAGCAATGGAGCGAGGCGGATGGCAGAGTAGAAGAAGTCCAACAGTCTAAACCAAGGCGTAGCAGAGTCAGGGGAGACGAAAGCTCCTTGTGGCAGTTTGAAGATATGGCACTGGTTCCAGGAAGAGGAAAATAAAAGTATGTGGCAAGCACAGCTCAGAGGAGCACGGCAGAAAGAGAGTATGGGAAGGATTCCCAAAAATCAGAAGAGAGGCAGAGAAACGGATAAAGCACACAGGAGTACCGCCGGAGCGGCAGTAGGAAATAGAAGCGAGGAGTAGCGTTCCGAGGAAAGAAGCAGGAACACAGGTGGACAGGAAAACCCTCTGGCAGATCCGAAAGGTGGACGGCAGAGCATCGGAGTGAGGAAACCCGGAAACAGGAAGCGTCCAAAGTGAGTTGCAATGCAGCGTCTACCAGGAGGCGGGGAGTTAAATACTCCCAGCGGCGCTGCGCACGTAACTGGGGCTGGTAGCAAGAACACAGAGAAAGGACTAAAACACCCTACCTCTGTGTCTCCAGCTCCAACGCGGAAACATCCGCCAATTTCGGCTATGGCCGTGGTGGCGGATGACACTGAGTCACACTGGGCCGGGACCAATCCAGTCCTGGCTGGGAGACCCTGAGCCAGGGTGCCAGTTGCTACAGCTGCCCCTGCAGCTTCCAGACCCTGGCTGCTCTGGACAGCAGATGGCACTGCTTGTCCGGGACCACGGGTGCTGGGTTTGTCAGCAGCTGCTGCATCTCCCTGCCCCGGGTGGGTATGGGGCATAGTTCTCCCTGCATGGGCTTGGACACCTTGCCCACGTGGACCACCTTGGCCACACTGGCCACGTCGCCCACCTTGGCCTCCCTTCCGACTTGTTGCCCTCCCAGTCATGGCACTGATGGACTAGCGCAATGGGAGGTGCAGACAACAAATGTCTTGGGCAATTGGAGTGAGGGGGCAGGGTACGTGATGGAAAACGTACCACTGTGCTCCAGAAAGGCTTTATGTGACCCCTGGTGAAAAAATAACAGGTCACGCAATGCTCAGGCACCCCAAAAACAAACATCAATGTGTACGCGACGCCTCGGTAGCCCACGTGTGAGTAAAAAACATCCTGCAGTACGATGTGTCACCCAGCAACACAAATGCAAGGAACACGTAGGCTACTATGACCTTGAAAATGGGGTACGCGACACAAAGGGGCAACCACAGTGGGAAAAATGCATGCACGACTCACCGTCTGTCTCATAGAATGAAAAAAAACACACGCGCGTGTGTGCATAGGCAACTTCCCTTCCAAAACAAGAAGTACGCACTGCCACAGTAGTGAACTATTCGCCTGTGAACCCACAAATATATGAAGTTCACGCATTCGTCCCCACGAAAAGCACATACCGTGCACTGTTGTCCTATGCAGACCTTTAACCCGATACTGAACGCCAACGCCCAAAGGCCAGCGAGTCTCACTTAACTTACGCGCTTAGGGCCTTTCCTCTGATTACACGCTAACGCGCTGTTTCCGCACATGCAGAGTCACTTTGTTTCCCTCCGGCCATGCAAAAAAACACGGAAAACCCACGCTCCTGCCTACAAGGCCATTTACCTGCCTCCAACTGCCCAAGCTGCCTCAGACGAGCCATCTGCTGCTGCCAGCCCACTCTGTGTGCCTGCTGCCCACATGCCCTGCATTTTGGTGCCTGCTCATCAGCCATTGCCAGTGATCCTGTTGTTGTGACCACCTCTGCTGATCCTGAAGACTCCCGACTGCCATACCAGCGCTCCACAGCCCAGCCCCAGGACCACCTTGCCCACCCACACCTGCCTCAGGTGTTGCCATGTCTGACACCACATCATCTGAGGCAAGTGGCAACCCCCCAACAGAGAGGCAGAGGGCTGTCAGCTTCTCACCCAGGGAAGTTGGCATCATGGTGGAGCAAGGCCTTTGGCATCATGACACCCTCTTCCACGGCCCATCGCAAGTTCGGCAATGAAGGACGGAAGAAGATCTGGCGGAACATCTTGAGTGCCATCAACATGGAGGGGGTGGCACCCCGCGACTACCATCTTGTCCACAAGCTCTGGGAAGACTTCAAGTCCAGGACCCACAACAAGGCCCGGTTCATAATCAAGACTGGTGATGATCGAGCGAGGTGCCGGGGCCGGTTGACCACCGACGAGATGAGTGTCCTGGAGTGCTTCTACCCAGCGCTGTACACCCAGGTCTTGGAGTTGGTGCTCCGTCTGCAGTTGACTGGTAAGTGTTCATTTGTTCTTGTCCACCATAGTGCATGTGAATGTTGACGTGTGGCTGGAGTGTGCACCTTGGCCTTATGTCTGGCATGCCTCCTGCAGAGATGTCTGTGTGCATGTCCCTGACAGTGCTGCATGTGAGTCTATTCAAGCGTGTCCCACATCGATGGTGTCTGTGTGGCAATGCGTGAAGCTTATCGGCTTGTAACGACGTGCACATGTTTGCATACCTGTGTCTGGTCTGGGGCATGCGAGAGGTGTGACACATGGGTGCTTATGTCACCATCATGGACATGCATGGTTTACATGTGCGTGTGTCTGAGAACTGAGTTTGTGACTGCCCAACACTCCGCACGTATGTTACTTGAGTTCTTGATTTGTGATTGCCTCCCGCTGCCAATTTGCCCTCGAGTGCACTGTGACGTGATAGTTCCATGGCCTGCCTCATGACTGTCAGGTGATGTGTGTGAATGAGATGTGTATGTCCCATGATGTGTGTGATCTGAATACACAATTATGATCTTGTGTCAGTGCCTTGTCCATTGATGTGAATGTCTGTTGTGAATGACAGACATGTTTGTGAATGTGTGTGAATGGCACTTCCCTGTGTGTATTGGAGGGTGATGATGATTATGACCTTTGACAGTGCCACTGATGTACATTTGCACTGTGACAAACACAAATACCCACATATGTTCAGTAGCCTGATGTTCGTGTACTATGTTTCCACATCCACAGCGACGATGGAAGAAGAGGGCAGAGAAGGCGCCGTGGAGCACCGCAGCAGGTATGCCTCCACCAGGCACAGACGCAGGGCCCAGTTCTCCTCCCAGGTACCGTTATCTTCCGGGAGCGAGGAGACTGGTGTCACGTCCACGACAACGGCCGCAGCTGCTGAGGGGAGCCCCAAGAGGGTTAAGTTGGTTGTGGGCACCTCGGCAGTGGGAGGGACAGGTATGCCCACATAGGGGCAATCCTATGCGGAAGACAGTGGGGAGTCATCCAGGAAGGTGGTGGTGGAGGAGGAGGAGGCCACATCAGCCCAGCACATGGGGCCCGGCAGGGGTGATGAGGTAGGTGTGACTGCTGCAGTCCAGGACCAGGGGCCGGAGGCAGTGCAGGCCACCGTAGAGGGGCCTGTGACTGATCTTGTCCCTGGAACTGCGACTGCACCAGTATGCACCTGCGGGCATACCTCAGGCCGGACCCATCCGCATGTGGCAAATGTATCCACGCAAACGGATCTTCCACTACCTGCGGGTGAAGCAATTTGTGACAGGGTGGAACCGTTGCTAGCCGGTATTGCGATGCGTACAGCCAGCATTCGTGATGGTGTTGTTACGCTCACCTGGCTCCAACAGAGGCTTCGATCTGAACTAGACAGCTGCGGTCTCCACCAATGTGACGCGTAGGGCCGAGACGACAGAGTGGACTGGCCCACCTAGCTTCGTTTGCTTGGCCCATAGGAATATTCTTCTGCAAATGGAGAAAGGGAATTAACCACCCATGGAGTTGAGCGTAAATCTCCCCACCCCGCTGTTCTCCCCACAGATCACCTTTGATGTCCCTTCTTATAGTCTCACCTGATGGTTTGAAAAGATGAGCTCTCCATCCTGCATTGAGCGCGGGGGCGCGTTGATAACCAGTTGCTTCACTGGCTCGAAGGAATTGGTGAGTTCCAGAACAATATTGACTCCGAAAAGTATGTAGTTCGTAAGAGTTCACATGTCTGACTTTCACTCTAGTCGGATTCCTTGCAGTTTGCAGCTTGACCCCAGCGAAGAGTTCCTCGTGGTAGCTGACAAAGTTCAGGTAAGGATTTGGCTTATCCTACACAGTTCAATAAAATAAGGCCAGAATGTAACCTGTTGCTTGCTCCCTTATTCAGGTGTGGAGAGAAAATATGAAGTTCGGGGAATAATGCCTCCGGTGGTAAAATTAGGTAAGTCTATTGCGGTGAGAAGAGTTCCCCTTGTTTGTCCCTTTGTCTCACCTTGTTGTCCTTTTGTTCCCCTTAGGGGCTGGGGTATGGCGAGGATGCAATGGAGACTGCGCCGACCCGTGAAGAGGAATAGTACCCCCGGCGGTAATCAGGTAAGTCTATGGGGGTAGTTACTATTGCCTCTGATTATTCCCTTGGCTCACCTTTGCTGTTCTTGTGTTCCCCTTAGGTGCCAGAGTGCGGCGGGAACGTGCAGAAGGATGCAGTGGATCGTGAGGATGCTGCGAAGGCCGGTGAGTTCAGCGCGGCGCTGCAGCAGGCGAGGCGGCGCGCGTAAAATGCTTCTTTCTTCCAGCTCGAAGGTGCGGTGGATCCGGAATTCAGGTAAGGATCGAAGGTTTTGCTCTTATTCTAACCTTTTCTCCTTCTGTTCCTCCCTTTTTGTAGGAGCTGCAGACTCGAGGCGGGCGTGGCAGAAGACTGGCTGCAGGCTTGCAGACATGGTGAGCGTTACGCTGCTGGATGCAGAATAACGCGAAGCGTGTGCTGCTCTTCGGGCATGGTTTAAATAGCCTCCAAAGTATTACCAGGTAAGTATTCCTCCCCAGCCCCACCCGAGTAAAAAATAGTCCCTAGGTAAAATAGTCCCTTCCAAACCTCATTTGGCTTGGAGCTCTGCAGCATGGTCTGCATCAGGTAAGCTTGCAGCATGGTCTGCATCAGGTAAGTTCTACTCTATGAGCCTGGTGCCATAGAGCAGGACTGACTCTCCATATGAGCCTGGTGCCATAGGCGCCAGGACCGCACCCAAACAGCCCCTAGCAGGGGTTTTTGGGCTTGCTCAAAATTAACTTGATGCCTGCTTCCGGAGTTGCTGGACCGGGTCTGGTTCCCCGGGGGTAGGCATCATGACCGCTGTGCAGGCTTCCAATCGGGGGCTTGCACATCATCAAGATGAGGTCTGTCGCCTCATTACCTGGCTAGCTCAGTTCCTGATCACACATCTGGTATGTGTGCTGGCCACTGCTGCGACCCCCCTCCTCCTTTTCCTCCTCTGTGCATCAGTCATCCTCCCTGCTGTCTTCCACCCCAGATACCTCCAGGGCCCCCTGTCTTCCTGTCCCAACCCCGGCAGCCCGTCTGGTGGAGATCACATCCCTCCCACAGTCGGGAGTCGAAGGAGGATCAGCAGAGGGTGTCACCGCAGCAACAGGAGCTATGGCAATGGAGGAGGTGCATGCCCTAAGCAGCAGGGCACATGCATGACGGCCCCGGGTGGTGTCATCATCCCGGAGGCTGTCCTTGTGGCGCAGGCACCTGGCATTTTGGCAGCAGCAGGCTCAGGGTAGGATGCAACAGGACTTGGGGCGTTCATCATCAGAGGAGCAAGTAAGGGCCATCGGGCAGGAAGCAAATGTGGACCTTACGACAAGGATGTCTTCCGTGTTGGAGCGTTTGGGCCAGCAAATCAGGGCAGAGCAGCAACAGGCACAGGAGGTGCACCTCACGAAGGCCAGGGCGGAGAATTCACTGCGTCGGGCAGAGAGGCGGGCACAGGTCCTCGTGGAGACTAGCAGGGAGTTCGAGAGGAGCACGGAGGAGTCCCTGCAAGCCCTCGAGGGGGAAGCCGAGGCACGCTTACTGGAAGTGGACACAGTGTTCGATGATGCCCTGGTGGAGACTATGAGAGAGCATGGTGAGGAGATGGATTAGCCCGCTGCCTTTGTATACAGTTCTTTAGGAGTAGGTTTCATTTGTTTTTTTCTTTTTAATTGGAGTTCCTGGACTTTGCTCCGCATCTTGTATATAGTTATTTTTGTATTGTAATTTTTGGATTTTTCTACATGTTTTGGGACCATGGACCCTGGATCTTTGTAAATATTTGGATTTTAATTTGAACAGTATTTTAAACCATGAAGGAATGGTTTTCACATGATATGTGATTTCATTTGCACATACGTTAATGGACAAGGACCACATTTTTGACTCTTTCATTTTTTACATCACATTGATTTTCATTTTCACTTTCTTTTGGTTTTGGATTTGGTTCATGCATGTTTAATTTGTTGTTTTTACTGTGTGTGACTTAGATACATGTTTTTTAATATAATTTTTTGACATTGAAATCGAAGTGGTATCTGGTCTCAACGGTTTAGTGCATGTTTCACTCCTCCATGACTCATTTGTTGTCTCTGCCGTTCACCAATGTTGTTCATGTGTGTGCACCTGCATGCATGTGTGATGTTAGGATTCAAATGACACAGGGAGCATGATCAATGGATGGGTGTTGAGGTGCACCAGGGGGATGCAGCGTGTGGTGGCATTTTAGTTGGCATGTTCTGCGTGATTGTATGTTGGTCCAATGGGTTTTGAGGTGGGGGCCGGGGACATGTGGCGGGGCCTGCCTGTAGGTTGCTGTCACAGGTGGGGACATGTGGCGGGGCCTGCCTCCAGGTTGCCGTCACTGGTGGGGGGTGGGGACATGAGGCGGGGCCTGCCTGCGGGGTATGGTCACGGGTGATGGGGTGGCCATGTGGTGTGGGCTGCCTGCGGGGTATGTTCACAGATGATGGTGGGGGTCCCATGTGGTGTGGGCTGCCTGCGGTGTATGTTCACGGGTGATGGTGGTGTTCCATGTGGTGTGGGCTGCCTGCGGGGTATGTGCACATGTGATAGTGGGGGCCCCATGTGGTGTGGGCTGCCTGCGGGGTATATTCACAGGTGATGGTGGGGGCCCCATGTGGTGTGGGCTGCCTTCGGGGTATGTTCACAGGTGATGGCGGGGTCCCCATGTGATGTGGGCTGCCTGCGGGGTATGTTCACAGGTGATGGTGGGGGTCCCATGTGGTGTGGGCTGCCTGGCGGGTATGGTCAAGGGTGATGGGGGACCATGTGGTGTGGGCTGCCTGTGGGGTATGTTCACAGGTGATGGTGGGGGTCCCATGTGGTGTGGGCTGCTTGCGGGGTATGAGCAAAGGTGATGGTGGGGATCCCACGTGGTGCGGGCTGCCTGCAGGGTATGGTCACAGGTGATGGTGGAGGTCCCATATGGTGTGGGCTGCCTGCGGGATGTGGTCACGGGTGATGGGGTGGCCATGTGGTGTGGGCTACCTGCAGGGTATGTTCACGGGTGATGGTGGAGATCCCATGTGGTGTGGGCTGCCTGCGGGGTGTGGTCACGGGTGATGGGGGGGCCATGTGATGTGGACTGCCTGTGGGGTATATCCACTGTTGGGACCTGGCTGTCCCGTGAGGAGACGTCTGCTTCCAGGGGAGTTGTGCGTGTATCACAGGGTGCACACTGGCCTTCCCACGTGATTTGGCTGGTGCGAGTGGGGTACGTGATTTTGCTGGGGCGCGGATGGGGTAGGCGTGGGCCTTCCCACACGATTTTGCTAATGCGAGTGGGGTACATGATTTTGCTGGGGTGCGGACAGGGTACGCATGGCCCTTCCCATGCGATTTGGCTGGTGCGAGCGGGGTATGTAAGTTCAATGGTGTGCGGATGGGGCACGCGCGGGCCTTCCCACATGATTTGGCTGGTGCGAGCGGGGTACGCGATTTGGCTGGGGCGCGGACGGGTTACGCTCTGATTTTTCACACAATCACGATGGGGGGGAGGGCTGTGTGCTGGGTCACGGATGGCGCGGGCCTTGTGCCGTATTGGGCATTTCACTGGCTTTTGCCTGCGTAAGGGGGTGTGTTGGGGGCGTTACTGGTGCTGCTTGTTGTTCATTGCGCCACGGCTACTGATGCCTCGGAAAATCCATGAATACGCATGCCGCGCAATTGCTGGTTTGCATCACAGCTGGTGCACACGTGGCACACGGTCCTTCTCAGCGTGCGGCACTTGCTCTGCTTCTGCGCTGGATTCTATTAATTGGGCCCTAAATCAGAAGATTTAGCAACATTTGTAAATGATGTTTTCATGATAGTGCATATACTCTGATATATAAGTTATAAATATTATCAGTAGGATATGGTTGTACTGTATTTATCACAGTTTGTACAGTCAAGTGTGAAACACATGAATTAATGTACAAACACACACACTTTAATATTGCGTCCATACTGTCTTGATTTCGAATCCCCCATGGAGCCTCTCAATTTTATTTTTAAAGAAGGATTATAATTGGCGCTTTGTATTTTTATTTCTAAAAAGGATGATTATGATTAGAAAAACGAAGAGACAGACTTACCGTGACACGTGAAACCTTTTTTGGAGCATGGCATGTAACACCTGCCAGTGGCACGTGTCACTTGTAGTGGTGACATGCAGTGGCACGTGTCACTGGCATATGGCACATGCCATATTCGGCTCCTACCCCTACTGCTCACCAGTCAGCTGAAAGTCAGACAGAGCCTGGAGCTGTGAGCCAGCTCACGCCGTTGTCCATGGATGAGTGCCACAGTTTGAGCTTGAAAAGCAGTCATGGGATGCGAGATGGCCCTTCCGTTGAGCTCGGTGACTTGCCGGCAAAAGCAAAAGGAGGTAAGAACACCCCTACGAATACCCCTATGAGTGTTGCCATGCTGCAGGGTGACTTTATTTTTCACGTTGGGAGCAGCTTGAGCCCTCAGCGTTCCCATGGCTGGCGGAGTCTACTGAGCCCATTGATGCTTGCCTGCACTCAGAGCGTTACGATTTTCCAAAGTGCATTACAAATACAAACATAAAGTGGTTATTGTTGCGTAGTACGCATGTGAGCATGCGTGAGCCTCGTTATGGCTTGCGCATGCGTTGTTCAGTAAATGAGGCCCCGGTCGCCAGTTGCAGCTGGGACCCCGTACCAGCAACACGTGTCCCGCGTCTGTCCATGCTTGACTGCGTGTGCGTGTGAATGTGTGCACGGGGGGCCCCGGGGTCACACGCCACATACAACATTGGCAACGAGGATCCGCCGAGGCGGAGATTGCGACATTGCTCCGGCTGGTTGTCGGAGAGAGTGTCTCTCCCCACGCGGTCATGGACCTACGCAGATGGGTGGTGGCCATTTTGAGACCACGCGGATCACGGCGGTTGCAGCCCACATGGGTGCTTGTGCGCTGGACGTGATTCACAGCTTGTAAACACATTTTTGGACATTCCAGGACCCTGAAAGTAAAAGGGGCCCTGGGCGTTCGACTTGGGGATACCCAAGGCACCATCCACTGCAGCTGCTGGCCTACCACATCACCAGCCTGGGCCTTCTAACAAGGGGCACCTCCCTCTACCCAAGACAGGTTAGTGGAATCCACCCCAACTGACGCCATGGGTGAAGAGGATGGAGAAGAGGGGGCACCCAGGCCAGTCCCTCGGAGGATGCCTAGCACTCTGGCACCCATGCCCGAATTTGACACTTCAGGCCCGCCAACCAAACTGGGGCCGAAGTGGCTACTGTGGGTGAAGAAGCTGGAAATGTTTTTCAGGGCCTCGCGTGAAGCTGATGATGATGATGATGATGATGCGAAGGTGGCCACGTTAGTATATTCAGCTGGCACAGAGGTCCATCGGATTTTTGACTCCCTTAACCTTCAGGTGGTCACCTATGATGCGGTGAAACAGGCCCTTCAGGATCACTTCCTCCCCATGGCGAATGGCGATTTTGACAGATTCGTGATGTGTGCCGAGAAACAGCAAGGGGAGGAATCATTGGACAAGTTCTGTGCAAGACTGAGGCACCTTGCTAGCACCTGCAGGTGGGTGAATGAGGAGGAAATGGTGAGGAACCAACTGATACAAGGGTGCAGCTCAGGGAAGTTGCGGAGGCAAGTGCTTAGAGAACCAGGCCTAACACTAGCACAGATCCTGGACACTGGAAGGGCCTATAAACTTGCTGAGTCGAGAGATGCCAAAATGGACGCTGCAGTGCATCCGGGGATAAGTGAGGACGCTTTTGCCATTGGACGCTCTGCCCCAGGGAGATCACGTTGGGCTCCCAAGAGAGCGGACAGTACCTCAGCACCCGGGAATCCGCAGTCCTGTCTGTACTGTGGATACGACTCGCCACACGTGGGAGAGTGCCCTGCAAAAAGTAGAGTCTGTGGAAGGTGTGGCACGCCAGGCCACTACGCAAGAGTGTGTAGGGCCACGACCCCGGTGGCAGCATCCAAGAGGGCCAGCAAGAGCAGTAGGGGGTAACCCCAGGCATCCAAGGAACGTGTCCACGATAGAGCAAGGGGTGCAGGACTTGGACATTGCCGAGGAGGAGGAAGATGAGGAAGAGATCTTTTTCATTTCCAGCATCGCCACAGGGGCAAAGCAGAGCCGGCAACCGACATGCACCGTGAACATTGGTGAGGTGCCCATCCCCGTCCTGATTGACACTGGGATTTCGGTCTGCGTCCTAGCGGCTGAACACTATGAGGCTCTACCCGGACCCCCCAAGCTAGAGGAGTCGAAAGCTCAGATATACTCCTTCAGCAGGGACTCGCCCCTGCCCATCAAAGGGGTCTTTGTGGCTCCCATGTCACATAGGCGGAACAAAATCAAGGCCAGGTTTTTTGTGACTCATGTAAGCCCACATTCCCTGCTGAGCTGTGCCGCTTTCGAAGCCTTTGACTTTGTGCATTTCACACTGGCAGTATACCACACAGACATTGATCGCCTGCTGCATCGATTTGAAAGTATCTTTCAGGGTGTGGGCAAGTTGAAAGGAGACCCCATCAGACTCCACATTAATGGATCGGTGAGACCGACAGCTCTCAAGCACCGCAGAATCCCTTTTCAACTGAGGGCACAGGTGGAGAAGGAACTCCAGTCACTCGTGGACCTGGACATCATGAAGGGAGTGGAGGGTCCAACTCTGTGGGTCTCCCCCATAGTGGTGGCGCCAAAGCCCAAGCAACCAGGGGCTGTCCGCATCTGTGTGGACACGAGACTGCCAAACGCTGCCATCAAGAGGGAGCGTCACCTCACACCTAGGCTGGATGACATTATGGGTGGGTGAGCTCCAGTGGGCAAAGGTTTTCTCCAAGCTCGATCTGAGGTCGGGGTACCATCAGCTAGAACTCCATCCGGAGTTGAGATACATTACCACCTTCACGACCCATGAGGGGCTCTATCAATTTAAAAGACTTCGTTTTGGTGTCTCGTCAGCAGCGGAAGTGTTCCAGAACATCATCCGTGGAGCCCTGGAGGGACTCAAAGGTGTCATTAACATGTCCGTACACTTGAAGTGGCTGGAAAGAGCGCTGGAAATACTCCAAAGTCTGGGGCTGACTTTGCACAGGAAGAAGTGTGAGTTTCTGAAGGACCGGATAGAGTTCTTCGTGGTTGTATTCCACGCTGGGGGCATCTCGCCCAACTCGGAGAAGGTGAAAGACATTTGTGAGGCGCCCCTCCCCGGAATCACCAGCCGAGATAAGAAGTTTTCTCGGTATGGTGAACTACTGCGGACGCTTCATTCGAGATCTGGCTTCACTGTCAGAGCCCTTGCGGGCGCTGACAAGGAATGACGTCACATGGGCCTGGACTCCCAAGGAGCAGAGAGCATTCACAGAGATCAAGAACGCCATGTCGGGATAGGAGACCATGGCATACTTTAGCCCAGACAAGGAGTCAGAGATAGTAGTGGATGCCAGCCCAGTTGGCCTAGGCGCAGTGCTGATGCAGGCGGACTCACAAGGACTCATGCGCCCGCTAGCGTATGCCAGTAAGACCCTCAAGGAAACAGAGAAACGATACTCCCAGATCGAGCGGGAGGCCCTGGCCATTCAGTGGGGCTGCAAGCACTTCAGGATGTACATTCTCGGCAAGCCAGTTGTGGTGGTCACTGATCACAAGCCGCTCATCCCGATTATGGCGGGTGCCTCTTCCAAGCCACCTCCACGCATCGAGCGGTGGATGCTGTCGCTAATGGAGTACGGCGTCAAACTGCAGTATCGCCCGGGGACAACCCGGCAGACTACTTGTCCAGACATCCAGGAGCCAGGCGGCCCCAGGACACCGCTGAGGTAGTGGACTGTATCGAGATGGTGCAAAATGTGGTGGAGGTGGCCTGCCGGTGGCACTGGCACGACATGAAATTGCAAACGCTTCCAGGGAGGACGAAATATTCCTGGTAATGATGGAGGCGATGGAAAGCGGCGAATGGAAGGAAGTGCTCGCCAACAACGCCCGATGGGAGGCCGGAGCTCAGAAAGACCTTCAGGCACTGTGGAGGGTGCGCCATGAGCTCTCTGTAACTGATGATGGCCTTCTGCTGAGAGGTCGCCAGATCGTCATCCCACGAGCCCTGGTGATCAAGGTGCTCTACCTCGTGCACAAGGGACACCAAGACGCCGCCAAGACCAAGGCGCGCCTAAGACTGAAGGTGTGGTTCCCGGACTTAGAACAAAGGGTGGACAAATTTGTGCGCACGTGCATTCCGTGGCAGGTGGCCAGTCCGGCGGAGGGACGTCCGCCTATCATGACCATGGAAAGGAGTGAGCAGCTGTGGGGCACGGTGCATGCCGATTTTGGTTCCACGGGTCGAGGTATGTACTTTTTGGCGGTCATGGACCAGTGGTCATGCTATCTGGAGGTCGAACTGGTAGAGTCTACGGCCAGCGACCACACCGTCTTGGCGCTGGAGAAGATGTTTGCCACCCATGGTTTTCCCAAAGAAATATGTTCGGACAATGGCCCACTATTCCAAGGGCAGCTGTTCGCCAGGTACTGTAAGGAGAGAGGGATCGAACATTGGAAAGTCTCCCCGCTCTGGTCCAGGGTGAACGGCAAAGCCGAGCGCTTCATGCAAACACTTAACAAGATCTTCCGCATCTCGTTGGATGGGGAAGGGGAACTGCGTCAGAACCTTTTTGAGTTCCTCCGGGAGTACCGGACAACACCCCACCAGTCCACGGGGGTTGTGCCAGCCGAGGCCTTGTTCAAGAGATGCCCCAAAGGGCTGTTGCCTAAGGTGGAGGGGCGACGCCCCGGGGTGATTGACAACAGCCGCATGCGCCTAGAGCGGGCGGCCCGGAACGAAAAGGAAAGTGCCCGCCGGAACATGCAGGACAAGACGATCGAAGTGGGGGACACGGTACTGGTCCGGAACAGGCGGCCGGAAAGGGAAGATGTCCCTCACGTATGAGGCCCAGCCCCTAGGAGTGACCGATGTCAAAGGGTCCATGGTCACGGCGACCAACCGGAGGGGCACGATCACCAGGAATGTGTCCTATTTCAAGCGCATCGAGGCCAGCCCGCCGGAAGAACTGCCATGGACACCACCGGAGTCTTCCACCATGAGGCCACGAGCAGGGGCCACCGCCGGTGGACGAAGGACCTCCAGAGGTCTTGGGAAATGTCAGCCGTGGGCAAATGGCAAGATGGTCTGCCAACAAGAAAAGGGGAGTGGCCACAGAGAGAGTCTGGTGCCATGCTATGCCCTCAGTGCAGATGGGGCCTCCTGCACGCCCATGAGTGCCCAGCCAAAGGACATACGGGAGGTGTGGAAAAGAGGATCATTTTGCACGGGTGTGCCCATCCCTGACACCTGCCAGCATGGTCGGGCCGGCAGCAGAGAGTGCGTCAAAGGAGGCTACGGAGAGGAAGACCCCCAAAACAGCAATGGACCAAGTGGCAGAGGACTAGAGGAGGCTGTATGGCAATGCGGATGATGAGGAAGACGAGAATGTGTTCTTTCTGTGCTGCAGTGGCACAAGTAGCGTGGCCACAAGTGTTTTCAGCGGAAGCCCGGGGACCGGAGTGTGATTCCCCAGGGAGGACAATTTGATCCAGGCATATTTTAATACCAAAATGGGTCACTGGACCTCGAGTGGTGTGCGGACTGGAATGCACCACAGTTTGCTGTGATTTCATAGGTGACCGGAGTGGTGTGCGGACTGGATTGCACCATAGTTGTGGGCCCGCGTAGAGGGTCTTTAGTTTCATGTTTGTTTTGGTTTTTGTTATAATAAAGGAGGAGTGTTGTGTATTACCCGTTTAACTGTGGGCCTATTGCCCCTTTAAGGAAACGAGTCATGACCTCCTCATGACTCGTCTTAATAAAAGCGGCTCTGCTGGCACTTGAGAGTCACTGAAGCAGAGACCCAAGAAGTGGCAACTCCTACTCAGTGTGTTTATTGGTGTGTGTCCTGCCGTGTGACCACGGCCCGTTTCGCAGCTTCAGCCTGGGTTGCCCCAGAGCCGAGGCTGCTGTTAGCTGGTTGCCCCCAGCTCCTGTATCCCAGTCTGGTGAGCGGACTTTGCAGGGTGCCTCCTGCGGTCTGGGTACTGCATGATCGCAGTTCTATTGTCTGCACTGGGTGATCCCAGTATCTGGTACGACTCGCCCTTGTGCTTGTGGACGGGTCGCCACAATCAATAGGTCTGCATTCACATATACTCTATATTGCTCTTGTGGAGTGTTAAAGCCCTCCACAGCCTGGGCACAGACACCGGCTCTCAGAGCCTCCCTATCAATTTCAATGTCAATAACTGTTGTATGTGGCGTGTGACCCCGGGGCCCCCTGTGCACACACTCACACGCACACGCACACACAGTCAAGCATGGACAGACACGGGATGCGTGTTGCTGGTACAGGGTCCCGGCTGCAACTGGCGACCGGGACCTCATTTATTGAACAAAGCATGCACGAGCCATAACGTGGCTATGTATACGACAACACAGACGTCAATGAGTTCACGAAAGACATCGTTCATAAAATACTGGAAGGCTGCTGGTGCATTGCACAACCCGAAGGGCATCACCTGATACTCGAATAATCCATACTTGGTGCGAAAGGCCATCTTCCATTTGTCGCCTTTCTTTACACGTACCAGATGATATGCCCCTCGGAGATCTAACTTAGTGTAGATACAAGCATCCTTTACTTGGTATAGTAATTCGGGGATCAGAGGCAATGGGTACCGTTTTTTTACCGTAATCTGATTTAGTGCGAGGTAGTCTATGCACGTTCTAAGGTCACCTTCTTTTTTTGGCACGAAGAACAAAGCTGAGGATACAGGAGACTTGGAAGGACGAATAAAGCCATTAGCCAGGTATTGGTCCAAGTATTGCCGTAGGTGAAGATTTTCAGGTTCCGCGAGGGCGTAGATTCTACTGCATGGGGGTTGTGCACCGGGTAGAAGATCAATCTGACAATCGTACGATCTGTGAGGTGGTAATGTATTGGCCTGTTCTTTTTGAAAAACATCCTGAAATTCTTGATACTCCTGAGGTAACTGCACAATTGGGTTGATGACTGTGGCCAGGCCTTTGTTCGGGTTTTTCTCCGGGTAAAAGGTGTGTGCACAATCCGGGATGGTTATTCTCTTGTCTCGCCATTCAATACAAGGATTATGTGTTTCCAACCACGGCATCCCCAGTATTATTTGAAACTGCGGGGCTTTGATTAAATCAAACACAATAGTCTCTCGATGCCCATCTTGACCCAAGAGTGTCATCTCTGTAGTGGAATGAGTTACAGGCCCAGAGGCAATTTCAGTTCCATCGACTGTGGTGATGACATCCGAAGTGGTCTTTTTGCAAAGAGGTAGATTCATCCTTGAAGCCAATTCGTGGTCCATATAGTTCCCTATGGCCCCGCTATCGATGTATGCCCTTACTGCGTGCATACGTGAGGGTTGTCTAGGATCAATTGGGACCATTGGTATGATCAGATGCAAGGTCTGAGTGTCCTTCTTTAAGCTCGGCAAGCGGACCTCTACACTTGTCAGGCGTGGTTGTTTTCCGAATCAGGCTCTTTTGGGCTTTTATCAGCAACTCCTATCACCTTCTTGGGTGGTTTTATAGGGCAATCCCGTAGAAAATGTCCTGCGGTTCCACAATACAGACACATTTCCATCTGTCTTCTTCTTTCCCTTTCCTTTTGAGTTAAGGGTCCTTTGACCCCCCCGATTTGCATTGGTTCTGATGCATCTGTTCCTTTGGAGGCAATGTTGGATTTAACCAATACCCGATTTTCGAACTTAGCTCGATCAGCCTTTCTATTGTATAAACTCTGCGCAATCCTGAGGTGGGTCCACAACTTGAGCCAAGACGTCTTTTAGTTCTCCCCGAAGTCCACGATGAAACAATGTAATTCATTTTTCCTCAGGCCATCCTGTTTCCACTATCAATTTATTGAAGGTTGCGATATAGCTTAGCAGATCCTGGTTACCCTGTCGTAGGGACAAAAGTTCGTTATCCAGGGCCTGTCCTTGGGAGTGCTGGGCAAATAGTATTTCCATGCTCGTTTGAAAGCCCTGAAAATCCCGAAGAATTGGGTCATCCTGAGTAACTAGGGAAATTGACCAATCAGCTGCACTGCCGATGAGATATGATAATACAAAGGCTACCTTGGCTTGATCGTTTGGGAAGATTCCAGGTCTGCATAAAAAGTGCAAGCGGCATTTCATAAACACGGCGAACCTCTTGGGATCTCCGGCAAAGTGTTCGGGTGGAGCTAATGGAATAGTTCCTGGTAGGTTTATTTGCACAGGGTTACTCGATAACACAGGAGCTGGATTTCCCCCGGAACCAGGTAGGGGTGCTTGTCCAGCTTGATTTTGCAGCAGTTGTCTAGCGAGATCATCTGTGCGCTCCTTCGATACAATTAGTTCTCTTCTGAGGGCATTAGTCTCTTGGCGAGCGGAGTGCACTTCCGCCCTAAGTTCCCCCAATAGTTGGGCCAGTTGGTCAGTTTCTGAGGTTTCCATAACGCCCGGGTGGGGATTTGTAGATAGGCTTCACATTCTGTTACGCTCACCTGGCTCACACAGGGGTGTCGGTCGGACCCGGACTGCTGTGGCCTCCACCCACGTGATGCATAGTGCAGTGATGACTGACTGGATCTGCCCTCCTAATCTTGTCAGCTTGACCCGTAGAAATATTCTCCTACAAGTGGAGAGATGGATTTAGCCACTTGTGGACTCAAGTGATATCACCCCCACTGTCCTCCCCACTAATGACCTCTGAAGCGCCCTCTCAGCAATCTCATTTTATATTCTTGAAGGATGAGCCCTCCATCCTGCGAAGCACGCAGGGGCGCGTTGATAACCAGTTACTTCACTGGCCTGAGGATATTGGAAGAGTTGTAGACGAATCCTGACTCCAAAAGGTCCTGGCGCAGAGCCAGCCGTAAGTATATAGTTCGTAAGAGTTCAAAATGTTTGGAGATCACTCCTGTCCAATTCCTCTTTTATCTTGCAGCTTTGAAGATTGGCAGCTGAAAGCGCTCTGGTAAAAGTCTGTGTTACCCAACACTGTCCGGTAAATAATGCAAAGGATTAAACTTGCTGCTTTCTCCTTATTGTACAGGTGCGGCATAAGAAGATGTGGTGTGCTGGTGAATTATACCTCCGGCGGTAAAATCAGGTAAGCATATGGCGGTTAAGGAGATTGTCTCAGTCTGTTCTCTCTGCTCACCTTGTTGTTTCTTGTCCCCTTAGGTGCCGGGATTCGGCGATGTGAGGATGGAGACAGCGCCGGATCGAAGAGATGCTGCGTGGAACGGTGAGTATGGCGCGGCGCTGCTGCTGGCGATGCGACGCGTTTAAAACAAAGTCTTTCCTCTGGTTTGAAGATGCGATGAATGCGGAATCAGGTAAGAAATCAGGTAATACTCTTGTTCTAACCTTTGCTTCTTTCCTTCTTTCTAGGTGCTCCAGGTACGAGGCGGGCATGGCAGAAGGCTGGATGCTGCTGCTGGCACGGTGAACGTTACGCTGCTGGATGCAGAATTACGCGAAGCGTGTGCTGCTCTTTGGGTGTGGTTTAAATAGCCTTCAAAATAGTCCCAGGTAGGTATTCATCCCCGACCACACCCGAGTAACAAAATAGTCCCTAAGGTAAAGTAGTCCCTTCCAGGCCTCACATGGGCTTGGATCTTCTTGCAGCATGGTCTGCATCAGGTAAGTGTGCACTTATGAGCCTGGCGCTTATGGCGCCAGGACCGATGTCCTATATGAGCCAGGCACCATAGGCTCCAGGACTGAACCCAGACAGCCCCTAGCAGGGGTTGTTGGGTTTTCTCAAGGCAACATGATGCCTGCTCCCGGGGCTGATGGACGTGGTCTGGATGCCCGGGGGTATATATCATGACAGACGCTCTGCCTACACGTGTGCACCAAAACAATGCAGGCCCTCCCCCATGCACACCCACCATTCGTGTAGGGGGTTTCACCGACCCCTGGCCACCGTCCTGATGTGATGGGGGGGCTGGGCAATGCAGTTCCTATGTGGGGACAGGGCACACACACACACGCAAGCCTATATTCTTCACTCCGGCTCTTCTCACCCAGAGTTGCGCTCCTTTGTTTCACCGCTGCGGCTCCGGGTGTTGATGGGCCACACCCACGCCTTCTGCGGCCTTGCTTCATTGGCTGGCCGCCGCACACACGCAGCTTCATCCGCCTTCCTCCAGGTGTTAGTTGGCGCTCAGGAGCGGGCACACGAGGATCTGCTACTCCTCCCTGCTGCTTTGTCTCTGCTGTGTCCCCTTCCCTCTGGGTTGGGACTGCAGGGAGTCGCTAGCTGCCCTCAGCGTGGCGCCCTCTCACCGCCGCACGCCCGGGATTCGTGGGCCATGCCCCGCTCTTTGTGCGGCCGACGCCGCTTCTTCGGACGAAATGAAATAAAAACTAAAAAAGCTCAGGCTTCCCGCAGCCTGCACAGAAGCGTGTGCAGGGACCGGACAACCTCGTCGCCAATGTGGCGACCCACCCACCAGCACCAGGGCGGGTCATAACAGATACAGGGATCACCCGGTGCAGACAATAGAACTGCAATCACGCAGTAGCCGGATGGCAGGGGGCACCCTGCAGAGTCTAGATCACCGGGCTGGGATACAGGAGCTGGGGGCACCCAGCTAACAGCAGCCTCGGAGCTGCAGCACGGGTAGTGGTTACACGGCAGGACACACACCAATAAACCCACTGAGTCAGAGTTGCCACTTCCTGGGGCCCTGCTGCAGTGACTCTCATGTGCCAGCAGGGCCCCTTTTATTAAGACGAGTCATGACAAGGTCATGACCCGTTTCCTTAAAGGGGCAATACTCCCCCATAGTTAAACGGGCAATACACAGCACCGATAACATCTGGATCTGGCCTGGAGCCCAGAAACTGCACTAATGGTAATGATTTAATGGATGTCGGAGGGGAGAAGGAAAAAGAACTAGGTGTGGAGGGGACCTCGACACTGGCTGTAGCCGTGGAGGTAGAAGTGGAGACCGAGGTCTCCGATTTCATTATGGCTAATAGAACACTGGCCGCCAGACTTGTAGAAGGCGCTGCCCCTACAACGGCATTTACTCACGCCATTGTAGATGAAGTCAGGTCAAGCACTGTCAATCCATTGTTGAACCCCCACTTAAGCATCCAAATGGCTCGGCCAGTGCCAATAACAAATCTACTGAGAAACTCTAAAAAAAATGTCAGAGCTCGGGTTGAGTAAGAAAGTGAACGATTTGAACGACTTGAACAGTTGGGGAAAAATATGCTTGGACCAAAACATGCTTGGTCCAGTACCTGGCCTTGTGGATAAGAGTTTGTCACCCCAGAGTTTGCCAAACTTCAGGGCAGCCCTGCAAAGCAAAATTCCTAGTTCGTAGAGGCTGTAAATCAGGACAGAGCGAAAATAGCATTGTTCTTGCTGATAAAAAATAGTAATCAGCAAGATTGGCCAAAAGACCTAAGCGAAGTAACTGATGAAGAAATATTCGAGGGAATGGTGGAGTTGATGGAGTTGGCCCCCACCGTAACAGCACCCCATCGGAACACCTCAAATCAGTGCGTCTACAAAGGGCCAGCTCCTATATTCTTGGGCAAACCTACATTCGCTATTGGTAAGGCTTGCACTTTACAAATTGCCCACAAAGGCGTTAGTCCTCTGGAGGGGGGCTTTTGGGCTTCTCACAGGAATTCAGACTAGTACCCCATGTCATACAGCATTCTCCTAGGTAAAAGTGAGTGAGGCGGCAGTTGAAACCTCATTAGGGTGTGATATTGCCAGAATCGAAACATTTATCAAAATGGTCGATTCTGGACGTTTATTGTCTTTGGATAAGCAGATTGAATGGAGCACACAAGATGGTCTGAGTTTATGCCACAAATTACCTGCTAAAAAGTGCATTTGGAGGCAGTCCAGGAGTTTTTTTGAGAAAACCCTGGCGGACCTCGGGAAAGACATACTCTCTGTCAGACAAGTGGACAGGGTGGATGAAGAGGTGGCAGATCCCCCTTTAGACAATTCATCAATGATGGGAGAGTCAACAGACTCCTCATACTCACCACAAGATGGGTCGAGGGAGAACAGACCTAGAAATGGCCTTGCCTCAAGTTAGGCCCTCACCATGCTGGACCTTCGTAGAGCTATGTCGATGCTGACTATCGCTTTGGCCCCATTCTTAAAACTTTATGAAGCAATCAACGATAACACCAATGATCAGGCAACGTTGCTTGCCATGTTGCACTATAAAGTTTTATTTATTGAGGGAGACTGCAAACTGGGGCCAAAACTAAAAGGTAAAGACCCCTAAAAGTTCAAGGGCAAGTTTCCACATCAAGAGGCTCCCTGTGTGCCCATCAGGAATGTAGGAATCACTACATTACAACGAGATGAAAGACTAACTCTGAACCGTGTGGAGTTTGAACAAGAAGGCCATCTGAATACAGGGGCCCTAGAAGAAATGATACATTTGCAAGTGGTATTCCTGGAGGTAGAGTCAGATGACCAATCGCCAGCCTTAGCTACCCTGGGGGCCCAGTCGTACCCATAAACAGCATATCTAAATCATACAGCATACAATTAATTGAGACAGAGAATGATGGGGAGGAGGTGATCTTAGCCACATCAGTACCCTACTCTATCTTCGGGCAGAGACAAAGGAAAAAGGTGGGAAGAGACATGCATGCTGTGAAGCTGAAGAAACAAAAATTGCAGCCGTTGATAAGGTCAAATGATTCAAGAAAATCCCTGAGACACCTCTCGAATCCTCATTTGATAACGGGTGTGGTGAAAAAAGCTCAAAGAAAGCTAATAAAAAGAACCCAGTGGATACAATCAGACAGAGTCTGGAGCCTCCAATGGAGGTGGATATGGTAGAAAATGATGTGGAGTGTGCAGCTCAAATTTCCTTAATGAATTGGTCAGCTTACTCAATTGGAAATGAGGAGTTGATTCAGGTACATGAACATGATAATATAAATTTTGGGGCGGAAAGTGTAGGTACAGAGGCCACAAGTCAACGAGGGGTGGCTGAGCAGCTACAGGTAAGGTTTCAAACCCAAGCGGAAATGCGATTGGAGGCAGATACTAGATTTCTGCTGAGCCAGAAAACACGTCTAGTAAATAAGGCCTCTGAAGCCTGAAATGGTACACATATGGACTTTAGTAATTTTAAAATACAAGTAAAAAATGCATCTATTCAAAATGGTAGAGAAGTAAGGGTTTAAACCAAGCTCAGCCCCAGGCTAAACAACGATCTGTTCCTAGCCTTGGCCCAAAAGAGATCACTAGCAGAAAACTGCTCTAAGAAAGAACAGTTAAAAGTAGAAGGGGCTCATAAAGCAATGCATATCACTAACAAATTTGTGGCATGGGGGTTAAGGAAAAATCAAAATAGAGGCCAGTTCCACTGCCTGCGTTTAGAAAGGCTGGTAGACAGGGAAGAACACTGGATCTTGAATAGACCAAGGGCCTCATTACGAGGTATGCCGGTAGCCATGCCGCTATTGGCGGCATGGCTGCCGGCAAAACCGCATCCGTGTCCTCAGAATGAGGACTTACTGGACCATTCCGAGTTCGGATGGGCCGGTAATTCCTCACTCGAGGACACGGACACGGTTCATCCCCATTCCCATTTCAGCCCCCATAGGGCTGAATGGGAATGGGAGAGGGAGTAAACAACGGGCCATTACGAGATGGCCCGTTGTTTGCTCCCTCTTCCCCCTGCGGGATCTGGTATGCACGCCTGGTTTTCCCAGGCGTGCTTAACGTGTCCCGCGAGGGGACCTCGTAATGTGGTGGAACGGGTTGAACGGTGCCGCAGCCTTTTACGGCGCCGTTTAACCCGTTCCTCCAGGGTCATAATGAGGCCATAAATGTCCTGGCCCGCTTCCACTGAACTCTGAACCTTAGACAAATACGCTTGGATGATCTGTCAGTGATTGAATTTCTCGATCAGGTGCCCCTGGATGCAGTTTTTCTTCATATCCGTTTCCCAATTGTAAAATACACTTTGTTGGAAGCAAGCGGGAGTCTACGACTACTGGGCTTTGATTTAACACTACTCATGGAAATCGGCTGTTTGTTGTTGGAAAACAATGGTGGAATGAGTGATCAACCTCAGTTTATGGCTAAGCAACAAACACGCACTCAAGATCTAAAATCTGAGGGTTCTGAACATGTTCAAAATGGTTGTGTTGCTCAATCAAGGAGGTCATTGTGGTAAAATGGGTCTGCTGATTTAAAAGAGAACGTTCAACACACCAGGTGGGATTTGAGGATGACGATTCACATAAACGGAGTACCTGAAAACGAGAGAAAGGTTGAGAGACCTAAAAAAGTTAACTTAGATACATCAGCAAACGACCTATGGTCTTGGCTACCTGGGGTATTGATGAGACCAAAGCCGTAGTAGCAGATTGTAGAGGGAAGTCACAAACTCCTGTCACTGGCCTTATGGAATACTAGGATCTTTTACATTTGCTCAAAGAGGGAGTAGTTAAAGTGGGTGACTTCGACCTCTTATGTTTGTGTCATGCTGCGCCCTTGGAAGTGTTGGCAGAGGTGGAGGCACACGTAACATGGTGTCTTTTGTTGCCAATTTACGGTCTAGTGTTTTTCTAAGATGGCCGCCGCCACTATATCCTCAGGCGCTGACCTCACTTCCGTGCTTTGTTTCCGTCTCCTGGATTTCGCTGCAAGACTTTGTTCCCAGCAGTTTCTAGCGCTCTTTAGTTGTTTTCATGCTACTAGCTTTCCGGTACACTACTGGACCTTTTGTTTCCCTCGCTCTTGATTTCTCTTTCGTAGGGTTTCTTAGCGTACACTGTCCTTCCTTCTACCGGTGTCGGGTAAGTTCTATCACTACTTTGTTTACCTTGATACGACACCCCTGTTACCCTTTCGGTGACTTCTTTTTGCCTTCCTGTTTCTATCCCCTATTGCTTTGTCTCCCGTACTGTCCTTCTGCTGCTTTTTTCCCTGGGTTGCCTCGGCGTGGCTTCCTCCCTGATTTATCTTCCTGTTTCGGCGACCGCAGCCCTTCTCTCCTTCTTTTTTTTTTTCTCTCGCTCCTTCGGCAGCCAGTTAGTTTCACTGCCGCTCGCGGTCCTATCCTCCCTTCCTCTTCTAACCGCCCTTGCGGTTTCCGTACTCGGCTACTCTCTGTCGCACCGCTCTCTTGCGGTCCCACCAGATGGCCTTCTGTCTTCTCCTTCCGCCCTCGCGGTCTCACTTTCTCTGCTATTTGGATTTCACCGCTCTCTTGGGGTTCCATTTCAGTTTCCTTCCGCCGGATTGCTCCATCCTTGTTGGGGAACTATTAGTGTTGTCTATTTGATTACCTGTCCCTTCGAGGTTGGCTAACTGCTTCTTAGCCTACTTGGCCTATTCCAGGCTACTCTCCAGTTTGCTCTGTGAAGACAGTCAGTACTGAAGTTTTCCTTTACCAACATCTCAGGTCATCTTTCTACATATCAAGATCCTCTCTTCGAGATCAAGAACATCTCCTACTTTTTGGATTTTAGAGGAAGTTAATAGCCTTGTTACTCTCTATTTAACTGGATACATCCTTTGTTACCAGAGTGGTCTGATATTCCTTAGACCCACCTACATTAAAAGGAAAGAGTCGGACATCCACATCCTCAGGGTTTTTTATGCCAAGGAGGCTTTTTCCCTGGATTTTGGGGGCCTGCTCCTCGGGGTCCCCCTAGTCCTGGGTGACTCGTCAGGCCAAGCTGACCTCAGAGGGAGCTCGCCCTTACCTTCATCAGAAGAAGGAAAAGAAGATCAAGGAACTGCAGAGACCACGCCAAAAGAAAGAGCCTGAAGCCCAAGAGAGCTCTGTTGAAGACACAGGTAAGGATGAGGATCGGTAGGGTACACTCCAGGGTTTGACAGCTTGCAAGAAACCTGGTTTCATTATAAGCCACATTTGGCGCCCGTGAATAGGCAATCACTGGGTCCGGTGGGGCCGTAATGACCCGGTAATTGCCCATTCCCGGACGGCAAAGTCGTAATGAGGCCCAGTGTTTGAACTTATTGGTGAGGCATATGTTGTGGACGAGAAGGTCACATTGATAATCTGTGGAGACATAAATAACACTTGTTTGAATAACACCAGCTTGATAAATCGTGTTGAGAGGGTTAATTTAACTCAATCTGAAAAGCGGGGGTTGGCATGGACTGCTTTGATTGACTCAAGTGACTTACATATACTGAATGGCTGCACCGAGGGTGATATTCCGTGTAAGCCAACTTGGTCATGTGCTAATCAAGTGGCAATAATTGATTACATGTTTGTCTCCCATGACCTGTTCCAAAATGTAAATGCTTCTGAGGTGGTAAGTACACCAGCCAGTTACCATAACTTTCTCAAAGTTTTGTGTTGGTGAAAGGTAGAGAAGGGGGTGCTCGGATTAATGTGACTGTGGAAGTGGTAATTGGAGGCAGCAGGCTCAAGATGACTCGAAAGAACATCAAGAGCATGGTAGAACAATACTCATGAAGGGTACATTTAAGGAATGGGAATGATGCGTCAAACTTCCTGGATTATACTCACAATTTTGCAATGTTTTTTGGTCATAAAACATGGTCAACTGAGCAGTTCACTTAAACATTGTCATACTTATGATATTATCCTTGTAGAAAAAAGAAGGGAGTTAAGAAGAGCTTTGAGAAGGCTGAAAACACTAAGCTTTGGGGTATCAACGCTTGGCGTTAATAGACTAACAAATATTTATAAATATTGGCTCTGGGGGCACAAAGCCAGCATGTTACAACAAAATGCCGAGGACATGTTGAGGGCTATCAGTAAAAAAAGCCCAGTTGATGTCTGGGGCTTAATTAAGAGCAACAATACCCCTCAGAATGCCCTTCAAGTAAACAGGGTTTCAGAGACCACTCGGATGGACCATTTAAAAACCCTGTACTCTTCGCACACTAAATCACAGATTGTTGCAGGTAACAAAATGTCAGGTAAGTGGTATGTTCCGAAAAATTATCAAGACATTTGGCCTTAAGAAAGCAAGTGCTTCCTGTGCGCCTGGTTCTGACAGCCTAACAAATGCCATGTTAAAACAGAAACCGGAGACTTGGGCAAGCTTTCTGCATGTGTTATTTAAGCAGAAAGAGGGTGTACGTACTATCCATGACTCCTGGAGACCTGTCATTGTCATTCCGATATTCAAGAGGGGCAATGGGGATAACCCTAAAAACTATTGACGTATTGCCCTTCTTAATGTTATGAGAAAGATATTTGTGTCATGTCTTTTAACAAGACTAAATGAGTGGTCTGTAAAGGAGCATCACCTGAACCTATTTCAAACTGGATTCGTCAGAGGTTTGGGAACTATTCCAAATATTGCTATTTATTTATTTATTGGACATTCATATTGCGTCTTGTGAGAAACCAGAAGGTGTCTCACCCACTAGTCCCCGGGGATCTGTCATTCAGGTGGCCAGGACATGGCCATTGCTTTTGGATCCAGTTCCTGGGGGTAGACCAGTGCGGGAGGATCACCTGGGTGAGGGGTCTTCGGGGAGTGGGAGTGGGACACTGGATGGTGGGACTCGGTAACCCCCTCCTTTTAACACCTTTACCCCATCCTACCAGGTAGGATATTTAGGAACTCCCCCCCCCTTTTACAACATGAACACTTTCACATGGGCAGCCCGCTATTGGAGAAAACAGACTAACACCCGAGCAGTATACCTGACGTGTCCCAATACAATGGTCAGGCAAGGTCAGGCAATTACTGACCATCACACACACCTGACTCCCATTAAGCTTCACCACATGGATAAAAGACACAGCACGAGAGCACACTCTGAGTGAGGCAAAGCACATGAGGAAACAGCTGTTTCGGGACAGCAGCTGAATGAGAGACGAAAGACAGCAAAACAGAAGGGGTTCGCAAGGAGTTCCCTGGACCTTTTCAACATGGAACCGTTACTTTCCAGAGTTCTTGAGATTAGAAAGCGTAAGACCAGGAAACCAGGCTGAAGAATGGTGCATTGTGTGTCAGACATATCCGGGGCCCTCCCGCTTGAATAATGAAGGTGGGGAGAAGCAGCAGTAGCCACTGTGGTATTGTCTTTGCCTCCAAGAACAAAGCAACACCAGTGAAATCAACACAGCCGGTGAGTTGGGGAGACCAATACAAGACTGGTCTTTATTGAAGCCAAGGTTACAAGAAGCAATATTGTATGGCGAGCACTGGAACGAACATTGTTAAATCCTGTGTGATAAAAGATGAAAGTAGAGTTGAACTGCTGATGAGTGAATGAACTTTGAAACCAAAATACTATAGCTTTGACAGAGTGGTCTGGCACTGTGTGGGTGCTCACTCAAAGGTCTCTGTAAATTATCCAGCTGAGAAGTGGCAGAAGTGAAAGTTAAAAGAGTTATATGCCTACAAAGAATTGTGAATCGAAGTGGTCCTACGACGGGTCAAGCAAAATCCCGCACACAGTCGAAAGTCTTCAATTTTCATGAAGTAAAGAAAGTTTGGAAAGTAGATAAATTGGTCTGAGCCCGGTGGAGGGAGACTAATTGAAGGTTTTGTGATAAGGTGGGTCTAAGCCTGGGGGAGGGAGACTATTGAAGCTTTTGTGTTAAGATGGGTCAGTCAGCTGAAGGTGCTGCTATGGACCCATGAAAAGTCAAGGCCGTATTAAAGTGGAAACCACCTCAAGGCATCAAAGATATGCAAAGGTTCTTGAGCTTCTTGAATTTTTATCAAAAATGAATTCCCAATTTTTCTTTTGTTATCAGACCTCTGACTACTTTGCTACAACAAGGAAAACAATCTGTTGGGATAAGGAAGCTCAACAGGCCTTTGAAAGATTGAAAACCACCTTTTCTTCTGCTCCCATTTTGAGGCTACTAGATCAAGCCAAACCCTTTATCTTGGAGACAGACGCATCCCATTCTGCGATAGGAGGAGTACTCAAACAGACCTCTTCTAAAGGCATTGAACATCCCAAAGCATATATGTCCAAAACTCTGTCAACATCTGAATGCAATTATACAGTTCTTGAAAAATAACTATTAGCCATCAAAAAGGCCTGCCAAGAATGGAGACATTTGTTGCTAGGAACACAACATCTGATCTTGATTCGGACAGACCACCGCAACCTGAAGGTGCTACAGAATTTTGAGTGCCAAAACAGCCGGCAAGCCCAATGGGCTTATTTTATTTCCTCCTACAATATAGTACTCACCTACATCCCTGGCTCCAGTAATGAAATTGCAGATGCCTTATCACGCTATTCCATGGAAGACAAAGAACCTTTCATTCATGAAAAGATATTGCCCCATTCCACATTTCTCTTCTATGTTTCCACCTTCTTGCAAACTATCAAGAACCAAAGCAAGAATCTTTCTCAAATCGACCTACAGAAACATAAACTCACAGAAGAAGATGGATTATACTATCATCACAAACAGGTCTATGTACCCTCGGTCCAACTCAGGCAGGAAGTACTCCATATGTGCCATGACCATAAAACAGCTGGGCACAAAGGTATAGCTACCACACGAAAACTGGTGAATCAATATTTTTGGTGGCCACAGGTAAATACCAATGTCAAGGAATATGTATCTTCCTGCACTGTATGTATCCGGTCTAAGACACCCAGAAGAGCGCCAGTCGGTAAACTAGTTCAACCTACTATGCCTACCCAACCATTGGAAAAGATTTCCACATATTTCATAGTGGAACTCCCACCTTCTACTCGTAACATTAGCATCATGGTTATGGTTGATTCCATGACCAAACTCGCCCACTTCATTCCCATGACAAAAATACCTACTGCCTCTCAAATGGCCTCTTGTTTCTTACATACAATATGAAAGGAGACGGGAGAGACAGGTTCAAGCCTGGTGGAGGGAAGACTATGTGGAATTGAGGGAAAGTAAGGGTGAAAAGTAGAACTGTGTATTTATGACAAGGCGGAGGAAGCCCAAGGAAGTGAGTGAACTACCAGAAGCTTGAAGCCCCAGCCTGAACTGTTGAATTGTACCAGTACGCCAAAGCGTGCAAGACTGATAGATCTGTGCCATCCACCTATCCTTTTTAAGAAACTCTGAAGACCCACTAGTGCTGAATGTGGGGAAGGGAGTTGGTGCATAAGCCATCCTGATATTTCTTTTGAGACACTATTTTCCTTTTGTATTCCCTGAACACATTTGTCATTTTGAGAAGGAGGGCAAGGTTCGTTTTTTTTAATTATAGGCCTTTTTACTTTGACTAGACTGACTTGAACTTGTTTTATTGGTTTACTGGTCGAGACTACTCCCATTCTAGAGTTAGGGCCAGTTAGGAATTCTACCAACCCAACCAAAATACCAAATAAAAGTTTTCAAAACTTGTATCCATTGTGTCTGTGTCTACTACTTGATACCATGCCTTCATTACAGTGGATGTAGGAGGAGGAGGGAGACTTGTGGGTATAGGTGAATGGCACTAGGCACGCTTATAACAGGGCTTTATAAAGCAAACAACTAGCAAGCTTCATAGAATGCTAGGTGAATACATTACATGATCCCGACATACATATAGAATGGATCTTTGACCCCATATTCAAAGGAAGGCCTGAATCCTCACAGGCTGTGTTGGAAGCACGAAACAACGAGGCCTCATGGTTGAATATTCCTCCCCTACCCCAGGTGAAGTAGGGAACACAAACACACAAATACATCTTGTTTGAGCTTTGCAAAATTAGAAAGGCATTTGAGCGGCCAAACACGAGTAGGGCCTGCGGCCGGTTGTGAAGGACAAACCCAAGATGGCGGCCATCTTTCGAAGCTGATGTCGCAGGAGAACGCCAGCCGCTTTTGCAGTGAAACCGGCTTGTAAACTGCTGCTGCGGGGAAGAAGAGCCTCCACCTCTGCAGCGGGGAGCCAACTGGGGGCTCCCGACCGGACCCGTGCCCTGGACTATGGCACCGAGTGAGGCCGCCCCGACCCCCCAGTGCGGGGGACCCCTGCCATCGACAGCGGAAGAAGGTGGAGGTGAGGAGAGCGCTGGGCGAGGGCATAAACTAATTGAACATGTGCCATTGTATATTCCCCCGAGAACTTGATCACTGACTCTGCCCGAACCGGACCACCCTGCTTTCGGAACCATAAGCTCCCCAACCTCGCCCGCCGTCATTCGCCTCCACACGACCGAGTGACGCCCATCATGGCGGCCAGGAACAAGACGAAGGCAACCACCATGGACACGTATGTGTCCGCTAAAGTTAAAGCTCCTCCGCAGCCATGTGCTTCCACTCCCGAACCTCCCTGAACAAAACCGGCAGACCCTCCCGAAAATCAAGCCCAAGTGTTGGAGGCAATTGCATCACTGCGCGCATTTATAGATTCCAGAATCGGAGAGTTCAAATCCGAGCTACAACTCATGCGCCAGGATGCCCGCAATCTGACAGAAAGAGTAACCTCCGCCGAATCAACCATAAAGGAGACGTCGGGAGATACAATGGAGCTGAAAGCCAAGGTGCTGGACTTAGAACGGAAGGTGCTCACACTCGAGGCCAGGGCTGAGGAGGCCGAGGGCCGAGCCAGACGCGCCAACATCAGAATACTGGGGGTACCGGAGGGAATTGAGGGCCCGAACCCGACGGCCTATATAGAATCCCTGATACAACAGGAGGTGGGCGCTGGAAAGCTGACGCAAGGATTTTCGATTGAAAGGGCGCACAGATCGCTACAGAAGAGACCCCCGCCAGGCTCACACCCTCGCCCTATAATTGCTAAAGTCCTCAACTTCCAGGACAGAGAGACCATCCTCCGGCACTCCAGAGAGGAGGGCCCCATTGAACGTGGGAGCTCGAAGATCACGATCTACCCCGACTACACCCCGAAAGTCCAGCGGGAAAGGAACTCATTTGTGCCGATTAAAGCCCGACTCAGGCAACTGAACCTGAAGTATATGTTACTATACCCCTCCAGACTGAAAGTGATCCACAAGGGCAGGGCGATCTTCTTGGAATCCCCGGCAGCCGCAAACATGTGGCTAGAAGACAACAATCTAGCTGCAGATAAAGACCCTCAACCTACTGAAAATTGACGAACCCCCCGCGCCTGAGACATATTTCATAGTGGAACTCCCACCTTCTACACCTTCTAAAGAGGGCATGAGGACGAGAGGTAGTTGTGGTAGTGGCCCCTTGTGGACCTGTCATCTCCTCACCAGATATATATAGGGGGTGTTGGAATGAAAAAGGAGTTTTTAGTGATTTTCTTGTTGTTAACTTTTATGTGATGAGGAGAGGCCGAGAGAGGGGCGGATTATGCTGTGTGAGAGAAGATTTGTGGTTGGTGTAAGGAGGACGTGTGTGCACTAGCAGGAGGTTGTGAGTGAAGGGAAGGGTGGGGCACCGGCAGCAGTGAATTGTAAGAGGTGCTAGGGGTAACGGGTGAGAACAGCCCCACTGGTTCAGGGCGTAATCAACAGAAGTATCATTTAACAGTGATAGAGGGGCAGCTACAATGGAGCTCTTTGTACTGAGAAAAGAATCCTGAATTAGCATTAAAAAAAAGGCTAGCAGAGACGAAAGGAGGGATGTACAAACCATGTCCAGAACACAGAACAAATAATATGGATATTTTGAGTTACATGGAGTGATTGAAGTGGGCAGGAGCCGTTGGGAGCGGTGCTCCTATACTTTTTAAAATTAGGTTTCACGGTTCCTATACTTTTATCTTAAAAAGAAACCGTTCCAGAATGGTTTTGTTTTAAAATAAAAGTGTAGGAAGAAATTGAAACTTGCACTTCAGTACACTGCACTGAATGTTCCCTCTGGTGATGGGGTTTGTGGGGAGCTGGGACAGGCCATCAGGGAACATAGTTCCACGTCTTATTTCCGCACACTTCGACCACTGGTCACATGTATACCTTTTTGGCAGCTAGGTACAGAGGGAAAAAGTTGAAAAACAGGAAGGAAGTATTGGAATTGTGGAAAATGGTGGATGATTTGGAAGATGTCCCTGTCGATCCCCCTAAAACGTTAATGTGCTGTCCACCACCTGTGTCCCCTTCGCAACCATGCCTACTGCCTTGACTGCTCCGTTATCCCCGGCCCCAGTATTCCTACAAGAACAGACCATTCTCCTTCCTCGCTAGGGTGTTACCCCATGCACTGTGTCAGGATACACAAATTCTACTTATGTCCCTTTGCCCGCTACTTTACCCCCACCGCCCACACCGGCCCAGTATCATAACCTCGCCAACCTTATAGTGCCTGCGGCCGCAAGAGCTAGAGCACAGGAAGAAACAAATAGGAAACTACAGAAGGAGTTGGAAGAAGTGTTGAGAAAGGCAGAAGAGGAACTAGCCAAGTTGCAGTTAGATAGAAGAGATAGGCAATGAGCACCCGCAGGGACTGATGAATGGAGACGGGAGACATTTGTTTCGAATAGATAGTACTACTATCAAGGATGTGCATATAGAAAAGGAGAGGAAGGATAGAAGGAGAAGGCAGGCAGACAGTTTGGATTACGGGACGGTACAATTTGACGATGAGTATGACCGCATGCGAGCAGAGGAGGAGGAGCAACCACCTGTAATTTTCAATAGCTCAGAGTTTGTGGGGACCTAGGTCAAGGAATAGGCACTGTTGTATGGCAGTGGCGAAAAGGTTGCTGGTGGGGAAAAGGAAAGTGACTAAGACCATGGGGAAACAGTTTCCATTATTTCATAAGGGGCCGAGGAGGGCCCAGTATATACCGTGGTCCCACATGGACAAAAACAATTTAATAAAGGCACTCCCGTCTCTCACCACTGGAGCGGGTAAGTGGATATATCTCTTTGAGAAGCAGACAGCCGGTAAAACCATGGCTGTAGAGAATTTGAAAAGTTTATTTGTTTTAATATTGGGGGACCAGGCTGATGACATTTGTGTCAAGGCTAGGTCTCTGGGAGTGAAGTTAGGGGATGATAGACATAATGAAGCCCATTTTAATTACATTAGGCCCCAATTATGTGAGGCGCTGCGGCGCACAAATCCAGATAGCCTGACCTTCCATCAATAATGCAGCAGACAATGCAAGATGATGAGGACCCCGCACAGTATATCTTACAAATACAGGAAATGTGGAGGGCAGAGATTGGAGACTCTTGGGTCCAAGCAATCCTGTTCTTTCATTTCATGGTGAAAAGGGGACTTCCGGGGGACTGCAGAAGAAAAAGAGAAGGAAGAGCAGCGTTTTAGGGCAATGGGGAGGATGAGGTGGGTTTGGAAGAATGGGGCCATGAGGAGGAGGAATGGAACAGTGTTGGCCATGTGCACAGATGGGCCATTTTTCCAGGGCATGCAGGAGCAGACAAGTAGTTGCATACCGCAGCAGCAGCCATACCCGTATCCGCAGATAGGTCCGGCCGTACCTCCAGCCTTATATGCAAGCACCCCCAGCAGCTGCATGAGGTGCGCCACTGCCCACAGCTGGGCCTGCTCCCCCACCACCATTTCCACAGCTGCCAGCTCCAGGCCTTGGTGGTGCACCAACATATGCGGTATACCTGGGGCAGCAGCAACGCCCCCAGGTGCAGAATACAATGTACTCATTGGCACAGTGATGCAATATCAAGGGGGCCACTGACGTTGGAGGAAACGCATTCTATTTCCAGGAACAAACACATATACAGACTAGGAAAACACACAAAGAGCTTTAGCATGCCCAGTTCTATCAGTCACTGCCAACCCAGAAGAGGAAGCCCTTGTGGGCGTGGAGATAGTGTGACGGGTCAGTAATGTGAGACTCACAACTGTGTTTAGTTTTCTCAAGGTTTGACATTTTATTTTAAACAAAATTACAAAATAAAGCCTAACTAAACCTACTGCAACTAGCTTTCCGGTACACTACTGGACCTTTTGTTTCCCTCGCTCTTGCTTTCTCTTTCGTAGGGTTTCTTAGCGTACACTGTCCTTCCTTCTACCGGTGTCGGGTAAGTTCTATCACTACTTTGTTTACCTTGATACGACACCCCTGTTACCCTTTCGGTGACTTCTTTTTGCCTTCCTGTTTCTATCCCCTATTGCTTTGTCTCCCGTACTGTCCTTCTGCTGCTTTTTTCCCTGGGTTGCCTCGGCGTGGCTTCCTCCTTGATTTATCTTCCTGTTTCGGCGACCGCAGCCCTTCTCTCCTTCTTTTTTTTTTTCTCTCGCTCCTTCGGCAGCCAGTTAGTTTCACTGCCGCTCGCGGTCCTATCCTCCCTTCCTCTTCTAACCGCCCTTGCGGTTTCCGTACTCGGCTACTCTCTGTCGCACCGCTCTCTTGCGGTCCCACCAGATGGCCTTCTGTCTTCTCCTTCCGCCCTCGCGGTCTCACTTTCTCTGCTATTTCGATTTCACCGCTCTGTTGGGGTTCCATTTCAGTTTCCTTCCGCCGGATTGCTCCATCCTTGTTGGGGAACTATTAGTGTTGTCTATTTGATTACCTGTCCCTTCGAGGTTGGCTAACTGCTTCTTAGCCTACTTGGCCTATTCCAGGCTACTCTCCAGTTTGCTCTGTGAAGACAGTCAGTACTGAAGTTTTCCTTTACCAACATCTCAGGTCATCTTTCTACATATCAAGATCCTCTCTTCGAGATCAAGAACATCTCCTACTTTTTGGATTTTAGAGGAAGTTAATAGCCTTGTTACTCTCTATTTAACTGGATACATCCTTTGTTACCAGAGTGGTCTGATATTCCTTAGACCCACCTACATTAAAAGGAAAGAGTCGGACATCCACATCCTCAGGGTTTTTTATGCCAAGGAGGCTTTTTCCCTGGATTTTGGGGGCCTGCTCCTCAGGGTCCCCCTAGTCCTGGGTGACTCGTCAGGCCAAGCTGACCTCAGAGGGAGCTCGCCCTTACCTTCATCAGAAGAAGGAAAAGAAGATCAAGGAACTGCGGAGACCACGCTGAAAGAAAGAGTCTGAAGCCCAAGAGAGCTCTGTTGAAGACACAGGTAAGGATGAGGATCGGGAGGGTACACTCCAGGGTTTGACAGCTTGCAAGAAACCTGGTTTCATTATAAGCCACATTTGGCGCCCGTGAATAGGCAATCACTGGGTCCGGTGGGGCCGTAATGACCCGGTAATTGCCCATTCCCGGACGGCAAAGTCGTAATGAGGCCCAGTTTTTGAACTTATTGGTGAGGCATATGTTGTGGACGAGAAGGTCTCATTGATAATCTGTGGAGACATAAATAACACTTGTTTGAATAACACCAGCTTGATAAATCGTGTTGAGAGGGTTAATTTAACTCAATCTGAAAAGCGGGGGTTGGCATGGACTGTTTTGATTGACTCAAGTGACTTACATATACTGAATGGCTGCACCGAGGGCGATATGCCGCGTAAGCCAACTTGGTCATGTGCTAATCAAGTGGCAATAATTGATTACATGTTTGTCTCCCATGACCTGTTCCAAAATGTAAATGCTTCTGAGGTGGTAAGTACACCAGCCAGTTACCATAACTTTCTCAAAGTTTTGTGTTGGTGAAAGGTAGAGAAGGGGGTGCTCGGATTAATGTGACTGTGGAAGTGGTAATTGGAGGCAGCAGGCTCAAGATGACTCGAAAGAACATCAAGAGCATGGTAGAACAATACTCATGAAGGGTACATTTAAGGAATGGGAATGATGCATCAAACTTCCTGGATTATACTCACAATTTTGCAATGTTTTTTGGTCATAAAACATGGTCAACTGAGCAGTTCACTTAAACATCGTCATACTTACGATATTATCCTTGTAGGAAAAAGAAGGGAGTTAAGAAGAGCTTTGAGAAGGCTGAAAACACTAAGCTTTGGGGTATCAACGCTTGGCGTTAATAGACTAACGAATATTTATAAATATTGGCTCTGGGGGCACAAAGCCAGCATGTTACAACAAAATGCCGAGGACATGTTGAGGGCTATGAGTAAAAAAAGCCCAGTTGATGTCTGGGGCTTAATTAAGAACAACAATACCCCTCAGAATGCCCTTCAAGTAAACAGGGTTTCAGAGACACCTTGGATGGACAATTTAAAAACCCTGTACTCTTCGCACACTAAATCACATATTGTTGCAGGTAACAAAATGTCAGGTAAGTGGTATGTTCCGAACAATTATCAAGACATTTGGCCTTAAGAAAGCAAGTGCTTCCTGTGCGCCTGGTTCTGACAGCCTAACAAATGCCATGTTAAAACAGAAACTGGAGACTTGGGCAAGCTTTCTGCATGTGTTATTTAAGCAGAAAGAGGGTGTACGTACTATCCATGACTCCTGGAGACCTGTCATTGTCATTCCGATATTCAAGAGTGGCAATGGGGATAACCCTAAAAACTATTGACGTATTGCCCTTCTTAATGTTATGAGAAAGATATTTGGGTCATGTCTTTTAACAAGACTAAATGAGTGGTCTGTAAAGGAGCATCACCTGAACCTATTTCAAACTGGATTCGTCAGAGGTTTAGGAACTATTCCAAATATTGCTATTTATTTATTTATTTATTGGACATTCATATTGCGTCTTGTGAGAAACCAGAAGGTGTCTCACCCACTAGTCCCCGGGGATCTGTCATTCAGGAGGCCAGGACATGGCCATTGCTTTTGGATCCAGTTCCTGGGGGTGGACCAGTGCGGGAGGATCACCTGGATGAGGGGTCTTCGGGGAGTGGGACACCGGATGGTGGGACTCGGTAACCCCCTCCTTTTAACACCTTTACCCCATCCTACCAGGTAGGATATTTAGGAACTCTCCCCCCCCTTTTACAACATGAACACTTTCACATGGACAGCCCGCTATTGGAGAAAACAGACTAACACCCGAGCAGTATACCTGACGTGTCCCAATACAATGGTCAGGCAATTACTGACCATCACACACACCTGACTCCCATTAAGCTTCACCACATGGATAAAAGGCACAGCACGAGAGCACACTCTGAGTGAGGCAAAGCACATGAGGAAACAGCTGTTTCGGGACAGCAGCTGAATGAGAGACGAAAGACAGCAAAACAGAAGGTGTTCGCAAGGAGTTCCCTGGACCTTTTCAACATGGAACCGTTACTTTCCAGAGTTCTTGAGATTAGAAAGCGTAAGACCAGGAAACCAGGCTGAAGAATGGTGCATTGTGTGTCAGACATATCCGGGGCCCTCCCGCTTGAATAATGAAGGTGGGGAGAAGCAGCAGTAGCCACTGTGGTATTGTCTTTGCCTCCAAGAACAAAGCAACACCAGTGAAATCAACACAGCCGGTGAGTTGGGGAGACCGATACAAGACTGGTCTTTATTGAAGCCAAGGTTACAAGAAGCAATATTGTATGGCGAGCACTGGAACGAACATTGTTATATCCTGTGTGATAAAAGATGAAAGTAGAGTTGAACTGCTGATGAGTGAATGAACTTTAAAACCAAAATACTATAGCTTTGACAGAGTGGTCCGGCACTGTGTGGGTGCTCACTCAAAGGTCTCTGTAAGGTATCCAGCTGAGAAGTGGCAGAAGTGAAAGTTAAAAGAGTTATATGCCTACAAAGAATTATGAATCGAAGTGGTCCTACGACGGGTCAAGCAAAATCCCACACACAGTCGAAAGTCTTCAATTTTCATGAAGTAAAGAAAGTTTGGAAAGTACATAAATTGGTCTGAGCCCGGTGGAGGGAGACTAATTGAAGGTTTTGTGATAAGGTGGGTCTGAGCCTGGGGGAGGGAGACTATTGAAGCTTTTGTGTTAAAATGGGTCAGTCAGGTGAAGGTGCTGCTATGGACCCATGAAAAGTCAAGGCCGTATTACAGTGGAAACCACCTCAAGGCATCAAAGATATACAAAGTTTCTTGAGCTTCTCGAATTTTTATCGAAAATTAATTCCCAATTTTTATTTTGTTATCAGACCTCTGACTACTTTGCTACAAAAAGGAAAAAAAATCTGTTGGGATAAGGAAGCTCAACAGGCCTTTGAAAGATTGAAAACCACCTTTTCTTCTGCTCCCATTTTGAGGCTACTAGATCAAACCAAACCCTTTATCTTGGAGACAGACGCATCCCATTCTGCGATAGGAGGAGTACTCAAACAGACCTCTTCTAAAGGCATTGAACATCCCAAAGCATATATGTCCAAAACTCTGTCAACATCTGAATGCAATTATACAGTTCTTGAAAAATAACTATTAGCCATCAAAAAGGCCTGCCAAGAATGGAGACATTTGTTGCTAGGAACACAACATCCGATCTTGATTCGGACAGACCACCGCAACCTGAAGGTGCTACAGAATTTTGAGTGCCAAAGCAGCCGGCTAGCCCAATGGGCTTATTTTATTTCCTCCTACAATATAGTACTCACCTACATCCCTGGCTCCAGTAATCAAATGGCAGATACCTTATCACGCTATTCCATGGAAGACAAAGAACCTTTCATTCATGAAAAGATATTGCCCCATTCCACATTTCTCTTCTATGTTTCCACCTTCTTGAAAACTATCAAGAACCAAAGCAAGAATCTTTCTCAAATCGACCTACAGAAACATCATCACAAACAGGTCTATTTACCCTCGGTCCAACTCAGGCAGGAAGTACTCCATATGCGCCATGACCATAAAACAGCTGGGCACAAAGGTATAGCTACCACACGAAAACTGGTGAATCAATATTTTTGCTGGCCACAGGTAAATACCAATGTCAAGGAATATGTATCTTCCTGCACTGTATGTATCCGTCTAAGACACCCAGAAGAGCACCAGTCGGTAAACTAGTTCAACCTACTATGCCTACCCAACCATTGGAAAAGATTTCCACATATTTCATAGTGGAACTCCCACCTTCTTCTCGTAACACTAGCATCATGGTTATGGTTGATTCCATGACCAAACTCGCCCACTTCATTCCCATGACAAAAATACCTACTGCCTCTCAAATGGCCTCTTGTTTCTTACATACAATATGACAGGAGACGGGAGAGACAGGTTCAAGCCTGGTGGAGGGAAGACTATGTGGAATTGAGGGAAAGTAAGGGTGAAAAGTAGAACTGTGTATTTATGACAAGGCAGAGGAAGCCCAAGGAAGTGAGTGAACTACCAGAAGCTTGAAGCCCCAGCCTGAACTGTTGAATTGTACCAGTACGCCAAAGCGTGCAAGACTGATAGAACTGTGCCATCCACCTATCCTTTTTAAGAAACTCTGAAGACCCACTAGTGCTGAATGTGGGGAAGGGAGTTGTTGCATAAGCCATCCTGATATTTCTTTTGAGACACTATTTTCCTTTTGTATTCCCTGAAAACATTTGTCATTTTGAGAAGAAGGGCAAGGTACTTTTTTTTTAAATATAGGCCTTTTTATTTTGACTAGACTGACTTGAACTTGTTTTATTGGTTTAATGGTCGAGACTACTCCCATTCTAGAGTTAGGGCCAGTTAGGAATTCTACCAACCCAACCAAAATACCAAATAAAAGTTTTCAAAACTTGTATCCATTGTGTCTGTGTCTACTACTTGATACCATGCTTTCATTACAGTGGATGTAGGGGGAGAGGGAGGAGGGAGACTTGTGGGTATAGGTGAATGGCACTAGGCACGTTTATAATAGGGCTTTATAAAGCAAACAACTAACACGCTTCATAGAATGCTAGGTGAATACATTACATGATCCCGACATACATATAGAATGGATCTTTGACCCCATATTCAAAGGAAGGCCTGAATCCTCACAGGCTGTGTTGGAAGCACGAAACAACGAGGCCTCATGGTTGAATATTCCTCCCCTACCCCAGGTGAAGTAGGGAACACAAACACACAAATACATCTTGTTTGAGCTTTGCAAAATTAGAAAGGCATTTGAGCGGCCAAACACGAGTAGGGCCTGCGGCCGGTTGTGAAGGACAAACCCAAGATGGCGGCCATCTTTCGAAGCTGATGTCGCAGGAGAACGCCAGCCGCTTTTGCAGTGAAACCGGCTTGTAAACTGCTGCTGCGGGGAAGAAGAGCCTCCACCTCTGCAGCGGGGAGCCAACTGGGGGCTCCCGACCGGGCCCGTGCCCTGGACTACGGCACCGAGTGAGGCCGCCCCGACCCCCCGGTGCGACAGCGGAAGAAGGTGGAGGTGAGGAGAGCGCTGGGCGAGGGCATAAACTAATTGAACATGTGCCATTGTATATTCCCCCGAGAACTTGATCACTGACTCTGCCCGAACCGGACCACCCTGCTTTCGGAACCATAAGCTCCCCAACCTCGCCCGCCGTCATTCGCCTCCACACGACCGAGTGACGCCCATCATGGCGGCCAGGAACAAGACAAAGGCAACCACCATGGACACGTATGTGTCCGCTAAAGTTAAAGCTCCTCCGCAGCCATGTGCTTCCACTCCCGAACCTCCCCGAACAAAACCGGCAGACCCTCCCGAAAATCAAGCCCAAGTGTTGGAGGCAATTGCATCACTGCGCGCATTTATAGATTCCAGAATCGGAGAGTTCAAATCCGAGCTACAACTCATGCGCCAGGATGCCCGCAATCTGACAGAAAGAGTAACCTCCGCCGAATCAACCATAAAGGAGACGTCGGGAGATACAATGGAGCTGAAAGCCAAGGTGCTGGACTTAGAACGGAAGGTGCTCACACTCGAGGCCAGGGCTGAGGAGGCCGAGGGCCGAGCCAGACGCGCCAACATCAGAATACTGGGGGTACCGGAGGGAATTGAGGGCCCGAACCCGACGGCCTATATAGAATCCCTGATACAACAGGAGGTGGGCGCTGGAAAGCTGACGCAAGGATTTTCGATTGAAAGGGCGCACAGATCGCTACAGAAGAGACCCCCGCCAGGCTCACACCCTCGCCCTATAATTGCTAAAGTCCTCAACTTCCAGGACAGAGAGACCATCCTCTGGCACTCCAGAGAGGAGGGCCCCATTGAACGTGGGAGCTCGAAGATCACGATCTACCCCGACTACACCCCGAAAGTCCAGCGGGAAAGGAACTCATTTGTGCCGATTAAAGCCCGACTCAGGCAACTGAACCTGAAGTATATGTTACTATACCCCTCCAGACTGAAAGTGATCCACAAGGGCAGGGCGATCTTCTTGGAATCCCCGGCAGCCGCAAACATGTGGCTAGAAGACAACAATCTAGCTGCAGATAAAGACCCTCAACCTATTGAAAATTGACGAACCCCCCGCGCCTGAGACATCGAAGATACCGTGACTCATAAACCCAACTCGGACGTAAGGCAAATGACCTAAGAGAAGGTAAAATCACCCAACAGCTAGCAATGATGATACGGCCCTCGCTCGGCCCACGCCAGGCACAGGGCCCCGCCTCCCACGAACAGTACAGGACAGGGCCGTTGCCTGACCGACCTCCCTCGTGCCCGACACCCGGATGGGTCCTGACGGTACGAGAGCGCCTGAGCACCAGCAAGACCCTGTTGTTGCTGGGCGCACCAGTTACAGTTTTGTTAATTGTTTTTGTTCACACCACAGTCTTCAGAATAACAGCGGAGAGGAAACATGGGGCCGGAGGCCCTTGGGGGCGGCGGAAGAGAAAACATCAGAACCTAGAGGGAAAGCCACATCACCTGGAGACAGGGGCGGCAGGGAAGATGAAACTAAGACGCAGGCCCAATGGCACTCCAACTTAAGGTGATGACGTGGAATGTGAGGGGCATGGGCACGTACCTGAGAAGGAACCGGATCCACTCCTACTTGCGTAGGAAAAAGGTGTCAATAGCGATGCTTCAAGAAACCCACGTCACGGAAGAAACCACGGCCAAATTATCCGATAGATGGGGAGGTATGGGGAAAGGGGCCCCATACTCCAAATTCGCCAGAGGAGTGTTTACGTGGGTGAGTCCGACTGTGCCCTTCCACCTATTGGGCTATGAAGCTGATAAAGAGGGCAGATACCTAATATTATGGGGTACCATTGAATCCACGCCAATCTGCCTGGTGAACTCATACTTTCCGCAACATGGAATACCCTCACACCTTTCAACGCTCAGTGCCAAAATGATTCCTCGGAGAGAGGGCGCTTTCATATGGGGTGGCGACTTCAATTCCATCAGAAACGGCGCTGTGGACAGATCAGACCCCCCCCGTCTCTCAAATAGCCCTGCATCCAACGCGCTAAACACTGCAATAGAACAGCTCAACCTGGTGGACATTTGGAGGGAACAACATCGCACCGAGAGGTGCTACTCTTATTACTCTGCCCTGCACAAGGTCCACACGAGAATAGACTATCTGTTCATAGATCGTGAGCTGGCTCAACAAGTGGACGACACACTGTACCTAGGCAGAACCATATCCGATCACTCACCGCTGATCATGCAATGGGCCCCGAGAGGTCCCAGACCGCCTATCCCCCTATGGAGAATGCCACCCGCAGCACTCACAGACCACGCATTTAGGGAGGAACTTGGCACCAAACTTGAGGAATACCTAGACATTAACACAGGCTCAGTGTCAAGCTGGAACACACTATGGGAGGCCATGAAGGTTGTAACAAGGGGTGAAGTAATATCAGGTGCCGGTGGTATCCGTAAGCTCCTGAGACTGGAACTGGAGGAACTGGAGAACAAGATCACCCACCTGGAATCCGGAATCAATATCATGCCGGACGCCGAAATAGAATTAAAGAGCACCCGGGAGGAGTGCCTTTTGGCCTGGAACAGACTGTCCAAATTTGACTACGCGACCTACACGGCCAGAGCTCACAAAGAAGCGGATAAGCCTGGTAGAATGTTGGCCTGGCTATGTAAGCGCGAGTTCCCAAGACATCTCCAAACTGAAATAACCGATGAAAGGGGGATAACTCACCGGACGCAGCTAGACATTAACTCAGCTTTTGCGGCCTTCTACTCCAGATTGTACGCCCACGACACCAAAATACCAGTGGGCGACATAAAGGCCACACTGGCCGAGTTTGAGCTCCCAAGACTGACGGAGGCCCAAAGAGAGTTACTGGATGCGGAAATCACTACAGAGGACGTGACAGACGCGATTAAATCGCTGACCACCTGCAAAACCCCAGGGAGCGATGGGCTCCTGCCTGAATTTTGCAAAGCGTACGAAGCGACCCTTGCCCCGACCCTCCACAAGGTGTATATGGAGGCATACGAAAACGGAAACTTACCCAACACCATGAAAGAGACAATTATTATCCCTATACTCAAACCCAACAAACCCGCCAATAACTGTGAATCATACCGCCCAATTGCCATGCTAAACTACGACTGCAAGATCCTGACGACAATCCTGGCTAAGAGGCTGGCGAGGGTGATTGGAACCCTGATTCATGAGGACCAGAACGGCTTTGTGCCAGGACGCAACACCACCGCGAACCTGAGGAGGCTCCAACACATCATGGCAGAGACCTATGATCGGGACGAGGACCTAGCAGTGCTCTCCTTGGATGCCATAAAAGCCTTCGATTCAATCTACTGGGAGTGGCTGATCGAAGTGCTAAAAGAATTCGGCTTTGGCGAGAGCTTTGTAAAGTGGGTCGAGGTACTGTATAACACACCGACAGCGAGAGTGAAGACTGGCAAGATATTGTCCGAAGCCTGGCCGATACAGCGGGGCACGCGGCAAGGATGCCCGCTATCCCCAATGTTATACATACTGGGCCTGGAGCCAGTGGCTGCCTATTTCAGGACACAACACTTCGACGCGGGCATTGGACTGGGCAGTGATTACGCCATAATATCCATGTATGCGGACGACATCCTCCTATATCTGAATAACCCCCAGCTCAATGCACAAGTCGCATTGGACATCCTCGACAACTATGCTCGATACTCTGGAATAACATTTAGCAAACTAAAGTCGTGTGCGTTTCCACTGGCCAGACTCAGGGGTCTGGATGCGCCCGACCTCCCAGATGTTGGGATACAATGGCAACCAGAGCAGTTCAAATACCTGGGAATCGAGGTGTGCCATACCCCAGCGCTCACGCACGAACACAACACGGAAAAAGCAGTAAGAGCCCTCCGCAAATCTATGAACTTCTGGTCGAAGTTACCACTGGCAGTTATGGGTAGAGCGGCAATAGTCAAGATGATAGTTCTCCCCCGTCTCTTATACCACTTCACGAACGTATGCTTCTACATCAGACCTCCTTTCTTCAAAAAACTAGATTCTTTGATCAAGGACTTCATATGGGGGTCGTCTAGACACAAGATCTCCCTACCCACACTCACGCTCCCGTACAAAGAAGGTGGGATACAACTACCCGATCTGCAAAGGTACTACCTAGCCGCGCAGCTCAGCCACACAACGAAATGGCTCTCAGACGACCTCTCAGCAGAAGTAGGGCTCCTGCGACATGCGACTCCCAAACTGTTCCCTAAAGAAATGCTTTGGAACCCGACGAAACAAACTTCTGGAGTCCCCATGATTGTCAACCTGGGCAGGCAGGTATGGGCCAGAATTGGCTTCCTTCGACAACTGCAACACCCTTATAATCCCAATACTCCCATCCTGGTGGATGTGTGCAAAACTCAGGCAGACTTGGCGACAGCCAGGAGGTGGGAGAGAGCCGGAATCTATACATGGGGAGATCTGTTTGAAGACGGCACGTTCAGAGAGCTCGAATCGCTACAAGCCAACGAAGGCATCCCGAACACCCAGTTCCTGTGGTACCACTGCCTCAAGCGGACAGCAAAGGCACAGTGGCCTGACTGGCCAGAAGAACCCCCACCGGACCCCCTCCTCCAGGAGATTTACGATCTAGCAGATGGTTGGAAACCGGTCTCCCGCTTGTACACCAAACTAAACGATAGACCCAACCCGAAAAGAGCGTCCCTGAGACAGAAATGGGAATCCGAATTAGGGATCGCGCTAACCGACAGTGAATGGGAGCGAATACTACTATACCCCAAGGAGGTGTCGAGGAACATTAGATTTAAACAAGTTCAATTGAACGTGCTATACAGGACATACATGACCCCACTAAGAGTTGCTACCTTCAACAAACATGCACCGCCGAACTGCCCCTGGTGCGGAAATGACAAAGCGGACATGGTCCATATGTTTTGGACTTGCACCAAAACAGCAAATTTCTGGTCCATGGTGGAACGTACCTGCACCGCAGCGGGACTCACGAGATATGAGTGGAACCCAAAGGAATGCCTACTGGGAGCTCATCCCAGGCCTAGCAAACACAAAAACTGGTCAAACTAATGGACCTAGCCTGCATCCTTGCAAAAGGTTCCATAGCAATGGCATGGAAATCCCCAAGGGGCCCAAGGCACGGACGTTGGCTTATGGACCTGGAAAAGTGGACGGAGGCAGAGACCAGGGCCTGGCAGGATGGAACCCGCTCAAACGATGATGACTCCAACGACACCCTAGACTCATGGAAGGCCCTGGTGCGTGACATCAAATTTGCCTCCCACCACAAACCCCCCTGAGCTTTCACCCTCACTAGAGACTTGCTTGTGACTTACCCCAAGAATGGTCAACCTGATAACCAAGCCCCCGTGAACTTGGGTGTGCCGCACACCAGCCCCTCGCCCGCCGCCACAATTACGAACAATATATTGACCTATGAAGACTGTGGTAGTTAATTAGTTAATTTGATTTAGTTTGTTTGTTGTGTTACCGTTTGATGGTTGTGTTGTATTTATATAAATGCCAATAAAATACTTAAAAAAAAAAATAGAATGGATCTTTGACCCCATATTCAAAGGAAGGCCTGAATCCTCACAGGCTGTGTTGGAAGCACGAAACAACGAGGCCTCATGGTTGAATATTCCTCCCCTACCCCAGGTGAAGTAGGGAACACAAACACACAAATACATCTTGTTTGAGCTTTGCAAAATTAGAAAGGCATTTGAGCGGCCAAACACGAGTAGGGCCTGCGGCCGGTTGTGAAGGACAAACCCATCAGAGCCAGGGCAGAGGTCTTGAGTTGCCAAAACACAAGCAGAAATTTAGGACTCTAGTGCTCCCAGGATAATGGCCATCCCATTTGAACTACCAGATGCCCATGAGCAAAACATCTAAATCCTTCACTATTTAGACCGAACAGTGGGACCTGCAAGAAACCCAGGCCTGGCCCTAGAGGGGTAGATGATAAGGGGGGAGCAGTGGACAACAAAGTCTGTGATTTGTACCGGGGCAGAAAAGATGATGCCAACTCTTATAAGATTACGACAGGGAGGCATGACCGAGGCGCCTGTGTGTCTGGGATGAGAAAAGGAATGCTTTATTCGCAAGGACTAGACTTGCCTCGAAGATGTTGATAGCCAGGTGCACATTACGTTATTAGGCCTTAGGGCAGGCTAGTGTTTTCAGAAAGAAATCGGCACTCACGTGTGAAGACATTTGAGTTCATGAAGACATGACCAATGAACTAGGGGTCTATATGTGATTATTAACATGTAATTAGGTGGCAGCCAATAAGGGTGGGGGAGGAACGACGATTTTCACAGTCATAATGTTCTGCTTGCTTTGAAAAAGAGAGCTCTATGGCAGTGGACTTATAATATCCTGTCACCCTTTTCCTTTTTGTATACAAATAAAGCTCTTGTTCTCACAAAAGGGTGCACCAAGCCTACAAATTAGTGACCCCAACGTGATCCCGGACTCCCCCGCGAGAACAGAGGATTCCTGGCTGCACATCCGGAGGGGCAGGGCCCACCTGCAGCGACCAGTCTCTTGTGCGCAACTTTGAGAGGTTTACAGGAGCTGTGTTATCAGAATTCCTGTCTGTCCTTTGGAGCGAAGTGCTGTTCACCGAATTGTGCAGACCGTTGATGGGACCCTGTGATGGAGGATTTCGGAGAGCACATAGATGTAAGTCCACCTTTTGCAGAGAGAAACAAGTGGGGTAAGGGAGGAGAGTTTGAGTGTTTGAGGGCATTTAAGAATGTTGTGAGTGCAGTAATTGGAGAGTGAGTGGAAAGTGTGGAAGACCCCATGGCATTGTATATAGGTTGGTTTGATTGTAATATAGAGGATTGTGGTGTAACAGGACCCTTTCCTTTTTTACTAGAAAAGAAGACAGCGCTGTGTAACAAAGAACAAAGGCTGTGGATACAGGCTCTGTATATTTAGTGTGCCTGGGATCCCTCCACCCAGTGTAAAGAGGGCATGAGGACGAGAAGTGGCCCCTTGTGGACCTGTCATCTCCTCGCCAGATATATATAGGGGGTGTTGGAACGAAAAAGGAGTTTTTAGTGATTTTCTTGTTGTTAACTTTTATGTGATGAGGAGAGGCCGAGAGAGGGGTGGATTATGCTGTGTGAGAGAAGATTTGTGGTTGGTGTAAGGAGGACGTGTGTGAGAGTAGTGCAGGAGGTTGTGAGTGAAGGGAAGGGTGGGGCACCGGCAGCAGTGAATTGTAAGAGGTGCTAGGGGTAACGGGTGAGAACAGCCCCACTGGTTCAGGGCGTAACCAACAGAAGTATCATTTAACAGTGATAGAGGGGCAGCTACAATGAAGCTCTTTGTACTGAGAAAAGAATCCTGAATTAGCATTAAAAAAGGCTAGCAGAGACGAAAGGAGGGATGTACAAACCATGTCCAGAACACAGAACAAATAATATGGATATTTTGAGTTACATGGAGTGATTGAAGTGGGCAGGAGCCGTTGGGAGCGGTGCTCCTATACTTTTTAAAATTAGGTTTCACGGTTCCTATACTTTTATCTTAAAAAGAAACCGTTCCAGAATGGTTTTGTTTTAAAATAAAAGTGTAGGAAGAAATTGAAACTTGCACTTCAGTACACTGCACTGAATGTTCCCTCTGGTGATGGGTTTTGTGGGGAGCTGGGACAGGCCATCAGGGAACATAGTTCCACGTCTTATTTCCGCACACTTCGACCACTGGTCACATGTATATCTTTTTGGCAGCTAGGTACAGAGGGAAAAAGTTGAAAAACAGGAAGGAAGTATTGGAATTGTGGAAAATGGTGGATGATTTGGAAGATGTCCCTGTCGATCCCCCTAAAACGGTTAATGTGCTGTCCACCACCTGTGTCCCCTTCGCAACCATGCCTACTGCCTTGACTGCTCCGTTATCCCCGGCCCCAGTATTCCTACAAGAACAGACCATTCTCCTTCCTCGCTAGGGTGTTACCCCATGCACTGTGTCAGGATACACAAATTCTACTTATGTCCCTTTGCCCGCTACTTTACCCCCACCGCCCACACCGGCCCAGTATCATAACCTCCCCAACCTTATAGTGCCTGCGGCCGCAAGAGCTAGAGCACAGGAAGAAACAAATAGGAAACCACAGAAGGAGTTGGAAGAGTGTTGAGAAAGGCAGAAGAGGAACTAGCCAAGTTGCAGTTAGATAGAAGAGATAGGCAATGAGCACCCGCAGGGACTGATGAATGGAGACGGGAGACATTTGTTTTGAATAGATAGTACTACTATCAAGGATGTGCATATAGAAAAGGAGAGGAAGGATAGAAGGAGAAGGCAGGCAGACAGTTTGGATTACGGGACGGTACAATTTGATGATGAGTATGACCGCATGCGAGCAGAGGAGGAGGAGCAACAACCTGTAATTTTCAATAGCTCAGAGTTTGTGGGGACCTAGGTCAAGGAATAGGCACTGGTGTATGGCAGTGGCGAAAAGGTTGCTGGTGGGGAAAAGGAAAGTGACTAAGACCATGGGGAAACAGTTTCCATTATTTCATAAGGGGCCGAGGATGGCCCAGTATATACCGTGGGCCCACATGGACAAAAACAATTTAATAAAGGCACTCCCGTCTCTCACCACTGGAGCGGGTAAGTGGATATATCTCTTTGAGAAGCAGACAGCCGGTACAACCATGGTTGTAGAGAATTTGAAAAGTTTATTTGTTTTAATATTGGGGGACCAGGCTGATGACATGTGTGTCAAGGCTAGCTCTCTGGGAGTGAAGTTAGGGGATGATAGACATAATGAAGCCCATTTTAATTACATTAGGCCCCAATTATGTGCGGCGCTGCAGCGCACAAATCCAGATAGCCTGACCTTCCATCAATAATGCAGCAGACAATGCAAGATGATGAGGACCCCGCACAGTATATCTTACAAATACAGGAAATGTGGAGGGCAGAGATGGGAGACTCTTGGGACCAAGCAATCCTGTTCTTTCATTTCATGGTGAAAAGGGGACTTCCGGGGGACTGCAGAAGAAAAAGAGAAGGAAGAGCAGCGTTTTAGGGCAATGGGGAGGATGAGGTGGGTTTGGAAGAATGGGGCCATGAGGAGGAGGAATGGAACAGTGTTGGCCATGTGGACAGATGGGCCATTTTTCCAGGGCATGCAGGAGCAGACAAGTAGTTGCATACCGCAGCAGCAGCCATACCCGTATCCGCAGATAGGTCCGGCCGTACCTCCATCCTTATATGCAAGCACCCCCAGCAGCTGCATGAGGTGTGCCACTGCCCACAGCTGGGCCTGCTCTCCCACCATCATTTCCACAGCTGCCAGCTCCAGGCCTTGGTGGTGCACCAACATATGCGGTATACCTGGGGCAGCAGCAAGGCCCCCAGGTGCAGAATACAATGTACTCATTGGCACAGTGATGCAATATCAAGGGGGCCACTGACGTTGGAGGAAACGCATTCTATTTCCAGGAACAAACACATATACAGACTAGGAAAGCACACAAAGAGCTTTAGCATGCCCAGTTCTATCAGTCACTGCCAACCCAGAAGAGGAAGCCCTTGTGGGCGTAGAGATAGTGTGAGGGGTCAGTAATGTGAGACTCACAACTGTGTTTAGTTTTCTCAAGGTTTGACATTTTATTTTAAACAAAATTACAAAATAAAGCCTAACTAAACCTACTCTACCAGGGGATTGTCTACCATGTCTAGTATCTAAGGGAAAACCTCCTAACATACACAAAACTAACACTCACACTAAATAACAAAACATTCAAAGCAATGTATAAACAACAGAAATAATGGTTACCAAATAACCAGTGTCTTGGATGACTTCTACTTCTGGGCAGATCTGGCTCCCTCAGGAATGCCCCTAAGTCAATTTCTTCCAAGTAAGATAAAGTCTTAAATCAAGTCTTGAAAAGTTCCAAAGAAACAAAAGTTCAGACAAATAAAATCCACTGGTAACAGTTCCTTCTTCGCTTGATGGAAATATTCCCTTTCCAAGTTCCACAAAGAAAACAACAGCATCAATGGTATTCCTGGATAACTTCCTTCCTGTCATAAATCACCAAAGTATCAACTGAAAAGGATACAGTAACCAAAAAAGGATACAATTTGGTAGGGCTTTTCTGGATCCTATCTTCACACGACTTGATTGTAGGCAGGTCAAATTAGACCTTCCAAATGATACAACTCTCTGACTGAATAAAACAGGCAGAGAGATGGATCACTGGAAAGGGCGTGGGAATTGTATAGGAAGTATGCCTAGAATAGATAAGACACTGTCCCAAGTCAAATACTAAGAAACACAGAATTGGGATTAATTCAGACACTGACCTTAAGGCTAAACTGAAGAATTCCAGGACAGTTTCTTGAAGAGTCCCAAGAGTTGAACGAACGACAAAGGAAGGGAAGATTAGTAAGGGAGACTTATCCCGAACGGCACGAGGCTCTCGCTAGATACCGGGTTGGTGCACCACAGGATAGCGTCCAATGTACTGTGCACAATCACCTTCCAATACTTCATGAAATTCTTCCGTTCCCACGAAGAACAAAATAAGAATCTCACCTTTTGACTGTCACAGGTACCAAAAGTTCGAAGTAGGTCAGAAAAACACGTGCAGGATTGCATGCGACAGTATACACACAGCCAAGCCAGCTGTGCTTGTAGACAGCGTTTCCGCGTGAAGATTTAGACACGCGAACAGGATTCACGCAGCTCTGGACAGCCGCGCTTGAAGACAGCGTCCGCATGGAGATTTGGCACGCAAACAGGATTCACGCAGCTCAGGACAGCCGCGCTTGCAGACAGCGTCTGTGTGGAGATTTGGCACGCAAACTGGATTCACGCAGCTCAGGACAGCCGCGCTTGCAGACAGCATTCGCGTGGAGAATTGGCACACAAACAGGATTCACGCAGCTCAGGACCGCCGCGTTTGCAGACAGCGTCCGCGTGGAAATTAGACACGCGAACAGGATTCACGCAGCTCAGGAAAGCCGCGCTTGCAGACAGCGTCCGCGTGGAAATTCGGCACGTGAACTGGATACACGCAACCCAGGAATAAGCGTGTGGAGGAAAGCAGGCTCAAATTAGGCCAAAGAAGTTTTGCTGAAATGAATGCGAGAACGCAGGTCCAGAGTTCAGCAACAAACGTCAAAATTGATTTAATCAGAAGCAGCGAATGGAGTTTCCACGCTGCTTATGTAGGCACTGCTGTGATACACGTGACGGACCTAAGTCACGTGAAAATTAACGACGTGAAAAATGCAGACGTCGTTTTCCGGGCAATGTATCGAACAACCTCCATTTTGAGTAAAAAGGTCTACTGGATCTATGGGCGTAACTCATCTTGTATGGAGAAGTTGTTCCTGGTCCAGAGGTATGTCCGGCAGGCATGACAGTGCCACCCCCCAAAGGCGCAGCTTCTCCCCTTTTCGGGTGGAATCGCCTTAATAAAGCAGGCGCATGAATGTTAGACAGAGGTTCCCAGGATCTATCCTCGGGACCATAACCTTTCCAATCTACCAGATGAAATGGTTTTCCAGACCGCAACCTCATGTCCAGAATGTCATGCACTTCATATTCGTCTGACCCTTTCACTGAAATAGCAACAGGCCGTACAGGTAATCTAGTAGCATCCGAACACGGTTTGATGAGTGAAACGTGGAAAACGGGATGCACTCGCCACCGTTGTGGCAAAGCCAGACGGACAGCAGCCGGATTTATGATTTGGAGCACTTCATATGGCCCCATGTATTTAGGCAACAATTTCCTTTTGCCGGGTATTCTCAAGTTCTTTGTGGACAGCCATACCTCATTCCTGCTTTGTAGACAGGAGCAGGGATTCTATGAGCGTTGGCATAGTACTTGTCTCGTTTTTTAGCTTGCTCCAATTGCTGATCAACTTTCTTTTGTAGATTCTTAAGATCCCTAAAAGTACGTCCTGCTGCAGGAGTATCCAAAGACAAACTGGAGTCAAAAGGAATGGAACGTGGGTGTTGCCCATACAAAGCATAGAAAGGTGAAGTACCTATAGCACTATGATAGGAATTGTTATAGGCAAACTCTGCGGCCGGCAGAACATTGAGCCAATCTGACTGAAACTGTAAGCACAAACATCGCAGATATTGTTCCATAGTGCTATTGACTCACTCAGTCTGTCCATCCGTTTGAGGGTGATAAGCACTAGACAACCTGTCATCAATTAATAATGACGAATTTAGTGCCTTCCAAAAACGTGACGCAAATTGTGAGCCCCTGTCAGTGATTATCACTGAAGGTAGACCAAAAAAACGGAATATATGCCGGATGAATAGATCAGCCAGACCAGCAGCTGTTGGTACACCAATACAGGGAATGAAAAGCGCCAACTTTGTAAAGTAGTCCACCACCACCCATATGGTATCGTATCCTTTATTTCTTGGAAGTTCAACCACAAAATCCATTGATATCATGTCCCATGGTTTTTTGGGAACTGGTAGAGACTGGAGTAAACCCACTGGTTTGCCAGGAGTATTGTTACATTGACTGCATACCGAACATGTTGAAATATAATTTATAACATCTTGTGTTATAGACGGCCACAAACACCATCTTTTCAATAGCTCTAGAGTCTTCTTCTGTCCAGGATGGGCGGCAATCAAAGAATCATGACCCCAACTGAGGGCTTTTTTCTGTATGGTATCAGTTGGTAGATAGAGTACTCCTTGTTTAAAAGGCAAACCATTGTATAAATCAATGTTCAATTCCTGAATCAATTGTGGATTTAGTTTCACCCACTCCTGTAAGTCGTTTTTTAGAGAAGGTTGTGCAGAACAACTACATATCACGTGATCTGCCAACAACTTATTTTGAACCGATGATTCTTCTTTCACCTCTTCACCGATGCGAGACAAAGCATCAGATTTGACATGTTGTCTGGCAGGGCGATAAGTAATTTGAAAATCGTATTGAGCAAAAAAAACATGCCATCTGGCCTGTCTAGCTGTGAGACATCTCATAGTTTTAAATGACTGAAGATTTCTATGATCGGAATACACCACCACCTGATGTTTGGCCCCAAGAAGATGATGTCTCCACTCTCGGAAAGCATCTTTGATTGCAAGTAACTCACGCTCAGTGACAGTATAGTTCTGTTCATAAGGGGTAAGTTTGCGTGAGAAGAAAGCAACTGGATGCTCCTCCTTAGTTCCTGCACAAACCTGCGAGAGTACAGCCCCTGTAGCGACACTGGATGCGTCTGCTTCAACGATAAACTGACCATCCGGATCAGGATGCTGAAGTACAGGTGCAGTTTTAAATGCTTCTTTTAACTTCTCAAAGGAAGCTTGAGCATTCTGGTTCCAGCAGAATGGAATTTTAGAGCTAGTTAAAGCTGTCAATGGGGCCACTGTTTTGGAGAAAGAACGAATAAATCTGCGATAAAAATTCCCAAATCCTAGAAATTATTGTAATGACTTGACATTGTGTGGGATAGGCCAATTCAATATGGCTTTCACTTTAGAATGACTCATTCGAACACCATGATTGGTAATGTCATAATCCAGAAATTCCACTTCTTGTGTATGAAAAACACATTTCTCAACTTTAACAAAAAGTTTATTCTCTCTCAATCTTTGTAGGACAGCTGAGACGTGTTTAACATGTTCTGGGAAAGATGATGAATATATCAAAATGTCATCCAATGAAATCACCACGAATTGATCCATCATATCTTTGAAGATATCGTTCATGAAGAACTGGAATGTGGCGGGAGCGTTACAAAGACCAAAAGGCATCACTAAATATTCGTAAAGGCCGTACCGCATCTTAAAAGCGGTCTTCCATTCGTCTCCTTCGCGAATGCGAACCAGATTGTAAGCACCGCGCAAATCCAATTTAGAGAAATACTTGGAAGATCCTAATTGGTCTAGCAGGACATTAATCAATGGTAAAGGATACTGATTCTTTATGGTGATGTCGTTAATAGCCCTGTAATCAATGCAAGGCCTTAGGTCTCCTTCCTTCTTTGGAACAAAGAATAAAGGAGAGGCAGCCGGCGATTGAGATGTCCGTATAAATCCCATGTCCAGAGCTTTATCGATATACTCTTTCAAGACAGCATCTTCTTTGAGAGTCAAAGAATAAACTCGACCAGTAGGAATTTTAGCTCCAGGAATCAATTCAATTGGACAATCATATTGCCTATGTGGAGGAAGCTGTTCTGCCTGACCTTTGTCAGAAACATCGGCAAAATCTGCATATTCACTTGGTATATGCGTACTGTTCTGATGTACCACATTGATAGCAGAGATTCCCTCAATAGAGGCCAACATATGTGATTTATTTGACACCACCTGGCTGGTAAAGCAATGTTCGTTACAAAAAAACGGAAGGATATTGGATCAATCCCGTAACCCAGTCTATGGCGGGATTATGAAGAGTCAACCAATTAAGTCCAAGTATTATTTGGTATTGAGGAGCCGCAATGACATCGAAGACTATTTCCTCCGAATGATCATTTGATAAAGTCATCTGAATAGGTACAGTCTCTTGAGTTACCATACCGGAAATCAAGATTGATCCATCCACTGTATTAACAGTTTCAGGTTTGTTCTTGTCTATAAGAGGTATAGAAAATTTCTTGGCATATGTGATATCAATGTAATTATTAGTGGCTCCCGAGTCAACCATAGCCTTGGAAGCCAAGTCTTGATCATTGAAACGTAACATCATCTCAACAGCTATCGGTGCATGAGCTGGAAATGTAATGGAGTCCGATGTAACACTCGACACAGGGACTCCTGCTACTGTCGAGTTTTGGCGTTTCCCGAAGGCTTATTTGGTCTTTTAGGACATGCCGCCAATAAATGCTCGGAGGAACCGCAATACATACATAAGTTATTTCTCTTTCGGTTCTCTCTTTCGGCTTTAGACAACCGGCCTCTCACCGCGCCAATTTGCATTGGTTCAGGATCATTCGAAGAATGTGCCGATGTATCAGAACGAACTGGTGTCGGAAGAAAAGGTTTTTTCTCTCCTTTGCGGGCATTTCTTCGGGCATCAATTTGTAAAATTAAATCAAGAAATTCTGAAAAACCTGTAGGAACCACTGGAACTGTGGACAAAGCGTCCTTGAGTTCTTCTGAAAGACCCTTGTAGAAAACAGCCGTCTTCTTGTCTTCCGGCCATCGGGTTTCGGCCGTTAATTGGTTAAATCATGCAATGTAATCCAACAGAGGTTGAGTACCTTGTTGTAAATTCAACAACTCCAGATCTGTGGCTTGAGTAGCATAGCGCATATCAAAGACTTTGTTCATATCAGCCAGAAGATCATCGCAATCGTACAACAAGGGGCTATTTGATTCCAATAAAGGATTTGCCCAAGCAGCAGCTGTACCCCCCAAATGGGAAAGCACGAATGCTGCTTTAGTAGTAAGATCAGGAAATGAATTAGGCCGGCAAAGGAAATGAAGTCGATTCACGCAGCACAGGACCGCCGCGCTTGCAGACAGCGTCCGTGTGGACATTTGGCACGCGAACAGGATTCACGCAGCTCAGGACAGCCGCGCTTGCAGACAGCGTCCGCGTGGAGAATTGGCACGCGAACAGGATTCACGCAGCTCAGGACAGCCGCGTTTGCAGATAGCGTCCGCGTGGGGAATTGGCACGCGAACAGGATTCACGCAGCTCAGGACAGCCGCGCTTGCAGACAGCGTCCGCGTGGAGAATTGGCACGCGAACAGGATTCACGCAGCTCAGGACCGCTGCGTTTGCAGACAGCGTCCGCGTGGAAATTGGACACGCGAACTGGATACACGCAACCCAGGAATTAGCATGTGGAGGAAAGCAGGCTCAAATTAGGCCAAAGAAGTTTTGCTGAAACGAATGCGAGAACGCAGGTCCGGAGTTCAGCAACAAACGTCAAAATTGATTTAATCAGAAGCAGCGAATGGAGTTTCCACGCTGCTTATGTACGCACTGCCGTGATACACGTGACGGTCCTAAGTCACGTGAAAATTAACGACGTGAAAAATGCAGACGTCGTTTTCCGGGCAATGTATCGAACAACCTCCATTTTGAGTAAAAAGGTCTACTGGATCTATGGGCGTAACTCATCTTGTATGGAGAAGTTGTTCCTGGTCCAGAGGTATGTCCGGCAGGCATGACACTTCCTGGAAAGAATGGGTAAAGTTGAAGACAAAAGTACCACTTCTGTTTTGCAACAACTCTTCTTGCAACTTCTGCAGTGTCTTTAAATATAGTATGTCAGGATGCTTCGTCTTAGGGTTAGCTCTCTTTAGCAACTCCTTTCTGCCAATAATACTGTGATAACAGGTTCCCTTGCCCCACAGTTGACTTCTGCTTATACTACTTCAATTAATAAAGTTCTGACAAACGTATCGACAACCACAGTTCTGCTGCTGCTGCTGCTGCGACTTTGACTTTTAGGCAACTGCAACAAGACTATTTGACCTCTACAGGTTGGCAAGGCACTCCTCTCTTGTATGGCAAGAAAGGGCAGCATCTTTGCCTTTCCTTTCTGTCTTGCAGCTACCACAAAATCTGTCTTTAGCGTCAGGCAAATTCCACAAGACTCTTCGACCTCTACAGGTTGGCAAGGCACTCTTTTCTCTTGTATTGCAAGAAAGGGCAGCCTCTTTGCCTTTCCTACCAGTCTTGCAGCTACCAGAAAATATGTCTTTAGCCCCAGACTGCTGCTTCTCAACCTTAACAGTCTCAGCTCTACAGATTGTAATGAGTTCTTTTTAACAAGTACCCAGCTCCCGTCCCCAACTTCATATACACCTTCTTGCCTCCAGTAGTTACTCCAAAGCTGTATTGCCACTCTTTCAGCCTTGGATAACCTTGTCATTCTTGTATCAGAGGACTCTGGGGTTTACAACAGCCTCGGTATAACGATGGTGTTCAGTTCTTAAATGAGCTAGTTTCACTTTAACAGGGTTTGGTGTACTGGCTTGGGTAATACTTGTTCTTTGTTTGACTTCTATAACTTCTACGACTGCTTCCTCAGTGTTCAATATGTTACAAGCAGTAAATTCCTTTGTGGAAACGAAATTGTGCACACGCAATTTAATTTTCATATTGAACTGCCAACTTCAAAGATGTGCGTTCCCTCCTTTTGGTCAGCGTTATGCCTCAAAGGGGAATTGAGATACAAAGTTTCATGCGCAACTTCTTCTGATGTTAATTGGGCTTGTAACTTTACAGGAAAGTCAAGTTCTGCTTCATATGGTTTACCGGCAACGTTCTCCTCTTTAATAGGAGACACACGACCGCTCGGCAACAGGTTACATCTAACAATGGGAAAAAGCAAGGTTTTCTCTACATGCGGGTACTTAAGCTTTGTTAATACAAGCGCATAATACAATTCCCTTGTTAGTATGGCATCCCAATTCTACGAACAACTTTTACTCGCTTTCATGTGTACGCAAGTGTAAATTAAGCTGGTTACAGCTACTGGCAAGGTATTCCTGATGATTTGGAGTACGGAGCTTCCTTCTGCCAACTCCACAATTACAGTGGCTGAAGGCCCCTACTTAACTTCTTCTGCTGCTGCTGCTACAGGCACTCTTGAGGCCCACACCCCTTTGCTGTTTGGGTGTCTCCAATCCAGCCTCATTAATGGAGAGTCTTCCTCTCTCCAGCTTCCCCCGGATTGACTCTGCACACGGGCCTTGGGTGGGTGCATGACTTCAGCTCTGCCTTCACAGCAATTAGGCGCACCCGGAAATACTTCTTGTTTCTCCCACTCTCTTCCAATGCTGCCACATCCAAACAGGGTTTGTGAGCACAGGACCAACTCCGAGCCTGCAGGTGAAATCTGCTCTTCCTCTACTCTTCGCTGACCTTCCAGCTCCTGCCCCAGCTTCTTTCTACTGCTCCCTCCTGCTGAAGCCTTTTATGCCCCTAAGGTGAGTTCATTGCAGAGGCAGCCACTGACTTATGGTGGGGGGCACCACCCCCCACCCAAGCAGAGAACACTGTGTTCAATGATCTGTTCTCTCAATCATATTCGTTTTTGTGCAGCGCAGCGTGACGGCTGTACAAATAAATATTTAATGCCGCTCTTCCAGCGTAACGCTGTGTTTTAAAGTCTTTGTGGCTGGGCCTGCCACATGACATATAGGGGCACGTCCCATTTTACAAATTTCTTTTAGTGTAAAATGCATGGAGCTCGTAGCTCGATGCACTTTACGTGAAGCATTCATAATCTCACAGGCCTGCTTGGTGCTATGGAATAGATGTCTTTCGTAATCACATTAGTGTGTGGTGCGAAGTACGCAGCAAGCGCCTCTTTAAGGTCTTGAATTGAGTCAATTGAGTCTTGGGGCATTTCATCAATTATGTCTCGGGTGGCAGATCCTACAGCTAGTTTGAGTAGGCATACCTGTCTTGCGTCGGCAATAGGTCCTGTAGCCCCCTTGTATAGGTCAAAGTCTCTGATCCATTTGGTCCATCTCGGACCCATGTTGCTGGTGTCCGTCACGTCAAACGCCCCCGGCATCTGGGCGGCCAGCGTGTCCGTCAGCTGGTACGGTACGTGGTCCATCGCTGGCACGCTTGGAACCGGCTGTGCATTTGCCTGCGGTTGTCCTCCTTGCCCACCATCTTGGCCTGACATGGCGCTGAGGGTGTTGCGTGCTGATAGCGTTTCCTTGCGGGTCTCTGGTGGCGGTTGTTCGCCTCCTCCTTGGTTAATCTCTTCACTGGTCCGTGAGGGATGGCCGCCAATTTGGCATGAGCACCATCCGTTGGTCTTGCCCCTCCCCGGGCTCTAGTGCCCCCTTGCTGTTGGGGTCTTGGTGGGCCCGTCGGTCTGGGCTGCTGGACTGTGATGTTCCCTGGCCCTGCAGGGCGCGTGTACTGCGTGCCTCCCCCGCCTTGTCCCTTGTCGTGGGATGCGAGGGCCTCTGAGGCACGCAGGCGATGTAGGCCACAGCTGCGTGCTCAGCGCACGTGCGCTCGTGCTGCCAGCGCCTGTAACTGCAGCCGGGAAAGCACGTGCTCTGTGAGCTCACCCGTTGGTTGTCCTGCGAGGTCTTCTCGCTCCCCACGTGTTTTCACCGCTGCGGCCCGAGCCGCGTATTGGTCCAGCGTTGTTTGGGCCTTTTCGCGCTGCGCGCGTTCTCGCTCGTGGGGTCCGTGGGTGGGCTACAGCAGCTTCATTGGGTGCTGTCGTGCCACCGATCCCATCCTCGTCGCCAGTGTAGCGTCCCTTGGCGCGCAGCAGGCCTGCGATGTCGCAGGAATAAAAAGGCAGACACAGAGCTCTGTAATGAACGTCCTCTTTATTTCCCTTCTTCCTCGAACTCCCCGATCCCGCCCCCCTCGGCGTCACGTCCCCTCTCTTCCCGCCGCCCGCCCCAACGTCACGGAGATGTCAACGTGACAATGAAGCAAATCGTATTTTAGGATTAATAAAGGACATAGAAAGTAGCACACCTACAACCACCAATCCGTACGCCTGATAACACAATTGGAGAGACTTATTAGGAGGGAGATATCCCAGAAACTACATGTAACTACCCTTGCCCAATACTATCGGGTGCAAAGAATTCCTAGAGGATTAAGAGTTTACTTACAACCAACGCTGTGCAAGGTTAAGCCCGAATTCGTGAAGAGATGGGAGCAAATATTAAACAAATGTTTGTTAGACTTAATTTTATTAACTATAGAAGAACGAGCAAAATCAGTAACCAATTTGGACAGCAAAATTAAAGATCTAACAGAATAACTAGCGACCTTCAAAAGCAAAGACGAACTGCAAACTATCCTAGAGGAAGTCAATTCCACTTTAGAAGGTTATAAAAGAGACATTGAACAAAGAAAGGTGAAAAAGTTCAGAAGGGACACGCTGGATTATTCACAGGATATCATCTATACATGGCAGGAACATTATCAATAGATGAGACCAACCCCAAATAAAAGACCACAACAACACCTGAAGGCACCAGGGCAGGAGGAGAGTGATCACAGCAGTGAAGCACCAATAAGTGGGGAGGAGAATGTAACCACAAACGCCACAATGGCAAAAGTTACCAATCTACATTCGTCACAAGAAGCTACAACGTTGAACGCCCAACCTGACCCTTTTTTTTTTTTAGAAAAAAGAAGACGAGAAGAGGCTACAAGGAATTTAAGAGAAACAAACAGAACAGTTAGTGGTGAACATATCCTCCAGAAATCTTTCCAAAAACCAGTTGGATGTGCTAAACCTAGGTTTTATTATTTACTCCAACACAAAATTCCAATTTATTAGAAGAAAAGATCAACTTATACAGACTGATCCGTAAATTGATATTGAAAGTATTTTTTGAATTACAACCACCAATAGATTTGCCAATAGCAACTCATGACGAGATGAGACCAAAAAGCCACTTTGACCTGCAAGTTAATAATATGGCTATCAGACTGTTCGAGGGACAGATGCTGAAGGATTTGAAGAAGGTTAACTTTACCAAATCATCAGGGTATAATATTAGGCGACATCAGAGTCAAATTATAGAAGACCTAGCAGATGACTGTACAATAACACTGAAACCAGCGGACAAAGGGTGAGCCATAGTCATCATGGACACAACCTTTTTATGACAATCAGATTAGCCAGCTATTGGATGATGAAAATACATACATCAAGATCGAACACGATCCACCAAGTATAATTGTATTACTAATAAAGGATACACTTGAAAAAGCATTCCAGAGAAACCAAAGAGATTCCTAACAAATAATCATCCGATAACAGCAGTATTTTATGGCGTGCCAAAAATACATAAGGAATTAATGAACCCTCCATTGAGACTAACAGTGGCAGGTACCGACAGCATCTTTAACCCACTGTATGTGGATAAAGCACTACAACCGATAGTGCAAGGAACTTCAACCTACCTGAGAGACACCACTCCTTTTCTAAATACTCTGGAAGAGACTGAGGGCTTGCTGGAAAGTGACATGCTGTTGTCTTTCGATGTGCAGAGTTTGTACACATCTATTCCACACCGAGGCGGATTGGAGGCATTAGAATGGTCACTACTTAAAGACAACAATTGTAGAGCCAACAAAATATTTATACTTGAATTAAGCAAGATCATACTTGTCAACAATTACTTTTGCTACAAAACACAGTTTTACCTACAGGTGTCAGGCACCTCAATGGGGTCTTCAATGGCACCAGTATACGCAAATCTGTTTATGTACAATCTAGAATCCACCCAGCTATTAACACATGGATATTGGCAAATAAAAATCATATCTTGGAAGAGATATATAGATGACATTTTTGTCATCAGGAGAGGAGACCGAGCGGAACTTGAAGAATTTTGGGAATTCCTAAACTCAATGCATGACCACATTAAGTTTACAATGGAAGTGGGGACACCAAAAAAACACTTCTTGGACGTAGAATTAGAACTGAGAGGGAATACTTTAATAATAAACATATTCCACAAAGCAACAGATGTTAATAATTCCCTACATTATCTCAGCCAGCACTAAATTATACACCTAATTTAATTCATCACACACCTAAAAAAGAACCTTCCATACATTCAATTCTTACGACTGACACGCATCGTATCAAAAGAAGAAACTTTGATAGTTGAGAATCTAAAGATGGTGGAGAAGTACAGCAGGTGAGGATATCCAGGGGAAGTGATAGAATCAGCTTTAAATAAAGCTGGTACATTAAACAAGAAGTTATTATTAACTCCAAGAACCAAGTCGAAAGAAGTACCATTTCTGTACGCACTCAGGTACTCACCACGTCACGAGATTGGTCAAGAGAAACTGGAGATTAATTGAACTGGATCCACAACTAAAGACACTCTTTCCGAAAACCTCCCATCATAGCTTACAAAAGAGGACAGAACTTCAGAGATCAACTAGTGTCAATGTGCACACAATAATGGAGGAGAGGAATCGACACTCTCCCCCGAACCACAGAAGCCGAATGAATTCGACCCTCCACCCGTGGTTGGCACAGGCACCTGATTATAGACACAGGACACCACGTGGCAGCCAATGGGGGGAAGAGGAGTTAGGAAGAGGTTGTGGATAGGGTAGGGATGTAGGAACACCGGATAGAGGGTTAGGGAATTCCTAAGGTGGATAGGAAAGGGGAAGCACAGGGAAAAAACCTCCTTATCTAGTTCTTTTCCTAAACTAAACGCATAGGTTATGCGCTATGAATCTTGCCTCCAGCCTACCTCCAAAATCGTATAAACACACCTTAATACGTGTGAACATGTAACAAGATAAACATATAGCAAGCATAGATGAACACCAACAATGGAATTAGATTCCATACATGAAATACATGACACATGGCCCGTTGGGCAAGCTGAAGCAACACTGAACACATATGGCCATAATGTACACGTGCCAAGACAGGGACACAGAACACTGGTGTGCCTAATCAGCCTAGAACCCTGAATGTCCTGTACTGTATATTGCTGATTTAACAATCCGAAACATGGTCCACACTCTGTTGTGTGCCTTTGAACACACGGGTATTAATCATTGACATCCTGAAAACACACACTTTGCTATAAAACTCGTAATGTGCACAGGACTTTCCTGAGTTCCGAGCAGCCCCACGGGACCACTCGGAGTCTGAAGAAAATGCCGTAACCAATGTCAGCCAGCCCGCCCGCATTCCTCCTGCTTCCAGTATTTACCAGAATAATGTACCCATTACTTATCTGAGCTCTGAGCGGCCCCACGGGACCACTCAGAGTCTGAAGAAAACGCTGTAGCCAGTTAGCCCGCTTCGTATTGCTCCAAGTTTTACGGGCTGTAAGGAAAGCTTTGCTCGCGTCTCGCTCCGACCGCACCCATCCAGGAACACAAAATAAGCCACACCTGCGGCTGCGAGCGTGTTGGCTTTATGCTGCCCTTCATTACTTGCAGCTGGCAACGCGCGGCAACTTGCGCTGAACTACAGGTCCTCCCCGGAATGCTGGGAAATGTAGTTCTCTTTACCAATGCTTCAATAAGCAAACTTAGTTACTCCCCGGCGGCACCAGCCCTTATTCCTGACAACTAGTGAGGGCAGAAAGACCTAAAGCTGATACATAAGAAACAATCAAGAAAAAGAAGACAGGCACATTTCCCTGTTTGAATTGCAACAACTGCAATAATGTCATGAAAGGCAGTTATGTAAGGCACCCATGGAATGGTACAAAAATGAAACTGAAGGACTTTGTTACTTGTGACACACGCTCAGTAATCTATGGACTTATGGAATCTTCGATGTAGGATAGACAGTAAGGAAGGCGAAGGAACGCTGGAAAGAACACAAGAGCAACATCAGAACGAAGAATGCACGATCACCCGTGGCTAGACATTTCACGGAAAATAGGCACACGGTATCTCAACTGAAAGTGTTAATATTAGAAGTAGCAAGAAAATCAAAAAGAGGAGGGAATTTTGGAAGAAAAATGGACCTGAGAGAAATATTCTGGATCAAGAAATTAGACAGTTTGGCCCCGGAGGGGATGAACGAGGAATTCAGTTTGGGGTCTTATCTTTAATGAGATTAGAAACAGTGAAACACCCAGAACAACTAAGCTCTATGATCTACAAGATTAATAAGCAGGAAGATCTCTACATTTGGCATACTAAACATATATAATTGTAATTAGTGGACGGGAATGTGAACATTGTTTCAGAACCAGACCAGGAGAGAAATTGTTTGCAAAGATGTCATGTAAGATGTTACTCTATTTGATGTGACTGAGATAAAAAATAACAGATGATAATGATGTCGAAGTAGTAGAATAACATTTCATGTTACACAACCGGAATCGATGTCCACAATAGTGAGTATATATTATGTTTAACTTGCAGGATCTGTATTTGTGCGAAATATGTGGAGCATTGAAAATAACAGGTGACATCATACAATGGTTAATAGAATGTGAGCATGAATTGATAAGCACACCTGAATTCCTATTGAAATAGATTAATTAGAACCATTCCACCACAAAGGAATTTTTGAAAAATGATACAACTTACAGACGTCAACACGCTTGGGCATAAGGATGTCATAGTTCCAGTCTCAATAGGCTGAGAATGAAGATAGGGTGAAGAACAGTTACAAAAGCTAGGACATGATGATGGCTGGGCTACAGCGCGATGACATCACAATGTAAATAGCAGTCATTTTGGGAAACTGCGGTATGGCGCAGTGTAGAGTTACGAGACAAAGCCAAGGAACAATGCTGGGTAAGTCTGTTTTGACACAGGCGGAGCAATCCGGCACAAAAGATATTAAGGTAAAACTAATCGCTCAAGTAGGGGACACGGTATTCTAACACATATTTCCATCACAGGAAATCGAGACGCAAAGGAGAGCGAGTGCTAGGACATAGCATTTCCATAAGGAAGAAACCATTAACAAACGCATATAGCGACCTTTACAATATTGGCAAGACCTGACTGACTAGTTCCGACCTAATGAAGCAATATTTGAATTACTGTTACGCTCACCTGGTCTCTGCGGGGACGTTGGGGCACGGTTGCAGCCCTCCCTGGAAGTGGATCACACTTGTCAGGCTTCTTCCCCTGCACATATGTTGTGGGCTGCGACAATTGGTGACACTGCTCCTGCGTGGATATGAGAGATCGTGAGAATGCTGCTATATGACTGTTGTCTCTCTCGAACCCTTCTTCCCAAAGTGTAGTGGGCATGCGCCGACCCATATAGGCTCACCTGTTCATTAATGATGATGAGCTCTCCGTCCTGCTTCTCACTGCAGGGGCGCTTCTTGATGGACCAAGTTCCTTCACTGGCCCATTGTACCTGGCAGCCAAGATCCGTTGTGGCTTAGCCACTCCTGATGGTGTCTTATGGTTTTAAAATATTGTGATCTTAATTCCTGATTATTGTCCGTGTCCTTTAATGATGCCTCTCTTCTGCTTTCTTCCAACAGGTGAAATTGTGGCCCTACGGTAGTTGCGGTGCATGAAGCGAGGCCAAAATGGAAGAAAAAGGAGCCCACGATGCTCCGACTGCAGGTGAGTGTTGGTCTAAAGTTGAGCGTGAAGATTTGTCAAAAGCACGACCTTAAACGTAATGTCTTTGTATTTTCTAACCTTGTCTTTATCTTTTTCTCTCGCACGTGCCGTCTTTGGATGAACTGCTCGCTGTGCCGCAATGTCAGGGTTGAAGTGCTGCTTTCCGGAGGTCTGGAGATGGATGATGAATGCCAGAGTCAGCAGTGATGCGTGCCGACGAGAACAGGTCCCGAGATAAGTGCTGACGCTGGTAGCTGGAATCAAAGGTAAAATGAGCTCAGCCGGCAGTGAGCGTTACCCTGCCATCAGTGCAGAATAACGCGAAGCGCTTGCATGAAGGCTGGGTGGATTTACATAGTCTAGCTCTGGCCACACCCATTAGCCTTGGCTTACTCGCCCCACCCTGCCCCTCCTAAAGGAAGTTGCACATGCAATACAGCTTTCCCCAGCTGCCACGTCCAAATAAATGCAAATGGAAGATCCTGCAGGTGAAATAAAGTACTTTTGCACCAAATAAAGTGTGTCAGCTTACATTTGTTCATGAGCCTGGTGCCAAAGGCGCCAGGACTGTTTCCAGCTGGGCCTTTTATGCTTTATTGTCCCAAAGGTTGTGTTACCCCTTACTCTCATCCCCTGATGGTGCGGGGTCTGTTTTTCCGGGCCAGTGGCCATGACAGCACTCCCCCTCAAGGACCCTCTCACGGGTGTTCTTTCTCCTGGTCCTGGCTTGGTGGGATTGTTGCAATGGAATTGTCTGATCAGTCGTGGAGTGTGGACGAATTCACTGGGTTCCCAGGTACGGTCTTGAGGTCCATAACCCTTGCAGTCTATAAGGTAGTACAATTTAGATCTTGGAATCCAGAATAGCTTTGACCTCGTATTCTGGTTCTCCTTTATGATGTCGAGCTAGGGTGGTGCTTTAATCCGAGTACCTGGTTTCATTCGTTTCAGGAGTGAAACATGGAATCACATATTAGGTGGTAGTTCCAAATTCATGGCAGCAGGGTTTATAACGGCTTTGATGGGATAAGGCCCCAGATACCTGGGACGGAAGGCGTGTGGTCCTTTGACAGGAATGGTTTTGGATGCTAACCAAACCTTGTCTCCGACCCGATAAAATGGGGCCTCTCTTCGGTGTCGGTCTGCAATCTGTTTCTGCTTCTCTTTAGCTCTGGTCAAATGTTCTGCTGCCTCTTTTAAGAATCCGAATAATGGTTTTATGTAAGGTTGTCACTTCTGGCATTTCCAATTTGTCAAGTGAATCAAAAATGGACGTTCGAGGATGTCGATCATGCACCGTGTAGAATGGAGTCTGTCTGGTGCTAGTGTGGATAGAATTGTTGTAGGCATATTTGGTCAGCCAAAGTATGTCTTTCCAGGATTCCTCAGTTTTTTGCAACATACACCTTAGATATTGCTCCAAGGTTTGGTTGGTCCCTTCGGTGGGCCATCGGTTTGAGGATGATGACTAATGGATAACCGGAGGTCGATTTTGTCTATTTTGCAGCGCTGTCATGATGCCTACCCCCGGGCATCTGGATCGAGTCCATCATCCCCGGGAGCAGGCATCCAGATACTCATTAAAACCCCAACAGCCCTGGCTGTGGGCTGTTTGGATTCAGTCCTGGCGCCTTACGCGCCAGGCTCTTAGACTTTACTTACCTTATGCAGACCATGCTGCAAATGAGTCCAAGCCAACGTGAGGCCTGGATGGGACTATTTTATTACAGGGACTATTTTTTACTCGGGTGTGGTTCTGGGGAACTTCTTACCTTGGACTACTTTGCAGGCTATTTAAACCACGCCCGAACAGCAGCTCATGCTTCGTGTTATTCTGCATCCAGCAGCGTATCGCTCATTGTGTCTGCAAGTCAGTATCCAGTCTTCTGCCAGGCCCGCCTTGAATCCGGAGCTCCTAGACAAAAGGAAAAGAAAGGAGAAGAGGTTAGATCATGGACATTATTTGATTCCTTACTTGATTCCGGACCCAGCACATCTCCGAGCCTGGAACGGACATTATTTCAGCACGCGTCGCTTCGCCAGCAGCAGCGCCGCGTTATACTCACCAGTCCATCGCATCTTTCAAATCAGCGCTGCCTCCATCATTTTCTTCATCAAAACCCAGCACCTGGGGGGAAAACAAAAGGAATAACAAGGTGAGCCGAGAAAACTTACAAAGACAATCTCTTTGCCCCCATAGGCTTACCTGCTTTACCACCGGAGGTATTATCCTTTAATTCGCTGCATCTTTCTATGCCGCCCCTATAAAGGGAGAGAAAACAGCAAGTTAAACTCATGCAACTTTTACCGGACAGTGTTTGGTAATACAGACTATTACCTGAACGCCATCAGCTGCCTCCAGGCAATATTCTTTTGGACCCAGCTGCAACCTAACGACGGAATGGAACAAGAGTGAACATCGGTCATATTGAACTCTTTGAACTTTATAGACACTGGAGTCAATATTCCTCCGGAACTCCTCCAGTACCTTCAAACCAGTGAATTAACTGGTATCTACGCGCCCCTGCATGCCATGCAGGATGGAGAGCTCATCATTTAAAAACATAAGGTGAGGTTACCAAGAGGGGATATCGGAGGTGATTAGTGGGGAGAACGAGAATAGTTGGGGGGGGCATCACTAAAGTCCACGGGTGGCTAAATCCCTTTCTCCACTTGCAGGAGAATACTTCTACGAGTCCAGCAGACAAGATTAGGCGGGCCAGTCCAGACTGTCATCTCTTCACTATGCATCACGTTGGTGGAGACCGCAGCTGTCCGGGTCCGATCGACGCCCCTGTGGGAACCAGGTGAGCGTAACAAGCATCTCCTCCAGAGTGCTGAGGCAAACTGAGTTCCACGATCTGATATTAATATTGATGGGAACCCGTGTAATCTGACAATCTGTTTCAAAAACACGGTGGCGAGGGTGGAAGCATTGGAGAGTCCTTTTAATGGGATGAAATGGACTATTTGGAGAACAAATCCACAATAACTAAGATGGTGTTATATCAATTGCAGGGAGGAAGATCTGTGATAAAGTCCATTGACAATGTATTCCACGGTGCTGGCGGTACCGTCAAAGGATGCAGTACACCGGCAGGGTTCTGTTTTTGAGATTTGTGTTGTGCGCAGACACCACAGGTCACGATAAATTGGACAATGTCTTTTCTCCAAGTTGGCCACCAATAGTTTTTTTGTATTGTAGCTTGAGTCTTGGCAATTCCTGGCGGTCCTTCCACTAGTGAATCATGATAGTTTGCTATTATTTGATCTTGTAGTTTTTTTATCCTGAATGTACAGTCTCCCTTGAAGTATGATAGATCATTTTCGGAGTCCGTGGAGATTCCCAGTCAGCCCCAGTCCGCTTCAGACCGTAAGGAGCAGGGCATGGTAGGTCCTTTGATGCGGCACTGCACGCTATTGGAACGGCGTGGTACTACAGACTCTGAAATGGGCACAAGCCATATTGTGATTGCCACAGGAAGTAGCAAGGTAAGCAGTGAACCGGCAATGTCAGACTTGCATCATGAAAGATTGAAACGATCTGTATCCTTGTCTGTACCTGCATTGCTAACGTTACCCAAATCATGTGCAGAGGCTAACGGATTTTGGTCAGAGTCCCCTTCTAACCATTCAATCTCCTTAAAAGATCTGCGAAGGGAGGCTCCAGCAAGCGTCCATCGCAAAGTAACCCCAGTATCGGCAGTAACGTTATGTAAAGGAACTGACAAACGAAAGCCGTATTGGAAACAACTGGGGAGGAACTATCGCCGAGTGACATCGCTGACGATAGAGCAATTGATGTCAATGATTTCCTTACTGCTCCCGAACAGGGAAACGTTATAGAAATAAATACAGCTCCAGGGGAGTTGCTAGGTCTGGAAAAGACCCGGGGCTAAGCTGATTGTGGCGTTGCCCCGTGAGGGAGACGCGCACGCGGCGACGTGACGTTGCACGTCGCCGCGTGCGTCTTAAATAAACGGGGCGTTCCCGGCCGCGTCAGAGCGACCGGGGAGCCCGAAGCACACAGACGTGTCCAGCCTGAGTCTGTGGGTGGAGGGGCTCACGGGCACGCGTGGGGGCACCCAGAGACCCCCAACAGTGGCGACGAGTGTTGGATGCCCGGGCCCGGCGGTGAGAGCGATCCCGGATAAAATTTTTCTTCGACGACGAAACATCCGCGGATGTTTCATCTCACGCTGTGGCCGCGGACCATACACGCGGCTGGCAGCCATTTTGCGCACGTGGCTGAGAAACTTCCGAAAGCTCCGGTTCGGAGTCGGAAGGCCATCCAAGCCCAATTTTTGGATTTGCTGACTGCGGGCAGCCTAACCCGCAGGCCCATGCCTGAGTTTTGATGTTTTGGCCAATTTTCAGTCTGTAACGTCGTGTGGTAGCTGGAAGATGGACTGAGGTGGCTGGGCCTTCTCAGCCCATTCCATTTTGAAGCTCAATTTTTGGAACATTTGGTTCAAGGACCTTCTTCAACCCCTTCATCATCACGTGGGTGATGGCATGCCCGCTCCTGAGATCCACGTGGGAACGAGACGCCTCCAGGTAGCCTCTTTAACCCTTTCATCATCACGAGGGTGGTGGCAGTGTGGGGAATGGTGCAAGTTGCGGCCCTCAGGACTAGTGCGAGGGTGCCTGTGCGCTTGAGCCCATGAGTGGAGGGTGCGACTGCCACGGCATCGGAGGATTCGCAGGACGAAAGCCTGGCAGATTTGTTTCAACAGAATCCCCCACAGCCAACCCCACATCCTGCGACGTCTGGGCTGCTTACACCCACGGTTGGTGCCGCTCTTCCCCCGAACCAACCACCACCACCCCTGGCCATGGCCCAAGCCAGGGCGCAAGCGGCCTTGCAGCCCATCCCGGAGTTTGACGCTACGGGTCCTCCGTCCAGCCTGGGCCCCCGATGGAGAAGATGGATTGGACGGCTGGACATGTACTTTCGGGCCACCCAGGTCACGGACAATGACAGCAAGGTGGCTACGATGCTGTATTCGGCCGGAGCAGCTGTACAAGAGATATTTGAGTCGTTAACTCCGGTGGACAACTCGTATGACCAAGCCAAAGCCGCCCTCCTCGCGCATTTTATCCCCCTTGCCAACGTGGACTATGAGAGGTTCGTTATGCTCTCGGCCAGACAAAAGGAGGAGGAAACGCTCGACACCTTCTATGGCCGCCTGCGCCGCCTATCCCAAGGGTGTGCGTGGGGGGATGCGGAGGATATGATAAGGACCATGCTAATCCAGGCATGTTCGTCGGGCAAGCTGAGGCGACAGGTCCTGAGAGAGCCCGGACTCACTCTGCCCAGGATCCTGGAGCTCGGGCGGTGCCATGAGGTGGCGGAGGCCCGTGCCAACAAGATGGAGGCCGGATCCCGCGCAGCGAGGCCGGAAGAGGTGTGCGCTGTCTGGCGAGGCGGCAGAGGGGTGCGAAGGCCCGGTGGGGCTCCCAGAGACAGAGCTGGTAAGCCAGTGGAGTCATGCCAGAAGTGCGGCTATGACCTCCCCCACTCGTCTGAGTGCATGGCAATAGGAAAGATCTGCGGACGCTGTGGGGTGCCCGACCACTTCTCGAGGGTGTGCAGGGCGACCCTGCCTGTACTGATTCCGAGGGGACAACCCCGTCTGTGGACCCCTCGCCAAAACCGCCCGCCCAATGTAGCTCAGGTGGAACAGGCGGGAGAGGAGACGCCGGCAGAAGAAGCGGAGGAAGAGGATGAGGAGAATATCTTCTTCGTCTCCAGCATGGAAGTCCTCAAGGGGAGGAGCAGGAGACAGCCGAGATGCGTCGTGGAGGTGAACTGCTCGCCGGTCCCGGTGCTGGTCGACACGGGGGCCTCAGTCAACGTAATGGCGAGAGGACATTATGCCGCGCTCAACCCACCCCCGAGACTGGCGACGCCGAGAGCCCGCATTTTTGCATTTGGCGGGCGGGAGCCCCTGCCGCTGGACGGTGCGTTTGTCGCCAAGGTGGAGCATGACGGGTCGGAGATCAAGGCCCGCTTCTACGTGACTCCGGTGAGCAGCAATACCCTGTTGAGTTGTGCGGCAGCGGAGGCTCTTGGCATAGTGAGCTTCGCGTACTCAGTCTACTTAGAGGACATCAACGATCTGCTGGACAAATATGCTGACATCTTTAAAGGGATTGGGAGAATGAAGGGTGACCCCGTGAGGCTCCACATTGATGAGTCGGTGCAGCCCGTGGCTCTGAAACACAGGCGGATCCCGTTTCATCTAAGGGACCAGGTGGACAGGGAACTAGACAACCTGGTGAACCTGGATATAATCGAAAAGGTGGAGGGCCCCACTCCATGGGTATCCCCTATCGTAGTGGCGAGGAAACCAAAACAGCCGGACTCCGTCCGGATCTGTGTGGACATGAGGCTGCCCAACAAGGCCATCAGGAGAGAACGACACCTGACCCCGACAATCGATGACATCATTGCTGAAGTGCAGGGGGCCCGGTTCTTCTCTAAGTTGGACTTACGAGCTGGATACCACCAAGTTGTCCTCCACCCAGAGTCCCGATACATTACAACCTTCACTACCCACAGGGGGCTCTACCGATATAAGCGGCTGAGTTTCGGAGTGTCGTCAGCAGCCGAGGTATTTCAGAACTTGATCCGAGGCGCTCTCGCAGATCTGGAGGGCGTCCTAAACATTAGTGACGACATTCTGGTCTTTGCCAGGACGGAACTTGAACATCTGAAACGTCTGGCCAAGACCCTCGAGAGGCTGCAGTCGCTGGGGCTCACTCTCCACAAGGACAAGTGCGAGTTCCTCCGCCCGACCATTGAGTTCTTTGGTTTCATCTTCAAGGAGGGCGGTGTATCTCCGGATCCCAGGAAGGTCCAGGACATCAGGACCGCGCGCCCCCCTGAGTCGGCGTCAGATGTGCGGAGCTTCCTTGGTATGGTAACATACTGTGGGCGCTTCATCAGGAATCTCGCCTCGAGGTCGGAGCCTCTGAGGGCCCTGACGAAAAAGGATACCACCTGGCAGTGGGGCCCGTTGGAACAGTCGGCGTTCGAGGACATCAAAGGCGCCCTGACAGCAGATGATACTGTGGCATTTTTTGACCCCGCCCTGGAGTCCGAGATCGTGGTGGACGCCAGCCCATTTGGCCTCGGTGCTGTGCTCACCCAAGTGGGCAGAGATGGGGGGGTAAGGCCAGTGGCATATGCCAGCAAAGCCCTCTCCGAGACCGAACAGAGATACTCGCAGATCGAACGCGAGGCCCTGGCTGTCTTGTGGGGCTGTCGGCATTTTCGGCTTTATGTGCTGGGGAGACCCGTGACAGTGGTAACGGACCACAAGCCGCTGCTTCCGATCATGGCCGGATCATCTTCAAAACCACCAGCCAGAATCGAGAGGTGGATGTTGGCCCTTCTGGAGTATAGCGTCACCCTGATCTACCGGCCGGGTACCAACAATGCGGCTGACTACCTGTCCAGGCACCCGGTGGGCGGTGGAGGACCCGCACAAGACTCGTGTGCTGAGGAAGCCGATGACCACGTCAGGATGGTGGTAGAGGGTGCCACCCCCAACGCAATGCCGCTACCCGAACTGGAGAGTGCTGCGGCCAACGACGAGTGTTTCCGCATCTTGAGGGACTCGATGCGGTCGGGGTCCTGGAAGTCCGTGCTGGAATTGGTGGCAGGGCGCACTCAAGAAGCTAAAGTGACCCTCGAGCAACTCTGGAAGGTGAAGGACGAACTGTCCTTCACGGAGTCAGGCCTGCTGCTGCGGGGCGATCGCCTGGTGGTGCCGGGCTCCAAGATCCATGAAGTCATCAACCTGGCACACCAGGGACACCAAGGGGCCGCCAAGACCAAGGCGAGACTGAGGCTGAAGGTGTGGTTTCCCGAGCTAGAAAAAAAAGTCGACGACTTTGTAGCGGCCTGTGTGTGGTGCCAGGCGGCCTCCCCAGTCCAGCGGGAGCCTGAAATCGAAGTAATGCCACGAGGGACCCGGCCGTGGGAGGTCGTACATGCGGACTTCGGATCCACGGCCGTAGGCACTCACTTCCTGGCCATTGTGGATGAATACTCCCGATACCCTGAGGTGGAATTCGTCGAGTCGGTGGCATTTGAGCACGTGGTGGGCGCTGTGGAGAAAATCTTTGCCACCCATGGGTTTCCAGTGACTCTGTGCTCAGACAATGGGTCCCCATTCCAGAGCGCTAGGTTCTCGGAATTTCTGGAGAGCTGTGGAGTGGCGCACCGGAAGGTGTCCCCACTGTGGCCCCGTGCGAACGGGGACGCGGAGAGGCTGATGAGGACATTGAACAAAACATTCCGGATAGCCCAGGGACAGGGCCAGCCCCTCCAGCGGGCGCTTTACCAGTTCTTGAGAGTGTACCGCACCACCCCACACGCCTCAACGGGGGTGGCCCCGGCTGAAGTCCTGTTCCGAAGGTGCCCCCGAGGTCTCCTCCCGGAGGTACATGAAAAGGAACCCGGCGTAATCGATGACCAACGGGTGGAAGCGGAGCGACAGGCAAGGACACATCAAGAGAACATACGGCGGGGTCTTCGTCCGCAGCGGCTGGAACCGGGCGACGAAGTGCTGATCAGGAATCGGCATCCCCACGGAAAACTCTCGCTCCCATATGAACCGGAGCCGCTGGACGTGGTGGCAGTCAAGGGATCGATGGTAACGGCCTCGGACGGGAAGTCGGCTGTCACTCGGAATGTGAGTTTCTTTAAGAAACTGGGGGACCCTCGAGCTGAGCTCCCGCCGGACCCGGATGAGACTGTCCTCCCGGATGAAGATACCCTCCGGGGGGAACTCATGGGGTCGCCAGAACGAGGCACTGGAGCAGCTGGGACTCCTGCGGCTGAGGTAGGTGGGAGGTACCCTCAGAGGGCTGGGCGAGGGAGACCTGCCTATCTCGGAGACTATGTGCTGGGGCCGATTGACTGTGTTCCGGAGTAAGGGGAACCGGGAGGCTGACATTAAAGGGGCATGGGCTCTGAGTTTGTAGTTGTTATGTTGTGTGCAGTGCAATTTTTGGAAGTGTCTGTTGTTGTTCCTCCCGGAAAAAGGAGGAGTGTGGCGTTGCCCCGTGAGGGAGACGCGCACGCGGCGACGTGACGTTGCACGTCGCCGCGTGCGTCTTAAATAAACGGGGCGTTCCCGGCCGCGTCAGAGCGACCGGGGAGCCCGAAGCACACAGACGTGTCCAGCCTGAGTCTGTGGGTGGAGGGGCTCACGGGCACGCGTGGGGGCACCCAGAGACCCCCAACACTGATGTCAGAACTGTTGGGACTGGGGGCTAGCTAGTGTTATGGCTGTAGCTCCTGAGATTCTATCAGGGGCTACAACCAAAAGATCAGGGGCTATAGCCCCCTTAGCCCCCCCTAGCAACGCCCCTGTACAGCTCCATTCTTTTCGCCATTTGACATTGCTGATCAAGAACTACTTCAAATTCAAGTGTCAGCCGATAAAACACGACAAAATACGTTTATCTTCATTCCTCCTCTTTTAATGGAAGACGACCAAGAGGAATCATTGCAGGCACGCGATATGCAACGTGCAAACTCTGACTCTGGCGATGCACAGCTGCAAACTCCTTTGACCGCATTAGCAGCAGTAAAGCAAATAGTTTCAGATTTTGATCAGACAATGCTACAGAAATCTTTTGGGGACCAAGCAGAAAAAATAAGATGTCTGCTCACAAACAGCACAACATGCACTTCAAGTGCAGCAAAAGAAAATAGCTTAAAGGCTAAAAAAGCTGTATGTGGTGAGCAAAATAGTGCTATAACAGGTGGCACGCCTCTGCACCCTACAAGCTCTAGACATTTGCCAGCGCGAGCAGGGGCACAGTGTGTTTGTAATGTCTCTTCTGCTGAAATTATTAACCCTTGAATCAGTACATTGTCCTCTTTCAACTTGCAAGGAACGCATGGATTTGACCTAGCAGGTCGCGAAGCATGCTTGACAGAGCATCTGACCACCGACTATCATCTTATTAAGGACAAACTGATTACCAGTTTTATGTCTAATTCTGCTAAGAAGACACAAACACAATTTAAAAGTGTAACCCTGGGAGGCGAGCAGCAGAATTCGGCCAACCCGATTTCGCTTCTACGTGCCAAAACTCAGACAAGTACTCCGATTCTGAAAGGTGCGACTTCATATGATACGGCCCTTACAACTATGGAGCCAAACTTATTGGGTCAATTACGACCTGAGTTGGGGGATAATAGCGATTCCTCGTTGCCCATGAATTCAAGCATGCATTCAACAACTGCGCATATGAAGCAACTGCAAGAGGGCAAACAGGCACAAGAATCGGATTTGGAGCGCACCAACAAAGCAAATATATCAGTGGCTGCAGCCATACAAATTCACAACAATGTGCTAGCAGCAACCTCATTAGCACTTATCCCTTTTACGAAACTTTATGAGTCCTTAAATGACTCCTTAAAAGATCAAGGCTCATTGTTAAGCACTATACTGGCCAAACTGGAGAATCTGGAACATGCAAATAATGCCTTACAGACAAGAGTGGAAGAGAGGCTGAACTCTCAACCCACCGCTTATGTGACTTAGCATCTGGTACACATGCTGAAAATAAGCCTTGTGTCCATTCCGAGTCACTGCCTCCAAGAAATATACCATGCCCTTCAACTTCTGTCAATAGCACTGGTTCACAAACTTCGCCAGCATTAGCTCTGATCGATATGCCGGCAGCAATAGTACTGAATTTATCTGCAGGTCAGACATCGAACTATACTGTGATAACACAAAGTCCAGCAGATAATGAGACTGCTGCTCCAGTTGTGCCATTATTAAATCCAACGGCCACTCAGAAAGTAAGAAACAGCTGTTCGGCTAATGGCACTTCAATGGACACTGATTCATCGAATAAGTTGACCACTACAGAGAACGTGGCCAAGAAGCCCAAACAATTTGGAATATTTACTAGACCAGCAAAAAATTTGAGAGCTAAAAGTCCACAATTAAACAAAACAAACTCCTTGAATTTACTAGGCAAGCACGGCAAAGCTGCAAAACATGTTACAAAGAGGAAGTCAGCGAACACTAAACAATTGATCAGAAACCTTCCAACTTCCAAAGTATGGAAGCTTTTTGAGCGCAATAAAGACAAGAAAATAGAGATGTCCTGCCAGCACCAAAGGTCAATCCAACTAAAGTATCAAATCTTAAAGATCAGCAGAGTAAAGATAAAATACAGAGCTCAAGGAAGAGAGCACAAATAGACTCTGATGCCCTTTCTAGTGATGTGCAAGATCGTTCATAGATTTATGTGAGCTGTCTACCTATTCCATTGAGTCAGATAATTCTGTGATCTCAACTCGATCTTTAAGGAGAAACACTCCGGTCCCCGCTAAATCGGTTACAATACCGAACCCCAACAATAAGACAAATGTTATGTCACATGCAGACGATGCTCAAAGTAAAGAACATGGAAATGGAGGACCCAGACTACTTCCATCTGTGCATATTTTAAGTGGCACAACCGACATACAAAGCTCTTCAGCTGCCGCAGAGCGAGTGACTTCCAAATTGAGTCAAAATTTAAATCCAAAAATGACAACGGCACAAACGAAGACTCAAGGTGAATCCAAAATAAGAGGAACTTCAAGGCCCTCTGAGGCGAAGAGTTCAATGGCATGGAAGATTTGGGTCGAAAACCTCTTCCCTGACGATAAAGACATAAATCTAAACAGAAGGAACGTGCTACAGCTATTACATAATATTCCATCTTTGCGTGCAATCACCTCGGATGATATAGTGATTGTTGAATATATTTCAGAAGACTCTGCCGACAAACTGCTTCTGCACATAAGATCAACGGCAGTGGAAAAAACGTTGTTGGCTGTGAAAGATGAATTACTGGCCTACAGATTCAACATTCAAGTCGAAAGACAACTGTTCAATTCCAGAGACGATAGTAACGTTTCCTTGAAAAGCGCTAAAACATCAAACGACTTAAGCCGAGAAGCATTAAGACAACAATTTAATTTGAAATAGCCCAAGTCGATAAAATAAGCGCGACTCAGGTTGGATCACACTATCAAGACAAGAAGTGGAACTAACTCCAGACATTATCAATAACTAGCACATTCTTTTTTTAAACATATTTTTATTGATGGTCTCAAAAGTTGCATTAGTGCACAGTGAACACAATATACAATCGCATACATAACAATATTTTCGTTAAATGATTAACAGTTGTCATTTAAATAGTCGTTTCAGTATCTGAAAGCGTATCACAGAGGTATGCCCTAAATGGGCCCCAGATGTCTTTTGGCCTGCTCATGCTCGGTTGGGTCAGTACATATTGCTCCTCGCATTCGTTTATGTAGGTTAACTCCCGTAGGAAGGTGTCCATTGTGGGGGCGGCCGGGCTCTTCCATGCCTTCAATATACATCTTTTAGCTATGACACATGACACATTAAACAGCCTTCTGATTTTTTCGGAACATTTACCGATGTCACCGAATAAGTATTTTTGTGGGGTCAAGTGCGGGGGGATCTGTGTGACTTCATTTAGCATATTCGCAACTCCTTCCCAGAACCGCGCCACGGCTGGACACTCCCAGTACATATGATAGGACCCCGCTGCCAGGGACCCACACCTGGGGCACTTGCCTGTGTTGTCAGGTGTGAATGTAGCTATCCTAGCAGGGGTATAATGCAGTCTGTTTAGAATTTTAAACTGTATTTGACGAAGGGAGACTCTTTTAATAGCGCACAGTATCTTGCCCACTTTTCTTCTGGTATTGGCATTTTCATGTCGGTTTCCCATTTCTCCCTCACCTGGTTTACCACAACGGAATGAGTCTGTATTGCCTTGTAAAGTTTGGAAATTCCCAACCCGCCCTGTGTAGTGGCCAGCCGCACACACGGGTGGGAAGGGGGTTCATCTGGAAATGACGGCCAGCGCCTTTGATATGCAGATCTCATTCGATAATACTGCAATTTCTTGAGCTGCCCACCTCCCATGTACCTAGTGAACACCTCAAGGGTCGAAAACTTCCCCTCTATGTACATGTCACCTATTTTCATCTCCATGCCAGGGTCCCAGGTTTCCTGTATGTCGGTATCAAACGTGGGGGGGAGGCCAGGGTATTTCCACAGGGGTATATCAGGGTTATATGGGATCTCTATTTTCAGTCTTTTGTATATTGCTCCCCAGGCTTTCACCGTACAACTCACAGGGTCGAATTCGCAAGAGTCTTTATGTCTAGTATTAAAAATCACTGACCTGATGTTCGTGGGCTCGGTGGTGTATTCTTCTATTTGCGTATGAGGGGAGTTGTCACATTCATCGTACCAGTGCTTTGCAAATTGTGCTTGTGACACAGTGTAATAGAGCTCAAAGTCTGGTGCAGCTATTCTCCCCTTCTCATATGGCTCTGTCATCTTCTCCCAGCTGATTCTGGCTGTCTTCCCATTCCACAGAAAGGACACCACCATGGAGCGAAGTCTAGAGAAGAACTCTCTCCCCGGCCATATAGGGATATTTACAAATAAGTATAGTAGTTTCAGAAGTACAATAATTTTAAGAATGGCAATTCTACCGTGTAATGAAATTGGGAGACGCCTCCAGACCTGCAATTTAATGTTAAGTGTATGCAATGTTTGTTTATTGCAAGAGACCAGCACCCCAAGGTATCTGATGTGGTGTTCAGACCACTTAAGGCCACACACGTGAGCTGGGCATTTTGTGGAGGGGGTGAGCGGGAACACTTCTGATTTGGAGCTGTTGACCGTGTATCCCGAATATTCTGCAAATTCGTTGATGTCTGTCATGATGGGAACAGTGTTTTTATCGGGTTCTCGAACATAGAGTAGCGTGTCGTCATCCGCATATAATGATATTATTTGAGTGGCTCCCTTCAGCATTATGCCCCTGTTGTCATGCCTCAACCGTATCGCCTCTGCCATGGGTTCAATTGTCAAAGCAAAAAGGATAGGGGAGAAGGGGCACCCCTGTCTGGTACCCCTGCCCAGTTCAAACATTTGAGACATAGTTCTATTTGTGTATACTTTCGCACATGGAGCTGTATAAAACAATTTGACATATTGAATGAAATATGGGCCAACTCCAAATGCCTCCAACACCAAGAACAAATACTCCCAGGAAATCGAATCAAACGCTTTCTCGGCGTCAAGGGAGATCGCCACTGCTTGTTTGTTCGGGTTAATCTTTGACATTATGCCAAATAGCCTACGCAAATTTAGGTCGGTGGACCTTTGGGGAATAAATCCGCTTTGATCTGTGTGTACTAATAATGGCGTGATGGGTAGCATACGGTTTGCCAGCACTTTCGCAAAGATTTTTGCACCTCCAGCAGAACAGGGATCAGTTCTTCCCGGAATTCCTTGTAAAATTCCACTCCCAGGCCGCCCGGGCCCGGCGCCTTACCAGACGCGAGCCCCTTGATCGCCTCAGTGAGCTCCTCTGCCGTGACAGGTTGCTCCAATATCAGCCTATTTTCTTCTGTGAGTTTGGGGAGCTCCAAGGTGGCCAAATAAGCTTTGATCTCATCAGGGGATTTCCTATCTTTATTCGCATATAGTGTTTCATAGAACTCTACAAATTCATTGTTTATTCCCTGTTCGCTTGTTACCATCACATGTTGCGCCGTATGGATCGATGCAATCGGGGCCACATGAATTTCCTGCTTAACCAGATTGGCCAGCATTTTCCCTGCCTTGTTCCCCTCCCCGTATCTCCGAGCCCTGGAAGGGGCTGCTATATAGTTCACTTCGCTTACCGCCAGTTTGTCAAATTCCCTGAGAGATTTATGTATTTAAGCAAGGGTGTCTCCACCGTGTGGCCGGCCATATGTCTCCTCCAGTACGTTCAGTTCCCTCTTCACTCTCTCCATGTCCCGGCATACCTCCCTTAGAAGGCCGTTGTTTTAGATATTAGGACCCCTCTTGCCCACACCTTGAATGTTTCCCAGACTGACGAGATATGGTCAACAGACCCTATGTTGTTTGCAAAGAAATTGGCGATGTCTATGTGTAGGCCTTCCGCTATGTTTGGGTCTTTTAATATACCAATAGGCATTCTCCACCTTCTAGCCGGCTTAGGGACGTCCCTGAGGGTAATTTCCATGGTCAAAGGGGAGTGATCAGATAATGTACGGGGGAGGATTTTGCAACTCTGTAGGGCGTGTGTAGTATTTGAGGGGACAAACCAGTAGTCTATACGTGACTCACTATCATGTACGGAGGAGTAGAACGTGTAACGCTTGCTTGTTGGGTGGAGCACTCTCCAGGCATCCAGCAGGGACAGCTGCTGTATTATGTGCTTCAGAGCAAGTGCCGTCTTAGACGGTGGCCTAGGTGTCTTGGCGGCCCTGTCCAGGGTCTGGTCTAGCACCACATTGAAGTCCCCTCCCCATAGTATGGTTGTCGCTTCATGTTTAGCAAGGATTTCAAATATGTGTAAGTAAAAGTCTGGGTCTTCAAGGTTAGGACCATAGGTGTTTACCAGGGTTGTCTGTTCTCCAGCAATTTCTCCCCAAACAAGCACATATCTGCCCATTGAGTCCACCAGGTGGCCTTTTTCGATGAACCCTAACGATTTGTGAATCAGGATGCTTACCCCCCTAGACTGTGAGGAGTAATTCGTGTAATAGCGCTGCTTGCCCCTTTTCACCAGTATTTGATCATTAATCAAGCCCTGCGCATGCGTTTCCTGTAGCATTAAAATTTGGGGCCCGTGCCTGCTGACGTAGTTGCCCACCTTTCTGGCTTTCATTGGATTGTTTAGGCCTCGGACATTCCATGTCAGTTTAACCTTTAACCCATCACCCATTTCCTACGTATATGCATTATATTGTATTGTGACAACCATAGCTGCATGTGCAATCAGGACTGGAATGGTGCCTGCATCTGTGAGACCTTTTTCCAACAAACCTACAACCTTCAACTGTGCAAACTCTCCACCCAGATTGGAACTCGCCTGGGCGGTGATCATAACAAGGAAACTTCCCCTTTTGCCCTTTCCCGCCCGCCACCCACATCATCTGCCCCAACTTGACGATGAACCCAAGCAACTGATTGGAACGTTCCTGAGGGTGCTTCGTCGCAGAGCAATGCCCAGCCGTCTGGCCGCCCATGTGGGAGACTCTACGGCCCGGTTGCACCGGATTTTGGTCCAGTTTAGCTGTGTCGACTGCACAGCGGAGAGAACATGTTTCAGCTGGCAGGGGGGATGCCTCATCCGTTCACCGGATCGCCTCTGCCTTCACCCAGGCAGGGTCTTGCATTTGGGTCTCTTGCGTGATCCCTGGGGGGCAGCGGAATAGAGGCCTCAACATATGCCATCGCCTCTGCAGGGTTTTCAAAAAAGTGGGCTCTGCCCCCATGTTGGATTCTCATTTTCGCAGGGAAAATCAAGGCATAGGGTGTATTGCAGAGTCGTAACTGTTTTTTGACCATTTCGTAGGATCTGCGCTGTGCTTGTATACTTGCAGAAAAGTCCGGATATATATGTATCCTGTTGTCTTCATGGTGTAGTGTCCCCTTTTCTCTTGCTAGACGAAGGATTGTGTCTCTGTCCCTATAATTCAGGAGGCGCGCAATGATGGTTCGGGGTGGAGCGCTCGGCTTGGGGGTTGGTGCCAGGGTGCGATGAGCCCTTTCAACGAGGAAGTGGTTGGACAGGGAGTCTTCCCCTAATACGGATTTCAATAGTTCTTCCACCCTCATTTCCATGGAGCCCTTGCCAAATGACTCCGCCACTCCAACAATGCGGATATTATTCCTGCGGGACCTGGATTCAAGATCCTCGCACTTATTCTGCGTCTTGCGGAGCGCCGTCTGGAGTAGGGCTATATCACGACCGTGTTGTGTAAGCACGTCTTCATTTGCACCCATCCTGTTTTCTGCCTCCGAGATGCGTGCACTTTCCTTTTCCACTCGCGCTTTCAAGGAACCAATCGTCGCCACTATGTCACCTAGTTTCACGTTGACGGCCAGGAACCCATTTTGCACAATTGTTGCCAAGCGGTCTAAGGGGTCTGTGTTTTGGACTTCAGAAGTTTGTGTTGCCCCTCCTGGTGTCTCCTGTTGTTGGGAGCTTGTGTAGGAATCCATTGGGCCGGTCTTTCTTACCCCTGCAGCTTTCTTCTCAGTGCGGCCCATTAGGCGACGTCGCAACTTCCAGGGCGGACTGTGCTTTCCCACGTATGTGTGTTGCTGGCCGTCAATGACTGCTCGCAGCAGTTATGCTGTACGTTGTTGGCACACCACAACGCAGGTATGGGGGCAAGCACTGCCTCTCTGCGGGTGCACAATCTCGCCCCAGGGGTGTTGTGTTGGACCGCCGCGGTCTTTGTATGGAAAAGGGGCTTGGTCCGGGGTATGTCGGCAACGCGAGCACCGTGTAGCTGCCCTCGACCTCAAGAGGTCGCAGCGCTCAGCCCGTTGCCTCATCCTTCCCCTCTATCCAGGGGGTCCAGGAGCACTTCTATCTCACAGCTCCCAGTGTGTCCGCTGCGTTCCTCAGCCGGGGTTTGACGCAGTGCCACCGTCACCCACACTGTCGTCTTCCGTGCAGGGGTAGGCGGGCATTAGGGAAGGAGTTTGGCGGCCCTCCGAGCTCCACTGTTCGAAGTGTTCCACAACGTGTATATGAGCCAAGGGCCTGTCTAGTCGCATGGGCGATCTACCACAGTGTCTTTGGCATTCAGTCGGGCTTTAACTACCGTCTCGCGGCACACCCCGTTTCTCCCCGAGGCCACAGTGGCAGGCAGTGTTTGTTCCCGGGGGGTCCTGAGAGTAGGATGTTCACTTCGGGAGTGATTCCCGGCGTCGGGTTGCGCTCTCTCTTGCAGCGCCCCCACATCCCTCACAGATGCAGCAGCGGCAGCCTCCGTCTATAGTAGGGCCTCGCCCCTTAATCTGTACCGCTCGCCCCCACTCCCGTAGCACAGATGTATCTTGTACGGGGTGCTGGCCCTCGGTATCTCCACCCCCCCGATCGGCCCACTTACTTCACCAGCCTCGTCCTAGCTGGGCTTAGCCGCGGGGGACCAGGATACGAGGAGGCAAGCGTTGTCGTCGTGGCGTATCTCCGTCTGGCTACTACTGCAGCCCGAAGCCCGGTGTGGGGAGGTCTGCGTTGCTGCTTCCGCACAGGCGAAAAGGAGAAGAAGCAGAGCCGGGCATCACTTGTGTTTCGGCAGGCTGCGCCTCCCCCACCAGGCCAATCCGCCGCTGCGAGCCCCGGGATCGAGTGAGAGTCGCCTGGAGCCCACTGGCGGCCGAGCCGTGGCTCAACAGGCGCTGGAGATGCAGACGATGATATCTCTGCCGTCCCGGGGTCCACACGCACCGCCTTCACAGGGTGTCTTCCGAGGACCTTCCCCCGCAATATTCTGTAGCAGCGCACCGGCCACCGCAAACCTGGAAGGATTTATAAATTGAAGGATTTCGATCGAGCCGGAGCTCTTCACCTATGCGGCCATCTTAGCTGTGCGCAACAGCGCCCCCAATAACTAGCACATTCTGATGGAGAGGAACCGTGTGGCATAATCTTGTGGAATACAAGAGGTTTTTACCATCTGTTCCAAGATTGGTCGTTGCCTTTGACAAATAACCTCGCAATATGTTTACAAGAAACGTGGTTGCGTGAAACTCCAGTAAAGGATGGATATACAACACTGCAAAATGCCGCAGGAAAAAATAAGCAGGGTAGGCCTTTTTCTGGACTTTTAACAATGGTTAGCAATACCCACGGTTGGAAGGTTATACACATTTCTAACCCAAATCTCTGTGTACAAGAAACTTTGCTAGAATTGGACACATTAAACAAAGGAAAACATTTAGTGGAATCCAGTTATGATATCCACAATGCGATTTAGTAAAGCAGTGACATTGATAATCGATCCGTGTCTAATTGCATATCTAGACCTCATAATAATAATCTGTGGTGACTTCAACTTTTCTTGGGTTGAAGACTTGCAGGTAAAGTTACTTCTAAGAAATGTAATCTTGTCAAGAGGCGACTGCTGGAAACAGGCTTTAAAAGCAAGGAATTGTGAAATGATAAATGGTAAAGTGAATGGGGATACTCCAGCTGGTTACACCTGGCAGAGAGATACAAGTATGATAACCCTAGATTACATCTGGATCACTTCTTCATCTTGGTCAAAAATAAAAAGATTGGAGATACATAAGACCTCTAAAAGTGACCACCATGCATTAGAGTTAACACTGTTATCACCAAGGGTCTGTTCAGAATTGACGAATACTTTCCCAGTGGAAATAAACAAAGGTGTAAACAGACTAATAGTAAAGAACAGCCAAATACACATGTTGAGTAAAGGTCTGTATGTATATACTAACTTTGCAGTTAATACAATAAATCACCCACCTTTACTTCAACAATGTTGTGCCAAAATGCCACGGCCAATGAACATCTCTCAGCCAAAGAAATATGTATTTATCTTATCGGTAAACATCGAGAAAAAACGACTAACTAAAGACATAAGACATCTAAAAAAAAAGTAAAGACAGCGATGTCGCAATACAAATAAAAAAACGTAAAATGCAATATCGCAACTGGCTTAAATCATTCCAGCAGATAAGAGATCAAGAACGCGCTGAACTCATGCTAAAATTGATCTCTCAATACAAAGTAAGAGATATTTGGACAATTCTTAACAAGGGGTCTTTATGTCAAGACGCAAAACTGGCGAATGGAATATCAGCCGCGCTTTGGGAAGACCATTTCAAATCGGTCTTCAATGGAACCTCGAATCATAATGACCCAACAATTCTGGACTGTAAAACACAATGGGACATGAAAGAATCAAAAGAAAACATTGCAACAATGATCCAACAGTTAAAAAAATCACATGCAGCAGGCCCAGATGGGCTGTCCAATATCATGTTAAAAGAAAAAAAAGAGTTATGGGCAGAATTTATTGAGAAGCTCTTTCAGCTGAGATCAATGACAATAAAAATCCTTAAGTCCTGGACAACATCAGTTATTGTGCCAATAATCAAGAAGGTCAATAGGGACGATCTGAACAACTATTGCCATATTGCCCTATTGGACATAATAAATAGGAAAAATGTTTGCAATTTGCTTGCAACGCAAGTTGACCATATGGGCAACTGATACCGGGTTGATGGACTGTCGCCAAACAGGATTCACCAAAGATATCAGAACTGAAGTGAACTTACTGATATTAAATTCACTGAAGCTTGATGCATTAAAGAATAACAAGAAACTGTTCATAGCCTTTATTGACAGGCGACAGGCTTTTGATACCGTCAACCAAGAAAAACTTTGGAAAAACTATAATCATGGTCTTGTCCATCTGCCCTACTTCAACCACTGATGGCATTGCATAACGATACTTCCACCAGAGTCTGTATAGATGCAAATGGTCACCTGACAATTGAAATAAGAACCACTAAAGGTGTAAAACAGGGCTGTCCCTTAGCAGCACTTCTGTTTAAACTGTTCATCTCAGATATCTCAAACACATTGGAATACACTCGCCGATTTAAAGCAAAATTAAATGGCCAACAGATCAGTTGGGCATATTACGTTGATGATATTGTCCTGTTCGATTTAACCCAAATTGGCCTCCAACGATTATTGATTAATCTGGTGGTATATTTACAAGCGAATAATCTCCAAATCAACGTTGGTAAATCAAAAATTATGGCAATCGGAACATCACACCAAAAAAATACAAATCACTTGAAGTGGACAGTAGCAGGTGAGACAATCGAGTCTGTTTCATCAATTCGATACCTGGGGGTTCAAATAAACAGATCTGTCTGTGAATGGGACTGGGTGGCTGATTTGAAGCATCGAATGTTGATATTAACTATGCAGGGGCAGAAGTTACATTTTGAATATGGCAAATTTTCATTATTACCACTAAGGACCTTTTATTCAAAGAAAGTCGTCCCTGGATTAATTTATGGGGCAGAGGCAGGCTGGGACATCGATAATCGAATTTGGGCTGTATTAGAGGGTCAATTTTGGAGACGAGTATTGCAACTTCCTTCCAGTACTCCGATTGCTGCAATAAGATATGAATTAGGGCTAGAATCGTTGCATGGAACTGTACAATGGAAATCAATCGCAGAATTACGAAAAATGCATCTTCAGAATGTCGCTCCAGCGTATAAGATATTCGAATCAACAACCAGAAATCCTCACTCAGGAATCCTGCTGCTTTGTGCAAATAAAATCAGGAAGATCCTAGCTGCAGCTGACATAGCATGGCAAAAAGTGATGTTGACCCCACAGATTGCTAAGAAAAATCTAAGACAGTGGAACTGGATTTTGAATGATGAACAACGTAGCAACATGCCGTTGCCCCTTATCCTAGGACTGTCAAGCAACATTTTAGGCAAACTACCCAGATATTTGACAAAATTTCCTTCGCGAATGCATCGTAACAAATTTTTGAGGCTACGCCTTAATGTATACAAAACAAAGGACGTGCTGTGGAGAAGACGTGATAGAGAGACTAAAGACAATTTGTGCAATTTCTGCAAACAGAAATAGAATCTTTAAAACATCTCATCATTGAATGCTCTGAAATAGCAACCGAACGATCGAGTTTTCTGGGAAAAATATGCTCCTATTACTAACAACTTGGATGAATGGTGGACAAAGCTGCTGTCAGGCGACAATGTTGCGTTAACCTGCGCATTAGTTGATTTTCTAGAGAACCTTATGGAACATGAAAGACCATTCTAACCGACTTGATTCATGTTGGTGTCATGTTCTCCACTAACTAATGTCGTGTTATGGTCATTCAATGAAATCAGAAACAAGAAATGTGATGTGGGGATTGAGAGAATGGTTGTTGATTTGTTCGCAAATGAAATGAGGAATCTTTTTTTCTTTTTTTGTGTTTTTTTGGTTTGTTGTTTTGTTTTGGATTTTGGATTTGGGTTTTGTTTTCTGTTTTATGTGGTCCTTTGTAATTAAAGTTTGTATAAACTAATCGTTACAATAAAAATAAAAATAAAATAAAAAATAAAAGATCATTTTCAATGGTGTATTGGTCTCCTCTAGGTAGCCATTCCTGTTGTGTAGAACGATTCATCTGAGATCAGAGATTGGTTTTCAAGTCGTCCAAACAGGTGGTTGCAGCGATTTTGTTCTGGATTCGTTCTTCAGGAATGATGGCCACGGGTTCAGACAAGGTAAAAGCTTCTTTGTCCTCACTCATGTGTGACAGAGCGTCTGCTTTCCCATTGCGTACTCCGGGTCGGTAAGTGATGATAAAATCGTATTCCGCAAAGAAAAGAGCCCAACGAAGTTGGCGTGAGGATTGGGCTTTGGCGGTCTTTAAGTAATGCAGATTGCGTTGATCCGTGACTTGACAGTGAGTGTATGTCTCGCTCCAAGAAGGTAGTGTCTCTATGCTTTGAAGGCTTCTTTAATCGCTACCAGTTCTTTGTCTGTGATCGCATAGTTCGACTCGGGTGCAGAAAACCTACAGGACCAGAATGCTACAGGATGTAATTGTCCTGTCTGGGGGTCCCTCTGCGACAATACTGCCCCCATGGCTACGTTGCAGGTATCTGTTTCGACCACGTATGGCAGGTCCGGTCGAGGGTGTCGAAGAACTGGTGCTGTGGTAAAGGCAAGTTTCAGCTCCTTGAAGGCTTTCTCTGCTTCTGAAAACCAAAGGAATTTCTTGTTCTTTCTTAGCAGGGAAGTAATTGGATGTACTATCTGCGAAAACCTGGCAATAAACCAACAATAAAAATTGGAGAAACCGAGCACACTTTGCACTCCTTTTGTGGATGTTGGTGATGGCCATTGGAGGATAGCATCCACCTTGCGTGTGTACATGTGTACTCCTCGTGGTGCAAGCATAAAGCCCAAAAATTCAACTTCTGTTACATGGAAGAAACACTTTTCGAACTCGGCAAATAGCCGATGTTATCAAAGCTTTTCTATTACTGCTCGCACATGGCCGACATGGTCCTCCTTGGAAGCCATGTAAATGAGAATGTCATCAATGTAGACAAGTGCGCAAACGTCCAATAATTCATGAAGCACGTCGTTCATAAAAAATTGGAATGCCAGGGGGGCATTACATAACCCGAAGGGCATAACCTGGTATTCGAAAAGACCATACTTTGTGCGGAAAGTCGTCTTCCACTCATCCCCCTTTTTAACTCTTACAAGATGATAGGCTCCTCGTAGATCCAGTTTTCTGTAAATTGGAGCACTCTTTACCTGATCCAAAAGAACTGGAATAAGTGGCAGTGCATATCTGTTTTTTTACCGTGATTTGGTTAAGCGCTCTATAGTCAATCCAAGTTCTTAAGTCGACCTCCTTTTTAGGTACGGAAAAGAGAGCTGAGGAGGCAGGGGACTTGGACGGGCAGATAAAGCCGTAAGCTAGGTACTGATCCAGATGAGATTTTAGATGCTGGTTTTCCTGCTCCGTTAGGGCGTAAATCCGACTGCAGGGGATTTGGGCTCTGGGCACCAGATCAATTTGGCAATCGTAAGGCCTGTGTGGAGACAGGATGTTTGCTTGCTCTTTCTGAAAAACATCCTGGTAATCCAGATATTCAGGTGGTAAGGAACCAGTGAGTATCGTTCCAAGACCTTGGCTGTGAAGCCAGCGGTGCGGGCTGCACTCCCTTGTCCACTACTATGTGGTTTCTTTTAGTTTATGGTAAATATATATCCAAAGTAAAAAGAATCATATATTCAGTCTGTTTCATCTGATTTTACTGAATTTTTATTCATAGTAGTCTTAGATTGTAAAATCTCTATTCATGCAGGTGCCATAAGGAAGGCCAATGCATTTCGGAATTAACTTCCTTCATCAGGGCCCTATTAATCTGGTTTCAATAATTATAACACAAATTAGAAATCACCAAAGTAATACAATATTCAAATGACCATATTTGGCCACAGTCCATGGGCCTCATTACGACCCTGGCGCTAATGGTTTAACGGCGCCGTAAAGAGCGTTGGCACCGTTAAACCATTAGCGCCTGATTACAAGGTCCCTTAGCGGGTTGGAGGCTTTAACGCCTGCTTTTTGCAGGTGTTAAAATCCAACCCACTAAGGGACCTTGGAGCTAATTACGGCAACCGTAATTTACGGTGCCGTAATTAGCGCCTTCCCCATCCCCATTATGCCCTATGGGGCAAAATGGGAATGGGGAAGGGCAAATGGTGAATGGGGAATTACCGCCCCGCCAACCTTGTGATGGGGTGGTAATTCCACCAATGAGGCCCCATGAATTAATGTTACACAAGCGCAGTAATAACCATGTTCATTCCACGTAAATTTTCCATTCCAAACATTAGCATTTATGGTAGCCATTGTTGTCACATCCCATTGATTGACATTACAAGAGTGAATTTATCCCCATAAGTAAATATATTAGTCCCATGTTGTCATATGTACCACCAAAAAAGAGGATGTCATGATACATACTGGTCGGGATGATTAATTGGAGTGATGAAATTGCGGAGTTAGCAGAAAAATAAAGAAAAAGGATAGTATATTACTAATGGCACTATGGTCAGACACAAATCAAGTGAAAAAGAAGGATACAGTTAAAACTGACCTCTATTCTTAGTTGCGTGGCTTCTGCACGTGTAGCGTGTGTCTGGGGATACTCTGGATGTTGCTTAATGCAACCGTAGGCATTTGGCACAATCTCTCAAAGTAGATCTGAAAGTGTTGTAATTACGGTAGAAGGTCACTCCCTGTGATCATTCGAAACAGATTGCCAAATCTTAAAATCATCTGGTGCTTACCTTGTCTTGTAGTGACTCGCACTGAAACGCCATGAAGCCGTGGGGACGCGCGTTGCACAGCGAGTAGCATTGTTGATATAAGGTTGCTATGGGAACGCCTGAAAGTCGTGTTAGCTATGGGTAAAAAGTGGCGGCCATGTTATAATGTGCACAGGGTCCATAGGAGTAGCCGTGCTAATTACATTAGATGCATGGTTGTGTGTGGGGCTGTTGCTCTGATTTCACGTTAGGTGGGTATATATCTTGTCAACAAATAAGCAACGTAGGATTGTTGAAAAACATGAAAAAACGTACAACGGTCAATGGGCAAAAATATTTGATATGCGCAATTCCTGAAGTCTGTGGTCGCTCGTACTATTACGATTAGACCTGAAGAGATGTACTCAAGTACATAGCATTAATGAAAATACTGTGTGGCATGGGGTACTGATTAAAAGCAAACATGTGTAGTAGCAGAACCAGTGAGTCCCAGAATGGTTCCTTTCTTTGTTTTCAGGTTGCAAACATTTTTATTGTAACAGGTGTTAGCGTACTCTTGAGGAAAGGTCAGAACTCGTTTTTTTGCCAGTCGATCCTAGGGTTGTGGGTTTCCAGCCAAGGCATTCCTAATATCATCTAGAACTGACGAGCACTGATGAGATCGAAGGTAATGTCTTCTTGATGACCGTCCTGACACATAAGCATGCATTTTTCAGTATACTGCGTCACTGGCCCGGACAATAGCGGAGAACCATCCACTGCTGTGACGTTTTCCGATTTCTGCTTTTGTCGGAGAGGAAGGCATATTTGTGTAGCCAGATCTTGGTCAATATATTTCCCATGGCTCCGATATCAATGTATGCCTCCAAGGCATGTATCTTTGATGGTTGTTTGTGGTTAACCAAAAGTACCGGGATGACTAGATGTGAGGACTGTACGGATTCCTTCTTTTCGCTCGACAAGTGGACCCCTATGCTTGCCGGGCGTTGGAGTTTCCTGAATTTTGTTCTTCTTCCTTTTCATCTTTGTCCGTTGCTCTTGGGTGGTTTCACCGGGCTTTCTCGGAGGAAGTGCCCTGCTTTCCCGCAGTATAAGCAGAGCTGTTGTTGCCTTCTTTTCTCCCTTTCTGCCTTGGTGATAGACTCAGTAATCCACCGATATGCATTGGTTCAGTCTGTTCGTGTGATTTGGCTTGATTGTCACGGGGTCGAACATAGACCGACCTCCCTTCAGCTCTTGCTCGGTCCATTTTTCGATTCTGCAATCTGTGATCGAGCTGCACAGTCAAGTTGATGTATACCGCACATACCTCGGGGGGATTTACCACTTGAGCTAGAACATCCTTAAGTTCCCCACGTAACCCTTGATAAAAGAGCATAATTCTCTTTTCTTCTGGCCAGTTTGTCTGTGCTACAAGATGATTGAAGGTTGCGATGTAGGTCAATAGGTCTTGGTTTCCCTGTCTGAGTGACAACAATTCATTGTCCAGAGCTTGTCCTTGAGTATGCCTTGCAAACAATTTCACCATCTCACGCTGAAATTCCCCAAAGTCTCGAAGCAGAGGATCATCATGGTTTACTAAGGGTACTGATCAGTCCACTGGGCTGCCTCCTAAATATGAGAGTACAAATGCGACTCTGGCTTGATCGTTAGGAAAAGCCCCAGGCCGGCACAAAAAATGAAGGTGACATTGGTTCATGAATATAGCATACTTATTAGGGTCGCCAGTAAAGCGTTCGCACAGGGCCAGTTGCACTGCACCTGGAAGAACCACCTGAACTGGTGTTGATGGCTGCAACGTGGGAGGATCGGCAAATCCAGGTAGTGGAACCTGGCCCGCGTGGGCCTGAAGCAGTTGTATTGCCAAGTCGTCAGTTCATTGTCGAGTTACAATAAGATCCCTCCTTAAAGCAATGGTTTCCTGTCTGGAGGCATGGACTTCAGCCCGTAATTCCCCCAATCAATAGTTGGGCCAACTGGTCTGTTCCCGAAGTATCCATAACGCCCAGGCAGAGATTTGTAGAGGCTTCACGTTCTGTTACGCTCACCTGGTCTCTGTGGGGACGTTGGGGCACGGTTGCAGACTTCCCTGGAAGTGGATCACCCTTGTCAGGCTTCTTCCCCTGCACATATGCTGTGGGCTGTGACAATTGGTGACACTGCTGCTGCATGGATTTGAGAGAGCGTGAAAATGCTGCTATGTGACTGTTGTCTCTCTCTAACCCTTCTTCCCAAAGTGTGGTGAGCATGCACCGACCCATATAGGCTCACCTGTTGATTAATGATGATGAGCTCTCCGTCATGCTTCTCACTGCAGGTACGCTTCTTGATGGACCGAGTGCCTTCACTGGCGCATTGTACGTGGCAGCCCAGGCCAGCTGTGGCTTAGCCACTCCTGAGGGTAAGTGTATTATGGTTTTAAAATATTGTGATGTTAGTTCCTGATTATTGTCTGTGTCTCTCTTCTGCTTTCTTCCAACAGGTGAAATTGCGGCCCTGCTGTAGTTGCGGTGCATGAAGTGAGGCCAAAATGGAAGAGAAAGGAGCTGTCATGCCTCAATCAAAGCACTTACCCGGCCCGACTGCGCACCCGCGTGGTGGGGGTCTGAACTTGCGGCGGCGCGGGCCACGGTTTCCTTCCCTCTCCACACCCGCTCAGCGGCTTGTGGGCTCCCGCGTGCTGTGGCACCCCTGGTGCTGTTGGACCCGTTCACGCTGGGGGTTGCCATGGCGCTTGCAGTCATGTGGGAGTTCTGCCCCTCATGGCCGCCCAATGGACCGCACTTCACGAAAAAGGGTCACGTGTAACTCGAAACGTGGGACACAAGCTGTCACGGAAGGCAGTCAGGTGACCAGGAAAATAGTCACGAGACCAGGAAATACAAAATAAAAGAAGCCCAATCCACTCAATCAGTGCTTCTCAGCTCTTTTGACGACGTTTGGCTAATTCTGTACTCGTACTCTGTTTACCACGACCTTTTGGATTCTGGACCTCGTTTTCTGGCTTGGATATTGATTGGTTTTGCCCTTTTGGATTTGTTTGCTATACTGGACTGCCTACCTGAACTGCTAAAACCATTGGACTGTGCTCACCTGGATTGCATCATCTCTCTCCTTTGACCCTTTGTATTAATGGATATTTATAATCAGGAATCAAGTACTTTGTTGAGCTCTGCTCTTAGCCTCACATTGCTTTTTCTCCAAGACTAAGGTGGACCCTGTCATCATAGAGGCACCCTCCCATCTCCTCTATCCCAAACCACAACACCTTCAGGGGGAACAGTTATGTACAAAGCTGTCATCGGGCATCCCCACGGGTAGGTGTCTTTATACTTCTTTGCTTCATACACAACTATAGAGTCTTTGGCCCTCATTATGAGTTCGGCTGTAACCATGCCGCTATTGGCGGCATGGCTGCCGCCGAAATCGTGTCGGGGTCCGGGTCCTCAGAATGAGGATTTACCGGGCCATTCCGAGTTCGGAAGGCCCGGTAATTCCTCCCTCCGAGGACCCGGACACGGTCCTTCCCCATTCCCATTTCAGTCCCCATAGGGCTGAATGGAAATGGGAAAGGAAGCAAACAACGGGCCATTACGAGATGGCCCGTTGTTTGCTCCCTCTTCCCCTCGCGGGACCCGGTAAGCACGGCTGGTTTTCCCAGGCGTGCTTACCGTGTCCCGCGAGGGGAACTCGTAATGCGGCGGTACGGAGTGAACGGTGCCGGCACTTTTTACAGCGCCGTTCACTCCGTACCGCCAGGGTAGTAATGAGGCCCTCTGTCTTTTGCATACCTAATGTTGTGTTTTCCTTGCAGCCACCCGGGACCCGGTGTTCTCTGTTCCTGCCACCTGTGGCCCCAATAACCGGTCAGCGAGTGTTTTGCTCTTCTCTGACTGGTACTTGGGGACGGAGGTGTACTAATCCATGTGGACCTCAGATCTTGACAGACTGAGAAGCCTTTACCCACTGGATTATGGATACCTCCACCGGGGACCAGGTGGCTGCTCTTGTACAAGCAGCTATCACAGTCCGAAGGGCAGACATGGCGGCCGCCACAACGTCCATCCATCAGCGCTTAGACGACATGCAAACCGAAAGGCACGCTTTGCCTCCAGACAAACTCATCACGACTTGGGCGGTAACGGTAACGCTATTAGCGCGGGTGGTATTAGCCCTACCGCCGAACTCCCCGGCGCTAATAGCGCCGGATCACGAGTTCGGCGGTAATGTAAGTCCCCATTCCCCACTGAGCCCATTCGGGAATGCCCCATTCCCCTTTGGGCTCAATGGGGAATCTTCACGCTAATACCGCCGGCGGATTTCCTGCCGGTGGTAATAGCACGAATTTTTGGCGGATCTCCCTCCAGCTCAGAGCTGGGGCGAAATCCGCCAAAGCCCTGATTCGGCAGACCCTTAAATCCGGCGGTAATAGCGCTACCGCCGGATTTAAGGGTTACCACCGAAGTCGTGATGAGGTCCAAAGAGTTTGGAGATGCACCTGCCCGATCAGAACACCCTGCTGCGGTAGTAGCTCCGCCCCCGGTTTATGTACCCACACCCTTTCCATTGGCTGCACCTGAGATATTCTAAGGTGACCCACGTAAATTCCGCACCTTTTTGAATCAGTGTAAATTACATTTCTAATGCCGACCACAGCGTTTCCCCGACTCCACCACAAAGGCGGCCTTCACCTTGTCTCATTTAAGCGGTATTGCAGCCACATGGGCGAATCAATTGTTGGAGGGAGATAGCCCCGTCTTGTATGATTTTGATCGGTTAGTGGCAGAAATGACCAAGGTGTTTGATACACGCCACAAAGCACAAACCCGTGACCTAGAATTACTTGAGTTAAAACAAGGTAAAACTACGTTAATTGAGTATATAAAACAGTTTAACCCGCTCTCTGTTGAAACCGCTTGGCCAGAGGATAAGAAATCAGTCGTGTTCTATGGGGGGCTCAGTGATCAAATGAAGGATGCCCTTGCTGTAGTACCCACACTGCCCACCCAGTACCCTTACTTGGTAGACTTAGCCCTACAAGTCGACGCAAAGCATGCAGAGCGAAAGACACAAGCCAAAAAGACAACCCCTTTGTTTTCTCCGTGCTCATCAACCATCGAACCACTTAGCGAACCCATGCAGATCAGGGGTATCCGCAGTCCAATAACACCTACAGAGCGAGAACGCCATAGACAGGCTAATGCTTGCTTCTACTGCGGAATCAGTGGTCACTTTGTTAAGGAATGGCCTAGGAGACCTAAACTCAAACTAGTGGGTTTTCAGAAGGCTCGTTCCTAGGACAGGGGGCGCGGACGAGCCTGTCCGTACATCCTTACATACCCCCTTCTCTACCTGAACCCACCAGGCCCTTGCCTCTTCAGGCACTCTTGCTTTCCGTGGACAACACCAAACATCAGCTACACTTGGTTGTGGATCCGGAGCCACAGGGAATTATGTTGTCATCTCCCTGGCTGCTTCCTTGAATCTACCCCTGCAAAACAAGAAACACCCGAACCGGTACAGGCCGTAGATGGATCCCCTCTGATTTCTGGCCCTATTAGACAACAAACAGCCCCAGTAACCTTGCTTCTACAGGTCACACACCGAGAAACCATTACATTTGTCCTAATTACCACGCGTCAATACGTTCTTATCCTTGGCATCCCATGGTTGTGTGCACACAATCCTGTTATCAACTGGACCCAGTTATCGGTTGTTTTTGAACCACTGTTATGCCAGGAACACTGTCTCACAGCCCCGGAACATTTGACCACACCTGCTCAAGCCCATGGGGCCCTGGCTCAGTTATCAATACACAAACCACAAATTATGGATGTCGACGCTCCAGGACATGTGGTGGGTCTTGTTGCGGTTCACATACCTCCAGATTATCATGATTTTGCTGAAGTGTTTGACAAAAGTTCTGCAGAACACCTCCCCCCACATCGTCCATATGATTGGCCTATTGATTTAGTCCCGGGGGCTGTAGTACCATGAGGGCATATATATATCCTGTCCCCGTCGGAAGATTCGATCCTGAAGGAGTATCTACACTACTCCCTTCAGTTGGGGCATATAAGACTGTTAGGGAGAATTTTCATAAATGGCTGATTTCCCTTACCTAATGAGTCCCTCAGCAGCTTTGCTGGATTTCTATGATTTGTTTTTTTCACCTGGTAAAAGTGTGAGCCTTTTTTCCCACTCTTACATGTGTTTTTCTATGTGTATTTGACATTATGTGTGATCTTGGCTATGGAGCCTCACCTACTCCATAGAGACCACTTTCTTGTGTTTGTTACATAGCACCCTCAGTGCAGTGACACAAGGTTGTCTTTTAGAGTTCACAACTCCGACTCCATTTTCTGGGACTGACTACTGTCTTCCAGAACATGTAAAGTTGCCATTGACTTTATTAGTCTTTTAAAAGCACGGACCCAGTACACCCCATCTTACATGGAGTACTGGAAAGGGTTAATTCTTATCCTTTTTTGTCTGTACCTCGTGCAGCATAGTTTTGCTCCCTTTGCATTAAGACTTGGCTGGTGGCAGTTGTAACTACCCTATTTTTTCTACCGCGCTTATGTTATATAACCATGGTATTGTTTTAGGCCATTATATTAGCCTCAAACTTAAACCCGATTGACCATATTGATTTTAATATTGTTCCGCCTGGGTTTAGTCACCATTCTTTTTGGTAAAGTCTTTCTCGTGTTTCTCTCTGGTTTGGTCCCTTTGTTCACAGTCTTTTCGCAGGCTTCTGCACAGAAGCCCTTCTTTAGGCGCCTGAAAGTCTGGGTAGGCAGGATTTGAGGGAGGGGTCTTCGGACTCCTGCCATGGGTTTCTTTGGTAACCCAAGTCGCACTCCTGATTGATTGGTCAGGGAGCTATCCAGCCAGGACAGTCACCCCTGCTGTGTGATTGACAGCCTGGCTGTGTGAATGGGGGAATACTGCATAAAAAGCAGGTCTCTGGGACAGAAAGAGCAGAGTCGCCACTGGAACGAAAGAACCTACGAGGAGCTGATGGAAGAGGACCCCTACCATGACTGAACCGCCCGGTGATGCCCTGCTGCGGGTCCGAAACCTCGAACTCCAACGACAGAGAAGATCCTCAGGAAACTTCTTTCCTTGAGCTGGTGGGACCAACCAGTCCGGCCAAACTTCAAGCCAGGACCCCTCCTCTGGTCAAACTTGCTGTACAGAGATACAGTGGGCCGGATAGCCAGTGTCATGCCTGCTGGACATACCTCTGGACCAGGAAGACCTCTCCAAACAAAATGAGTTACGCCCATAGGACCATTAGACCATTCTACTCAAAATGGAGGTTGTTCGATGCATTGCCTGGAAAACGACGTCTGCATTGTTCACGTCGTTAAAATTCACGTGACTTAGGTCCGTCACGTGTATCACGGCAGTGCGTACATAAGCAGCGTTGAGACTCAGATCGCTGCTTCTGATTAAGTCAATTTTGGCATTTTTGTAGCTGAACTCGGACCTGCGTTCTCGCATTCCTCTCAGCAACTTCTTTGACCTATTTTGAGCGTGTTTTCCTTCACACGCTAATTCCGGAGCTGCGTGTATCCTGTTCGCGTGCCAAGTCTCCACGCGGACGCTGTCTACAAACGCGGCTGTCCTGAGCTGCGTGAATCCTGTTCGCGTGCCAAATCCCCACGCGGATGCTGTCTGCAAGCGCGGCTGTCCTGAGCTGCGTGAATCCTGTTCGTGTGCCAAATCTCCACGCGGACGCTGTCTGCAAGCGTGGCTGTCCTGAGCTGCGTGAATCCTGTTTGCGTGCCAAATCTCCACGCGGACACTGTCTGCAAGCGCGGCTGTCCTGAGCTGCGTGAATCCTGTTTGCGTGCCAAATCTCCACGCGGATGCTGTCTGCAAGCGCGGCTGTCCTGAGCTGCATGAATCCTGTTTGCGTGCCAAATCTCCACGTGGACGCTGTCTGCAAGCGCGGCTGTCCTGAGCTGCGTGAATCCTGTTTGCGTGCCAAATCTCCACGCGGACGCTGTCTGCAAGCGCGGCTGTCCTGAGCTGCGTGAATCCTGTTCGCGTGCCAAATCTCCACGCGGACGTTGTCTGCAAGCGCGGCTGTCCTGAGCTGCGTGTATTCTATCGCGTGCTATCCTGCACGTGGTTTTCTGAACTATTTTTGAACCTTCGGTACCTGTGACAGTTAACAGGTGAAATTCTAATTTCTGTTCATCGTGGGAAAGGAAGTATTTCATGAACTATTGGAAAGTTACTGTGCACAGTACTTTGGACGCTATCCTGTGGTGCACCAACCTGGTATCTAGCGAGAGCCTCGTGCCGTTCGGAATAAGTCTCCCTTACTAATGTTCCCTTCCTTTGTCGTTTGTTCAACTCCTGGTTTTCTTCAAGGAACTTTCGTGGATTACTTCAGTTTTTGCCATAAGGTCAGTGTCTGAATTAAAGCTAAAACTGTGTTATCTTAGTATTTCAATTGGGACAGTTTCTTATGATACTTTATCTATCCTAGGCATACTTCCTACACAATTCCCACGCCCTTTCCAGTGATCCATATCTCTGCCTGTTTCATCCAGTCAGAGAGTCGTATCATTTGGAAGGTCTAATTTGACCTGCCTACAATCAAGTCGTGTGAAAATAGGATCCGGAAGAGCCCTACCAAATTGTATCCTTTATTGGTTACCGTATCCTTTTCAGTTGATACATTGGTGATTTATGACAGAATCAGAAGCCATGGAGGGTACGGATCCTTTAGCTGTTTTGACTCAGTTAATCACTGACTTGAGAAATGAAATGATTACGGCACAGGACGTGCTACGGCATCGAATGGATGTTATGCAAGATGCCATGCATGCCAATCCTCAGGGAGCACGGTTTCCAGTAGCCACTGCATCTGGATCTGGGACTACGACACCATCATTATCACAGGAAACTCTTAAAGTGGTTATGCCCACACAGTTTCCCTTGGCTCCCCCGGAAAGGTTCACAGCTGATCCTAAAACCTACAGAACTTTTGTTAATCAGTGCCGACTTCATTTTCTTTGCCGGCCTAATTCATTTCCTGATCTAACTACTAAAGCAGCATTCGTTCTTTCCCATTTGGGGGGTACAGCTGCTGCTTGGGCAAATCCTTTATTGGAATCAAATAGCCCTTTTGTGTACGATTGCGATGATCTTCTGGCTGCTATGAACAAAGTCTTTGATATGCGCTACACTAGTCAAGCCACAGATCTGGAGTTGCTGAATTTACAACAAGGCACTCAACCTCTGTTGGCTTACATTGCACTATTTAACCAATTAACAGCCGGAACTCAATGGCCGGAAGACAAGAAGACGGCTGTTTTCTACAAGGGTCTTTCAGAAGAACTCAAAGACGCCTTGTCCACGGTCCCAGTGGTTCCTACAGGTTTTTCAGACTCTCTTGATTTAATCTTACAAATTGATGCCCGAAGAAATGCCCGCAAAGGAGAGAGAAAACCTTTCCTTCATGCACTAGTTCGTTCTGATACACCGGCACCTTCTTCGAATGATCCTGAACCCATGCAAATTGGTGCGGTGAGAGGCCGGTTGTCTAGAACCGAAAGAGAGAACCGAAGGAAAAATAACTTATGTATGTATTGCGGTTCATCTGAGCGTTTATTGGCGGCATGTCCTAAAAGACCAAATAAGCCTTCGGGAAACGCCAAAACTCGACAGTAGCAGGAGTCCCTGTGTCGAGTGTTACATCGGACTCCATTACATTTCCAGCGCATGCAACGATAGCTGTTGAGATGACTTTACGTTTCAATGATCAAGACTTGGTTTCCAAGGCTATAGTTGACTCAGGAGCCACTAATAATTACATCGATATCACATATGCCAAGAAATGTTCTATATCCCTTATAGACAAGAACAAACCTGAAACTGTTAATACTGTGGATGGATCGGTCTTGGTTTCCGGTATGGTAACTCAGGAGACTGTACCTATTCAGATGACTTTATCAAATGGTCATTCGGAGGAAATAGTCTTCGATGTCATTGCGGCTCCTCAATACAAAATATTACTTGGACTTAATTGGTTGACTCTTCATAATCCCCCATAGACTGGGTTATGGGATTGATCCAATATCCTTCCGTTTTTTGCAACGAACATTGTTTTACCAGCCAGGTGGTGTCAAATAAATCACATATGTTGGCCTCTATTTAGGGAATTTCCACTATTAGTGTGGTACATCAGAGTGGTACACATATACCAAGTGAATATGCAGATTTTGCTGATGTGTTTGACAAGGGTCAGGCAGAACAGCTGCCTCCACATAGGCAGTATGATTGTCCAATTGAATTAATTCCTGGAGCTAAAATTCCTACTGGTCGAGTTTATTCTTTAACTCTCAAAGAAGATGTTGTCTTGAAAGAATACATCGATAAAGCTCTTGATATGGGATTTATACGGCCATCTCAATCGCCGGCTGCTTCTCCTTTATTCTTTGTTCCAAAGAAGGAAGGAGATCTAAGGCCTTGCATTGATTACAGGGCTATTAACGACATCACCATCAAGAATCAGTACCCTTTACCACTGATTAATGTTCTGTTAGATCAATTAGGAACTTCCAAGTATTTCTCTAAACTAGATTTGCGCGGTGCTTACAATCTGGTTCGCATTTGCGAAGGAGACAAATGGAAAACCGCTTTTAAGACGCGGTACGGCCTTTATGAATATTTAGTGATGCCTTTTGGTCTTTGTAACGCTCCCGCCACATTTCAGTTCTTCATGAACGATATCTTCAAAGATATGATGGACCAATTGGTGGTGATTTACTTGGATGACATTTTGATATATTCATCATCTTTTCCAGAACATGTTAAACACGTCTTAGCTGTTTTACAAAGACTGAGAGAGAACAAACTTTTTGTTAAAGCCGAGAAATGTGTCTTTCATACACAAGAAGTGGAATTTCTGGGTTACGACATTACCAATCAAGGTGTTTGAATGAGTCGTTCCAAAGTGAAGGCTATATTGAATTGGCCTGTTCCACACAATGTCAAGTCATTACAGTAATTTCTAGGTTTTGCGAATTTTTATCACAGATTTATTCGTTCTTTCTCCAAAACAGTGGCCCCATTGACTGCTTTAACTAGTCCTAAAATTCCATTCTGTTGGAAGCAGAATGCCCAAGCTTCTTTTGAGAGGTTAAAAGAAGCATTTACCACTGCACCTGTACTTCAAAATCCTGATCCTGATGCTCAGTTTATCGTTGAAGCAGACGCCTCCAGTGTCGCTACAGGAGCTGTACTCTCGCAGGTATGTGCAGAAACTAAGGAGGAGCATCCAGTTGCTTTCTTCTCATGCAAACTTACCCCATATGAACAAAACTATACTGTCACTGAGCGTGAATTACTTGCAATCAAGGATGCTTTCCAAGAATGGCGACATCATCTTCTTGGGGCCAAACATCAGGTGGTGGTGTATTCGGATCATAGAAATCTTCAGTCATTCAAAACTATGAAATGTCTTACAGCTAGACAGGCCAGATGGCATGTTTTTTTTGCTCAATACAATTTTCAAATTACTTATCGCCCTGCCAGACAACATGTCAAGTCGGATGCTTTGTCTCGCATCGGTGAAGAGGTGAAAGAAGAATCATCGGTGCAAAATACGTTGTTGGCAGATCACGTGATATGTAGTTGTTCTGCACAACCTTCCCTAAAAAACGAGTTACAGGAGTGGATGAAACTAAATCCACAATTGATTCAGGAATTGAGTATTGATATATACAATGGTTTGCCTTTTAAACAAGGAGTACTCTATCTACCAACTGGTACCACTCAGAACAAGGCCCTCAGTTGGGGTCATGATTCTTTGATTGCCGCCCATCCTGGAAAGAATGTTATAAATTATGTTTCAACATGCTCGGTATGCAGTCAATGCAAGAACACTCCTGGCAAACCAGTGGGTTTACTCCAGTCTCTACCTGTTCCCAAAAAACCATGGGACATGATATCTTTGGATTTTGTGGTTGAACTTCCAAGAAATAAAGGCTACGATACTATATGGGTGGTGGTGGACTACTTTACAAAATTGGCGCTTTTTATCCCCTGTATTGGTGTACCAACAGCTGCTGGTCTGGCTGATCTATTCATCCGGCATATATTCCGGTTTTTTGGTCTACCTTCATGGATAATCACTGACAGGGGCTCACAATTTGCGTCGCGTTTTTGGAGAGCACTAAATTCGGCATTACTAATTGATGATAGATTGTCTAGTGCTTATCACCCTCAAACGGATGGACAGACTGAGAGAGTCAATAGCACTATGGAACAATATCTGCGATGTTTGTGCCTGCAGTTTCAGTCAGATTGGCTCAATGTTCTGCCGGCAGCGGAGTTCGCCTATAACAATTCCTATCATAGTGCCATAGGTACTTCACCTTTCTATGCTTTGTATGGGTAACACCCACGATCCATACCTTTAGATTCCAGTTTGTCTTTGGATACTCCTGCAGCAGGACGTAATTTTAGGGATCTTAAGAGTATACAGAAGAAAGTTAAGCAGCAATTGGAGCAAGCTAAAAAACGAGACAAGACCTATGCCGATGCTCATAGAATCCCTGCACCTGTCTACAAAGCAGGTATGAAGGTATGTGTCATGATGCCTACCCCCGGAGCACCAGGCCAGGCCCAGCACCCCCGGGAGCAGGCATCACGCCCCCTGGTAAAAGCCCAGCGGCCCTTTATAGGGGCTCTTTGGACTCTGTCATGTTGGACATCAGTCCTGGCGCCATAGGCGCCAGGCTCGTAAAGGGAAGTGTTTGGTGCACTTACCTGAAGCAGACCATGCTGCACACTCACCTGATGCAGATCATGCTGCATGAAGAACCAAGCCAAATGAGGCATAGGAGGGACTATTTTTCTGAAGGAACTATTTTGTTACTTGGGTGGGGCTGTGGAAGAATACTCACCTGGAACTTCTTCCAAGGCTATTTAAGCCCCACCCGGACAGCCACACGTGCTTCGTGTTGTCCTGCATCCCAGCAGCTGAACGCTCACCGTGTCTGCTCCTGCACCTGGACTCCAGCCACGCCCGCCTCGAACCTGGAACACCTGTAAGGGAATAAGAGAAGAGAAAGGTGAAAACCAAGAACTATATCAACCTTCTTACCTGCATCCGGAATCTTCACGCCAGCATTCCTGAAGGAAGACTTCCATGTAAAAGCACTGCGTTGCTCGCTGCAGCGCCGCGCTTCACTCACCTGTTCCCAAGACGCCGCCCGGCTCCATCGCGGCTCTCAGTGCCGGTCGCCACATCCCTGCACCGCACCTAAGGGAGAGAAGAAGAGACAAAAGGTGAGCAAGGGAACACAAGAGGAAAGCCGGAATTTTCAGCCATATTACTTACCGGCTATTCTTGGTGAACTATTCCACATCTCGGGTCGGCGCCACATCTCTGGCAGGTACCGCACCCCGGCCCCTATGGGGAAAGGACAAAAGACATTACTGGGGAATTATAAAGACATTTAGAGGGGTCGCCCTCATCACTGACTCACCTGATTTACCCCGGCAATTTAACCCCTCAACGCATCGCCTTTGTTCTGCACCTGAAATAAAGGACAGAAAAAGACAGCATAAAAGGAGGCTCACACTTGAACTTTTGCATCTTCATACTTACGGCGTATCGCTCAGTAAAGTCAAGTGGATTTGCCAATGCCATTCTAAAACCAGTGAAGTAACTGGACAAACGCTCTCCCCTGCACCAGAAGCAGGATGGAGAGTTCATCCTTCCAAACCATAAGGTGAGTTTAAACCGGGGGTTTTGGAGGAAGTCAGAGGAGAACGAAGGGGGAAAGGGGGGAGCAAGCACATTATTCAGCAGACAGTTAATCCCCTTTCTCATCTGCAGAAGGATATTCCTACGGGCCAGACAAGCAAGATTTGGGGGTCCAGTTCAATCGGTGGTCCGAATTCTGCGCATCACGCTTGAAGAGGCCACAGCAACCCAGACCAGACCAGCGCCTCCGTGGGAGCCAGGTGAGCGTTACAGTATGGCTGTCCACAAAAAACTTGAGGATACCCGGTATAAAGAAATTGTTGCCTAAATACATCGGGCCATATGAAGTGCTCCACGTTATAAATCCGGCTGCTGTCCGTCTGGCTTTGCCACAACGGTGGCGAGTGTATCCTGTATTCCACGTGTCACTCATCAAACCGTGCTCGGATGCTACTAGATTGCCTATACGGCCTGTTGCTATTTCTGTGAAAGGGTCAGACGAATATGAAGTACAAGACATTCTGGACATGAGGTTACGGTCTGGGAAACCATATTATCTGGTGGATTGGAAAGGCTATGGTCCCGAGGATAGATCCTGGGAACCTCTGTCTAACATTCATGCTCCAGCTTTATTAAGGCGATTCTACTCGAAAAGGGGAGAGGCTGCTCCTTTGGGGGGTGGCACTGTCATGCCTGCTGGACATACCTCTGGACCAGGAACGACCTCTCCATACAAAATGAGTTACGCCCATAGGACCATTAGACCATTCTACTCAAAATGGAGGTTGTTCGATGCATTGCCCGGAAAACGACGTCTGCATTGTTCATGTCGTTAAAATTCACGTGACTTAGGTCCGTCACGTGTATCACGGCAGTGTGTACATAAGCAGCGTGGAGACTCCGATCGCTGCTTCTGATTAAGTCAATTTTGGCATTTTTGGAGCTGAACTCAGACCTGCGTTCTCGCATTCCTCTCAGCAACTTCTTTGACCTATTTTGAGCGTGTTTTCCTTCACACGCTAATTCCGGAGCTGCGTGTATCCTGTTCGCGTGCCAAGTCTCCACGCGGACGCTGTCTACAAACGCGGCTGTCCTGAGCTGCGTGAATCCTGTTCGCGTGCCAAATCCCCACGCGGACGCTGTCTGCAAGCGCGGCTGTCCTGAGCTGCGTGAATCCTGTTCGCGTGCCAAATCTCCACGCGGACACTGTCTGCAAGCGCGGCTGTCATGAGCTGCGTGAATCCTGTTCGTGTGACAAATCTCCACGCGGACGCTGTCTGCAAGCGCGGCTGTCCTGAGCCTCGTGAATCCTGTTCACGTGCCAAATGTCCACGCGGATGCCGTCTGCAAGCACGGCTGTCCTGAGCTGCGTGAATCCTGCTGGCGTGCCAAATCTCCACGCGGACGTTGTCTGCAAGCGCGGCTGTCCTGAGCTGCGTGTATTCTATCGCGTGCTATCCTGCACGTGGTTTTCTGAAGCATTTTTGAACCTTCGGTACCTGTGACAGTTAACAGGTGAAATTCTAATTTCTGTTCATTGTGGGAAAGGAAGTATTTCATGAACTATTGGAAAGTTATTGTGCACAGTACTTTGGACGCTATCCTGTGGTGCACCAACCCGGTATCTAGCGAGAGCCTCGTGCCGTTCGGGATAAGTCTCCCTTACTAATATTCCCTTCCTTTGTCGTTTGTTCAACTCCTGGTTTTCTTCAAGGAACTTTCGTGGATTACTTCAGTTTTTGCCATAAGGTCAGAGTCTGAATTAAAGCTAAAACTGTGTTATCTTAGTAATTCAATTGGGACAGATACTTTATCTATCCTAGGCATACTTCCTACACAATTCCCACGCCATTTCCAGTGATCCATCTCTCTGCCTGTTTCATCTAGTCAGAGAGTCGTATCATTTGGAAGGTCTAATTTGACCTGCCTACAATCAAGTCGTGTGAAAATAGGATTCGGAAGAGCCCTACCAAATTGTATCCTTTATTGGTTACCGTACCCTTTTCAGTTGATACATTGGTGATTTATGACAGCCAGGAAGGTCGGACCCTGCTTGGGTTTTAAGGAGCGCACCTTTTATTCGTCGTTTTGCTCTGCTGCTGGTTTCTTCCCTGGGTAGCGCAGGACCCTCCAGTTTCCTCCTTCGTGTCAGTCCGACAGTCGCTTCAGGAACCGTGAAGGATACCAAGGGACTCAGACCGTGCCTCGACTATAGAGGCTTAAATCAATGCACTCTCAAGGATCGGTACCCACTGCCCCTGATCTCGGATATCCTGGAAGCTGTGAGAGGAGCCGTAATATTCACCAAATTGGACCTACCATTTGATCCGTATCCGAGAAGGAGACGAGTGGAAGACCGCCTTTAGAACACCCTTTGGCCACTACGAGTACTACGAGTACTTGGTCATGCCCTTTGGACTAGCCAATGCCCCAGCAATTTTCCAACGTTTTATGGATAGGGTGTTCTCTGATATGTTGTTTCTCTTTGTCATTGTCTATCTGGACGACATATTGATTTTTTCCAAGGACCCTCAGAACCATGAAGGACATGTTAAGGCAGTTCTACAAAGACTCCGGGAACATCACCTTTTAGCCAAGCCTGAAAAATGTTTGTTTCACGTTACCTCTGTGCACTATCTTTATTTATCCTTAGTCCAGAGGGGATTGGCATGGACCCTTCAAAAGTAAAGGCCATTCTCACCTGGCCTACTCCCACGTCCGTGAAACAAATCCAATCCTTCCTAGGACTAGCCAATTTCTACCAGAAGTTCATAGCCACCTTTTCTGAGATTGTACAACCCATAGTGGCTCTGCTAAAGAAGGACACCCCATTTGTCTGGTCAACTTTACAAGAAACTGCATTCCAACGTTTAAAGATTGAGTTCACACAAGCTCCCATATTGGCTCAACCCGATACAAGTCGACCCTTTTTAGTGGAAACGGATGCCTCTAATTACGCTATAGGAGCAGTGTTGAAGCAGAAGATGGAGGACAATTTGGAACACCCCATTGCTTATCTGTCAAGAACCTTAACTCCTAGTGAAACACACTACTCCGTCCTGGAAAAGGAACTCTTAGCCATTCGCCAAGCTTTCACTGAATGGCGACACCTACTTCTAGGAGCCAGACATCCTGTCCAAGTCCGTACTGATCATCAAAACCTTCAGATTCTACATTCACTGGAGTACAGGAACAGTCGTCAGGCACGTTGGGTCTACTTTTTGCCCAGTATCAGTTCCACATTACCCATGTCCCTGGATCACAGAACCTGATCGCTGACGCCTTGTCTTGCCGTCCTGACTACGTGACCACTGAAGATAAAGCATTTCCTAAAATGTTCTCTCCCACGATATTTGTAGCCCAAGCAGTTAATCTCCTGGAAGAAGTCTGATCGCAAACTCAAACGTCGGAATTATGGAAGGACATTTCAACACGAAATCTCTGGAAATTAAGAGCCAAGGAAGGCTACTTATTCAAAGACGATGCACTATTCATTCCTACACGGAAGCTACAGCAAAAGATAATGAACCTTTGTCATGACACACTCCATTCCGGGCACCGAGGTATCAACAACACCCTCCGTCTTATACAGAGACAGTTCTGGTGGCCTAAAATGAAGTCTGACGTGCAGCAATTCATCCAGACTTGTATAACATGTGCCCAAAATAAACATAACAAGAGACCGGCAGGTCTTCTTCTGCAGCCCACTCTACCCTCTAAACCATGGGAAATCATCGCTACAGACTTCATAGTGGAGTTACCACCTTCCCGAGGATATACTACCATCATGGTCACCATAGATTTGTTTACCCATATGGCTCATTTTACGCCACTGATGAAACTACCCTCCTCTTCAGAGCTAGCTGGAATATTTCTGGAACACATATTCCGACTACATGGGCTTCCTTCCAAGATCATATCTGACCGGGGTCCCCAATACATTTCACAATTCTGGAAACACCTCTGTCGGGTATTAGGAATCCAATGTGCCCTCTCTTCAGGATATCACCCCCAAACCAACGGAGCCACAGAACGTGCAAATCAGACCCTGGAACAATGGGCCTCATTACACGGAAGGCAGTAATGGTTAACGGCCACCGTTAATGGTAACAGTGACCGTTAACCATTACCCCCTTACTACGAGGTCCCTTAGCGGGTTGGTGCTTTAACGCCTGCTTTTTGCAGGCGTTAAAAACCAACCCACTAGGGGACCTCGGAGCTAATTACGGCACCGCAAAATTGCGGTGCCGTAATTAGCGCCTTCCCCATTCCCATAGAGCCCTATGGGGCAGAAATGGGAATGGGGAAGGGCAATGGCGGAAAGGGGATTTACCGCCCCTCCAACCTTGGAATGGGGCCGTAAATCCCCTTTCCGCCAAGGCGGTGCCGGTATTTTACCGGCATGAGCCATGGCGCTAATAGCGCCATGGCTCACTGCCTTCTGTGTAATGAGGCCCAATATCTCCGATGTTTCGATACCAAGGTCCAGGATGACTGGTCTCTCCTGATACCTGTTGCGGAATTCGCTTACAACAACTCCGAACACTCAGCGCTACAGACCAGCCCCTTTTATTGTAGTCAGGGGTTCCATCCATCGGTCTTACCCTCGGTTCTTCCTGACCCTACACCAGTACCTACTGTTGACTCGTGGATCGAAACTCTTATCAACATTCACCGGGAGGCTAAAGAACACTTAGAGAAAGCTAGATTACAGACCAAGAGGTATGCAGATTCCAAGAGAAGACCATGTCCTTCCTATACGGTCGGTGACCGAGTGTGGTTGTCATCAAAACTACTCCCCCGACACTTACGACCAAACAAGCTAGCTCCCTGCTACTATGGTCCATTTCCCATCAAGGAGATTATCAATCCTGTCTCATATCGAATCAAGCTACCTGACTCCTGGAAAAGAATTCATCCAGTTTTTCACACATCCCTACTGAAACCCTACATCCAATCCTCTCGAAATTCCAGTAGACCACCTCCTCTACTGGTTGACAACCAACTGGAATATGAGGTGTCCCGGATTTGTGACTCCAGGTATAAGCGGGGCCATCTTCAATACCTAGTGGAGTGGAAAGGATATCCTCCTAGCGAAAGGACCTGGGAACCTATTTCAAATATCAAGGCTCCTCGGTTGCTCAGAAGATTTCACCTAATACACCCGGCAAACCTGGAGGGAAAGGCCTTCGGAGGAGGCATGCTGTCATGAATTTCATATCATGCCCCTTTTGGACCTCCTGGTCCTTGTCTCAACGGGGCTTGCATTCCGTACTACTTCCAACATGGCCGTCGAGAGCTGAAGCCCTTGCTCGCTCCATGCGCTGAACGCGGCGTGGTCTATTTATAGACCACGCCTTCTGCGGCTCCACGCGTCTCAATGCTATTGCAGAGTAGCCCAGATGTGTGTTCGTAGCTCGCGGTATTGTTCCCTTTGTCCCAGTGCTATTACCCTCTCCTTTTCCTTTCCCCCTTCCTGGTTCCGAGCTTTTCTAGCCTTTCCAGTCTCCCAGATTCCTGGACTCCGTGATCCCGGAACTAAACGCAACCTGGAACCAGACGAATCTCGAGCAGCGCTGTTCAAGACCAGGAGCCTTCACAAGAAGGCAGCGATCGAAGTCACCGGCAAACATCAGACCCAGGTGAGAAGGGGGGAACTCCTTGACAGTTTGAGACGCGACCCGACCGAACCTAAAAACGAGATGCAAGCCGCCGTGCAGGACTTAATGCGACGCATGCAAGAACTATCAACCGAGGTTCAAAATCTTAAGGCGGAAAACGCTGCGCTCAAACAATTGGTCTTATCCCGGGATTCAACTACAAAGGAGGGTGCCCTGTTAGGCGGTATTGTTGACAAGTATGATGATTTGGCAAAAATACTCCGCGGATTCCTGGATTCATGCCTGGTCCACTTTACCTTCAAGCCCTATTATTTTTCGACTTCTAGGGCTAAGGTGGGTTTCATCATATCCCACCTTTCCGGCAACGCCTTAACTTGGGCAACACCCCTTGTCAACTCCAGCGATGGCCTCCGAGACGACTACGATGGCTTCATACAGGCCCTTAAAGGCATGTTTGACCGTCCAGAGCAGGTCTATACTGCCCAAGAACGCTTGCTGGACTTTCAACAAGGCCCCCAAGATATGCTCACTTATGTGACCAGATTTAAACAATTGGCCAAGGAAGCAGACTGGTCCCCTGAGGCTAGTTTTACCCTGGTTCTGAGCTTTTCTAGTCTTTCCAGTCTCCCGGATTCCTGGACTGCGTGATCCCGGAACTAAACGCAACCTGGAACCAGACGAATCTTGAGCAGCGCTGTTCAAGACCAGGAGCATTCGCAAAAAGGCAGCGATCGAAGTCACCGGCAAACATCGGACCCAGATGAGAAGGGGGGAACTCATTGACACGTGTTTTCCATGCAGCCACCCGGGACCCGGTGTTCTCTGTTCCTGCCACCTGTGGCCCCAATAACCGGTCAGCGAGTTGTTTGCTCTTCTCGGACTGGTACTTACGGACAGAGGTATACTAATCCACGTGGACCTCAGATCTTGACAGGAGCCCACGATGCTCCAACTGCAGGTGGGTGTTGGTTTAAGGTTGAGCGCGCAAAGATTTGTCAAAAGCGCGACCTTAAACGTAATGTCTTTGTAATTTCTAACCTTGTCTTTATCTTTTTCTCTCGCAGGTGCCGTCTTCGGATGAACTGCTCGCTGTGCCGCGATGTCGGGGTTGAAGGGCTGCTTTCCGGAGGTCTGGAGATGGATGATGAATGCCAGAGTCAGCGGTGATGCATGCCGACAAGAACAGGTCCCAAGGTAAGTGCTGAGGCTAGTAGCTGGAATGAAAGGTAAGATGCGCTCAGGCGGCGGTGAGCGTTACGCTGCCATCAGTGCAGAATAACGCGAAGCGCTTGCATGAAGGCTGGGCAGATTTATATAGTCTAGCTCTGGCCACGCCCATTATCCTTGGCTTACTGGCCCCACCCTGCCACTCCTAAAGGATGCTGCACGTGCAATCCAGCTTTCCCCAGCAGCCACGCCCGAATAAATGCATGTGGAAGTTCCTGCAGCTGAAATAAAGTACTTTGGCACCAAATAAAGTGTGTCAGCTTACATTTGTTCATGAGCCTGGCGCCAAAGCCGCCAGGACTGAGTGCAGCTGGGCCTTTTATGCTTTATTGTCCCAAATGGACAGTTAAAAGTTGTGTTACCCCTTACCCTTGTCCCCTGATGGTGCAGGGACTGTGTTTTCGGGCCAGTGGCCATGACAATTACATTGCCAAAAGACAGGTATAAGTGGAAATTATGTACCACCTTTTTTAGCAGTAGTTAAAGGAATGAGACACATCTTAATAAACAGAGGTATGTTTTTATCATTAGGGAGATTATCCCGTGGGAAGGAAGAAATTACATCCTGATATTGGAGGAAACATACATGGGGATGTAACAGATCCAGGTGATTATTAATTAACAAATCATGACAGATAGGAAAGTAACTACATAATGAAATAAGAATTGATGATATATATTCTTTATTCATTTTTTTTATTTAGAGGAATTAAGAGAAAAACAATAGTGACAGAAGTGAAGTTAAACAATAGCTCCTGATGAAGCGAAAAGTCTTCCCGAAACACATAGCGCAGAACAACAGTGAAAAAACACACATTTTCCTCTCTTATGAATCAATAGTTTTGTTTCATATTAAAGAAATTGGTGACAATTTGTGTGCTTGATGAATTAAAAATATATGATAGACAGTATGATCACAGAAGAAATGTACTTTTTTTGTACAAAGTAATTATATGTATATATATACATATATACTTTTTTCTGTTAACGGAAGGTCTCAAGCCTCTTATTATTAAATACATATGAATTAGAAAGCAAAAACATTGATTGGATTACAATACTAATAGGTGTGCAGGGGATGGGAGTGTTCCATAATTGTGTGGACATCTGCTGTTATTCAAATTAGTTATACAACCTAGCACCAGGGTTGTTTTTCTCTCCTGCACCCTACTACATTCTTACAATTTAATTAAAGTGGTGGCAAAAAAACAAAGGTGTGCATCTAGACAAACAAAAATCCGGCATAGCTAAATTCCCCTAAACATTGGATGTTGTGGCAGGCACTCTGTGACCATGCATTCAAAACAAGCATTGGTAATGCCAACAGTTTGGGCTTTTGTGCAAGCATGGGAAAGGCACTTGCCAGGCATAACCATAGTGGTATTAACTGGCCATTGATCGTAGTAGGTGCAAAATGGTGTGAGTATCTGGGCATCAAATAGGAGTGCCTGTAAAAAACCTAATATTTCTACACAAGCCAAAACTGTTGGCTTTGCCAATGCTTGTTTTTAACAGGACTCCAGTGAAGGGCATGCAGAGTGCTTATAAGTCGAGTGGCTGAAGGCAGACCTGGTAAGACATTTTTATTACACCAGAAGCGGGTTTACAACTCCAATTAAGTCATTAATCGGAGTGTCAGGAGGATAGCACATGGGCAATGCGTTTGCCTTGGAAGCAAGACAACGTGGAGCTTGAGGTTAGAAGCCTGGGTCCGTGCTTAGAAACCTCTGGGTATTAAGTGTGTTATAAATAACCATTTATAAATTATAACCTTCAGAAGACTGCTTTGAAGAAATATTGGCAGGCACTTCCAGTGCAAAGTTTGATGACAAGGCTTTAATGCGAGTGCAAAGAGTTCCCATGAGGAGGGGTTTTGGGCGGGGAGGGGCACGAAATAGGTTGGTATGGCCATAGGGATTAACATGGCATGGGCAGTCAATGGGTGGGCTCATAACCAAACACCTAGAGGGTGTGTATCCCTCCTCATATGCCATTCCTCCCTATCTGTACTTCATCACACTTGCACACGTAAGAATAATGTACCACCATTTGTACCAAAAACCTAATGCTATTTAGTTCATATTTGTGTGGGTTTGGACAGTAAATTGCACATTTTGGAAGCCATTTTTCCAAAATGTTTTTGGGGGGAGAACCCCCTGCACCCGCCTTGGTGTGGGTTGGGCTCGCTCCCAACTTTGCCCAGATAAAAGTACGCCCCACCACCTTTCAAACTCACCAGCCGCCACTGGTTAATTGGCGGGAGGTACAGGCCCTTAGAGCTAATTGCCTGACCTTGCCAAAAGCTATTGGCCTGCCTGTCTGTTCTTAGATCCTACATGTAGTCCACCTTGGAGAAAGTCTGTTTTCCTACTTTTTTACAAGCTTTAAGAATGGTTTTTCCTCCCTTGGTATTATTGAAAGACGAATTAGAGGGTTTAACCTTTTGAGAGACAGATGGGACCGGAAAAGTCACTTGTTTGTCGTTCCTTTTGGCATCTTTGGTATTGTGGAGGATATGGGGATTTACGGGTATAAAAGATTTGTTCTTTGGGTTGAACAATATATTGAGTCGCTTCTTTAGAATTTAGCTTTCCATCCGTAGGAGGCCAAGATATATCAAAAAGGCAATACGCCAATTCCTCCTCTAAGTCTGTGGCAAGAGTATTCCTCTTCAAGGAGAAATACTGTGTCTCACCCTGCAAAATCTCCCCACCACCCTGGGTCTGGGCTCCACCCAGGTGATCCTCCTGCAGTACACCACCCCCAGGAAGCATTTGCCCTTTCCTGGCCACCTAGGAGGAGACTCTAGGCAGGGTTTTAGTGGGGGATCTGCAGAATTCTCCATATAGGCAATACACCATTCATATTCAAGGTGGATACAGGTGCAACAAAATAATGCATTAGTGAGAGAGGATTCCCTCTGTCAGACGAGGTAATTGTGAAGGCATCATGAAGCAAGACACAGACAACAGATTCACTTTTCTTAACAAAATGATTTATTTGTCTTATTTGTCAGGATGGAGTAAGGCCTAACTTGCCCTAAGCTAAAGTGGGATCTCTTTTCCTAAATAAACTAAGGACAGTCCGTGTCATTAAGTTTAATTCAAAAGTCTGCCTGTGTCCAAAACCTATACTTGCCCTTAAAACTAAAGATATACAATGTGTAGGGATGTCGGCACTAAAAGAAACAGTGTTCAAAATAAAGCTCTGAGCTTCTTCGAGCTCTGGCTTGTTCTCAGCTTCCCCTTCCCCAAGTTACACATTTTTCCAAATGGAACTAAGAGAATCTCAAGTGGACGTGCCGCCTACATCATTGGCTTCTGGAAGAACTGATAAAGTAAAGGTCTTACAAATTATAAACCTTTTTTGCGATGGAAAAACCTTCTACCTAATCTGTTTGCGGCTTCTGGAGCCTGTTCCACCCGATAATACCATTACGCTTCATTAGAAGCAATGACATTAGAATAGTGCACTACTATGAAATTGTTAGACACGTTACTTCCATTGTACATTTCCAGGTGGAAAATACTCTTGCCTATTTCATGGATTCTTGTTCCTCTCTAAATAGGCTAGGTTATGAATGTTCTTTATTGCAGATTGATGCTTACCAGGGAGTTGTAATGCGTGGTAAATTCTATAACATTAATCAACATGATGCTGGACAGGTTAACATACTGGGAGAATGAGGTAATGCACAATCCACACTTTCGGGAAGCCGTAAGCATTCCAAGACTGAAAGCAAGTCACCAGAAAAATGAAAGCTGCCCACGGCCCTCCAGGCGTGAAGGTGCTGTAGTTGGGTAAGATGGGCCTCATTATGAGTTTGGCGGTGCAGGAAAAAAGTGGAGGTAACTCCATTACCTCAATTTTTCCCACACCACCAAATTACAAGTTTTGGCAGAATTACCACTGGTATGATTATAAGTGGCAATTCTGACGATTTTGGGAGGAAAAGTGGAGGATGTACCTCCAGCATGATGCTGGAGGTGAATCCTTCACTATTCCTCCAAATAAAATTGGCAGAATTACCACTCGTAATTCCACTGGTGGAAATTCCACCAACAATCCCCGATGTAGTCCTGAAAATGAGGATTTACACCACCTACAAGCAAGTGGTTCTAACTATAAATCTGTTTGGTGGTATCTTGGAGGATTTACCTCCAAAATACCTCCAAACTTGTAATGAGGCCCACTAGTGTCTTTTCCTTGTACATAGCCAGGAAGTGGTTTTCTCAACCATATCTCATACACATGTGCCCTAAAGCTGGTCACTGACCTCGGTGTGGAAATTAAAAACTGCACTGGTAACATGTTTTGACCCCTTGGTATCTTTGATATGGGCTGCTTTGGCCAGACCTATTGGGACTACTTTGGTTCCTTAAACTCCCTGACGGCATTGTCTGTATGGCGGCTACTGCACCTGTTTTCTTTGGATTCTCCATGGCAGCAGCTTGGACGTCTACCCTTCCATAGAGCCTGGCTAGGTCCATGATTTCCGGCAGCAATAAGGGTTTCTTTAACAGTTGTTTTCTGAATGCAGATGAAGTGCACCCCTCTATTATGCACAGCCGGATGGTCTCATTTTCGCAGAAGTTCTCAGTCACAATGTCTGATTTTCTGATTTTCTGTCCTGAGCACAGATTTCCCTATTGTCTCATGGGGAAGCTGAACACACTGATTGAATGAATACCGTTCATAGTCCCGGTTGGGCAACACCACCAGTTTCCTGTTCACTGCTGCAATTAGCATTGCATACGTTGTTCGCTCCTGTGGTGGGATTGTCTTTATGATGCTTTTAATTTCATTTCCTGCCAAGTTTGTAAATATATCCTCTATATTTGGCAAGCCTTGGTCCCCACACTGCCTTTATGAAGTTGTCGAACTCTTCCATCCATTCCTCCCATCTGTGGCCTTGCTCATGTTGAGGCTGCAGGGAAAATGGGCTCAGCTTCCTCAAAAATGTTGCCCTCGATGATATGGCCATTAGGTTCAGTGCAGGTGCCCTGCTGCCTCTGGTGCCCCGGGATCTCCTGTGCGTTGTCAACCATCTTGCTTGTCTATTCCTACCCACAATAATTATTGGGGTATCACCTTCAGCTGCTTCTTCCTTTGGTGATGTCACGCTGACGCTCTTTCTACTGTGGCAGTGATCCGTCTGGCTGCCTGTGGTGTAGGCTCTTGTATTTGTTTGGTTCTGGTTTCCTTTGTTATGCGTGGTTAGCTTTTGTTGCCCCGTCTTGCAGTATTCCCCTTGATAGGCCCCAAAGACCCTCGCGCATGGAAACAAGGCACAATCACCATACACGAACTGATACATCAGACACGAGGTTCAATTCCCAAAATCTAGGGTTTATTGCAAAGCAAATAGTCTTAGTCGGCCGACTGGATCTCACGTCTCGCAACGTGTGTCACCCAGACCTCGTGAGATGCAAAAGAGAGAGCATTGTACAACAGTGACATATATACAAAAGGACCATCATACAATCAGTTTGTGACACATCAAAACCACCCATAATGTATCTTCCTGAGCATGGGTTTGGTGATTGACAATTATGACGAACATGACACCTTCTTAGACGTTTCTTTGTTAATCTATATTACTTGATTTAGCAACAGTTGCAGTTTGTCAAAGGCACAGACAGGATTCTTTGTTACAGAGAACATAATGCTCTTGTTCAGTGACCAAACTGTGTTCGTAGGAGAGACACATTCCAAAGCATCCTATCTTCTAGTTTCTATTCGTGAGCTAGGGGTCAGCTTGAACTAAGTGGGCCCAGAAAGGGGGGCCATGAGGAGAGTATAATTCATGCCTTTAATGGCCTATTTCTACAGTTTCTGCAGTTTCAGCGAGACCAGCTGGCTCCTGGCTTCGTGATTAAATGCCTCTCTGCTCGCCTTCAAGGACTTGTGAGGGAGGAAAAGAATGTTTTTCTGTCTGGGCTGGTCTCTCAGCATGTAACATGTGGCCTTGTTCTGTGCGGGAGCACAACTAAATAAATATCATTTTTGCAAAGTGTTTTAACAGAAAAGCAAGAAAAAGCTAAATGGTGGATTCTGTGGGCACAAAATGGACACTCTATGGTTATGCTGATGATACTGTAACTGGAGATGCTGGGCATATGATGCGATTGGTTTTCGGCCAACATAATATACCATCTATGTTATGGTAGGGTATTTTCTAGATTAACAAACCCTCCTTTTGGCCGTAAGCCAATCGCATCAACCATACAACGCATCTTCCTCTGACCATGTATCTAAATCTGAACTATGCATACTACTGTAATCGTCATCATCAATATTAATTGATATAAACTCTTTCATAGTTTGTGTTTCATTATTTGCATTCATTTCCACTTTGGGGATTCTTTTCTCTGTTTCCATGTATATGCATTCATCACTTATTTCAGAGCAAATAATAGGCAGGCAGTGTATGCAACAACAACATGTCATGAAGATTCAGAGTACCGTTGCTAAAATTGCAACTAGTTTCCATCCCCATGAGCATAGTAACTCCCAAAACCAGGAACTTATATTCAGGTCCCAACCACCTGTCGGGGGCTGAAGGTCAGAACTCAGAATGTGTAACTTCTTTATTGCCTCAAAAATCGTAGGGGAGGAGTCACTTACAAATACGCAGCACGCAGACCCCACAATTTTGCAAACACCTCCACGGTCGGCCAAAACTATAACAAGAGCCATTCTATTCTGAAGTGTCATTAATCTAATTGCCTTCTCTTCTAGAGTCATATTATACAATATATCAGTCGTTCCATTTATCATTTTTTCTAAAATTCTTGACAATCTTCTTATAGTATATGAGTTTATTGCTTGGCCCCAATAAGGTATGAATGATTTCGCTATGTCTCCTGCAATAAATCCTGCTTCATCATCCTGCCGGCCCCTTGATCTCAATAATTTCTATATTTCTGATGTTCGGGAAAGGAATTCGGGGTCACCTACATATATCAGTTCTTCTTCTCTCTCAAGTACTACAATATTCATGCATCTATTGAATGTCCCTACTGAATAGGAACCTTTCTTTCTTAAGCAAAATGAAACAGTGCGAGAATTGTAATTGATTGTATACGAGGGGAGCACTTCATCCTACTGGGTTCATGTGAAACGTAATTACAGATGATAAGGCACAGACAGTCTGTCTACTGGCGTTACTACTGGTTTTATCACACTTGCTCTGTTAAATATGGAACAACCTACAGGTTCCATTACCACTTTCTCAAATTCATCTATGTTCGTCCTGTCTAATTGACCTGTGTCACTCTTATTACACTTCCCATAAAAGAGTGGTCTTAGTGATGCATAGCATACTGTATTAAGGGGTAATGGCTGTACATCCCAACCTATTCCTTTTACGCCATGCTGGGGTTAATGGGTGCAGACCCAGCAGTTAGTCTTGTTCAAGATTGAGTGAGTCATATTCATAATTAAAAGCAACGTGTTATTACCATAACCTTCCCTGTGTCTTTCTTCTATTGGAGGGAGAGTATAAGAGAGTACATGGACTGGTCTGTCTGTGGCAGATGCTTTCATGGCAGGCAAAAGAGAACTCAATGGATGTACGCTCTCCAAATACCATAATACTGGCATTATGGTACACAGAATACACAGAAGTGTTGTAATCATCAACATTACTTTCTTACAGCAACTCTTTCTAGATTTTTTTATAGTCTCTATATCTATTACATCATCATCAGCGTTGATGCAGGAGGGGACAGAAGCAAGTATGGGCATTGCGTGCGAATCTTCTTCTCCAACAATGTTCGTTGTGAATACTTCTCACAGCAGCGCTCGTTCAAACACCAATATGTTCAAATATGTTAACAAAGTGTTTAGGCCAATTCTCGGCAGCCTGGATTGCTAAACGTGTGGCAAGATTATCGTGCCTCTGCACATTGCTCAAAAGTCTCCAGCGCAAACATCAATTGCCTTTGTACCATAAGCGCCCACTTGTTTGCACGGGGTGATCAACAAATGGATTTTTATTTTCAAAGATAGCACCAGGAAGCCGTGTTCCAGAGCTCCCAGATTGGTACAGCCCCCACGCTCTGCTTCCCTAGGCCTCCGATTCCCAATTCATCCGTGATGGGAACAGAGGCAACAACAAAACACGAAGATCAGATTACGTTCGGTTTTTGAGAACGTAGGTTGTACCTTATCGCTCCAGGTACTGTGTGATCAATGAACAGTGCAGCTACACCTCCAGATGCAGGCTCAGTGTCAGCCTGTGATGCAGCAAGTGATGATGCCGGCTTTATGTCAGCCTGTGATGATTCAGATTCAGCTGGGCAAAGTTGGGGCACATTTAGCCCTTTCTCCTTTTTAGCAATCTTCTCAGGCTTTCTCTCAGGCTCAGGCAGAATTTGTGGCAGAGAACTGGCAATGGTGTCTTTCGAGTTGGGGGCAGCTGTTTCATTCTGGTCATCTGGATCAGGCAGTTCTTTCAATGGCGATGGAATTCTTTTCGTGTGGGTGGCATGAATCCACGCCTTACAACCATCCACACGAACTGCAGTCTGTGTTGCCAGGAGTATCTGATAAGGGCCCCGCCACCTCGGTGCAAGTGATGATTTTCTCTTGAAATTTTTCACCAGGATCCACTTGCCTGGCTGCAAACAATGCCCCGGGCCTGTATATCTGACAGGAAGAGCCTCCTGCGCCTGCTGATGAATCAAACAGAGCTTCTGCGTTAAAATGTCACAGTATGTATTCAGGGTATTCAACTTCACTCAGGCGCCTAGGCTGCGGTGCACACCAAACATTAGCAGGTCTCCCCATGACAATCTCGTATGGGGAGAGTCCAGTCCTTGCTTGCACAGAAATGTGCATGCACAATAAAGTTAAAGGCAGTGCATCTGTCCATTTTCATTGACTCCCTGAACAGATCTTACTTATTTTATTCTTTAAAATGCCGTTTTGACGCTCCACAAGACCGGTACTCATCGGGTGCCTGGGGAATGGAATCGTTTATCAATCTGAAGGCCTGCAAAAACCTGTAATATCACGGCGGCAACAAAATGCGGGCCGTTGTCTGACCCTATGACCCGTGTGAGGCCGAATCTGGAAAAATAATCTTTTAGCATCACTTTTGCTGTGCTTATTGCTGTGCAGTCTTCGAGCGGGTATGCTTCCACCCATTTACTGAATGCACAGACTACCACCAAGATGTATTTAAGATTCTGACATCTTTCCATTTCTATGAAATCAAAATGGATGACTTCAAAGGGCATAGGGGGGGGGCAAAACTACCTGTTGGAGTGCCTGTTCCTTTTCCAATATTATGTTGTAAGCAAGTCATACAATTCTGAACTAACCTCTCAGCATTTTTTCTAATATGTGGGGTCTGCCATTCTGTAGATGCTGAATCATTTTCTTCGCACATATGTGTGTGGGGCTGTGGGCCATGGTGACCATTGCAGTTAAGTAGGAGTTGGGCAGCATCCACTTTCTACTTTCTTTGTCCACCCAGCAACATTCTACGTCTAATTCTGCAGAGCCCTCAGCCCACCCTTTTATTTCATCAGCAGTTGCTTCTGCCTGCATCTCTTTGACTGTGGCAATCCCATTCTCTATCATGCAGGGCACTTCTTCTGATTGAACTATCAACATTTTCGTTTGCAAATCAGTGGCAGTTTGTTTCGCGATTTTGTCTGCAAATGCGTTTCCTTTTTTCAACGTTGCATGTTATTCTCTTATGCGCCTCGCATTTCATTATTGCTAGTCACTTTGGACACGTGAGCGCAGACAACAATCGTGCTATCAAAGGGACATGTTGAATTTTAGTTCCATGTGATGTTAGAAAACCCCTCTCAGCCCAGGGTCACCCAAAATTGTGTACCAGCCCAAATGCGTACTGACTGTCAGTATATATGTTTACATTAAAATTTTCAGAAATATCACATGCTCTTGTCAATGCTATTATCTCTGCGGCCTGTGCTGAATTGTATGGAATTCTTTTGCTACTGCAATACTCTTCAGTGTTGTAATGGCATAGGCAGCAGTTGACGTACCTTCGGGTAATTTAAAACAGGAACCGTCACAAAACAGTTCTCCGTCTGGCTCTTTCTGTGGGGTGTCTGTTAGATCAATTCTCCCTTTTGTTTCTTGTTCAGTAACCATTATACTTTCATGGGGTGGTGATTTCTTCTCACCCGTATCTTCATTGGGAGGGGGCATTAGCTCTGCAGGATTCAAAGTGCAACATCTCTGAATTTGGATATTTGGTGCAAAAAGGACAATTTCGTATCTAGTCAATCTAGCTGACGTAAGATGTTGCGTCTGTGTTCTATTTAAAATAAGGTCTACTGTGTGAGGCACCATTAAGATTAAGGTGTGACCCAAAACCATTTCCTTGGTTTGTTTTACTGATGCGGCAGCCGCAGCAAGAGCTCGCAAACAGCACAGCAGAGCGCATGCAACAGGATCCAGCGCGGAAGAAAAATAGCCGCATGGTCTATTTCTTCCTTCTTGTTCCTGAGTCAAAACAGCCAGCGCACAACCATCATTCTCATGCACAAATAACTTAAAATCCTTTTCATAATTTGGTGTGCCCAGAACTGGAGCTGAGCCCAACGCAACTTTGAGCAGATCAAATGCATTCTGACATTCCTCACTCCATGGAAAAGGCAAGGCAACATCCTTCTTTGTCAATGCCACCATTGGTTTCACAATCATAGCGAAATTCGCTATCCACTGCCGGCAATATGAAGCCATGCCTATTATGGCTCTGACTCCTTTCTGTGTCTTTGGAATAGACATACCAGAGATGCTCTCTATCCTTTCTGGTGTCAGTCTTCTTCCCTCTTTCGAAAGTAGGTTGCCCAAACAGGCCACCTCCTTTCGACAATACTGGAATTTTTTCAAAGAAGCTTTATGTCCATGCAATGCTAAATGTGTCAATAACATGGCGGTACCCTCTTTGCAAATGTCTTCTGAGTCAGCAGCAATCAACAGGTCATCAATATACTGCAATAGTACACAGCCGGCTGGTAGCTCTAGCATGTCTAGTTGTACTTTTAATGCTCTGCTATAAATACTGGGCTCTCAGTGTAAATAAATAAACTCAAATAAATATCTGCTAATCGGGATGTACTCGGATGCTAAAAAAAAGCATTCCTAAGGTCTACAACACTAAAATGTGAAGCAGAGGCTGGAATCATTGTCAAAATGGCAGTAACATCTGGGACCAATGGAAATTGGGGATCAACTACTTTATTCAAGGCGCGTTAATCAATTGTGAAATAATATGGTATCTCATTACCTCCTTTCTTATAAACTGGGAGAATAAGACTATTTATTGCAAGTACTACCAGTAATCTCTTCAATCACGTTTCTTTTAAACAAATCTGAAACAATGCATTTCAATGCTTTCTCACCTTCCACTGAAATTTTGTACTGGGCAATACGCAACAATGTGACTCCCTCTTTCAAAACAACTTTCACCGGCTCTATTTTCAAACAACCAACATCATTATCATTCATTGCCCATATGCAAGTCGGTACCTTACTTAACTCAGTTGGCAGGGGTTTGGACAAGAATTGGGACACTGGCATTTTTTGTGGTGAAATCGTCAAAAACACTCCATCAGGGGAACAATGAATAACCGCACTTAGTTTTTTCAACAAATTTAAACCCAATAGATTCTCGCCGCATTTTTGTGTCAAAAGGAACGGGCAAGACTCAGTGAATGGACCTAGTGTTATAGGCACTGACTGTGACACTGGACTAATTACCGGGGTGCCTGCGAACCCTACTGAAACGTTCTTTTGCCCTGACAGTAGTACCTCTGGAACCAAGTGATGGTGTCATGATGCCTACCCCCGGGGACCCAGACCAAGTCAAGCAACCCCGGAAGCAGGCATCAAGTTATCCTAAGCAGGCCCAACAACCCCTACTAGGGGCTATTTGGGTCCAGTCCTGGCGCCTATGGCGCCAGGCTCATAGATTATAACTTACCTGATGCAGACCATGCTGCAAACTTACCTGATGCAGACCATGCTGCAAGAGCTCCAAGCCAAAAGAGGCTGGGAAGGGACTACTTTACTTAGGGACTATTTTTTTACTCGGGTGGGGCTGGGGAGGAATACTTACCTGGGACTACTTTGGAGGCTATTTAAACCACGCCCGAAGAGCAGCACATGCTTTGCGTACTCTGCATCCAGCAGCGTAACACTCACCGTGCCTGCAAGTCTGCATCCATCCTTCTGCCACACCCGCCTCGAGTTTGGAGCTACTAGAAATAGGGAGAAAGAAGGAGAAAAGGTTAGAACACGAGCAATAACTTTGATCCTTACCTGAATTCCCGATCCATCGCGCCTTCAAGCTGGAAGAAAGAAGCTATTTATGCGCCTCGCCTCACCTGCTGCAGCGCAGCGCTGAACTCACCGGCCTTCCCAGCATCTTCACATTCCACCGCATCCTCCTGCATGTTCCCCCCGCACTCCGGCACCTAAGGAGAAGACAAGAACAGCAAGGTGAGCCCAGGGAATACACAGAGGAATATTAGTTACCCCCATAGACTTACCTGATTTTACCACCGGGGGTACTATTCCTCTTCACGGGTCGGCGCAGCTTCCACTGCATCTTCGCCGAACCCCGGCCCCCTAAGAGGAAACAAAAGGACAGCAAGGAGAAACAAAGGGACTAACAAGGGGAACCCTCCTCACCACAATAGACTTACCTGATTTTACCGCCGGAGGTATTATTCCCCGAGACTTCATACTTTCTCTCAGCGCCTGAATAAGGGAGAAAGCAACTGGTTACATATTGACATTATTTTATCGAACTGTGTTGGAAAATACAAATCCTTACCAGAATACTACCGGTTGCCACGAGGAACTCTTCATTAGGGTCAAGCTGCAACCTGCAAGGATTTGGACAAGAGTGAAAATGAGGCATTTGAACTCTTACGAACTTTATACTTACGTTGTCTTGCCAGGAATCTCGGAGTCACTACTGTTCTGGAACTCACCAATTCCTTCGAGCCAGTGAAGCAACTGGTTATCAACGCGCCCCTGCGCTCAATGCAGGATGGAGAGCTCATCTTTTCAAACCATCAGGTGAGACTATAAGAGGGGACATCAAAGGTGATCTGTGGGGAGAACAGCAGGGGTGGGGGGATTTACGCTCAACTCCACGGGTGGTTAATTCCCTTTGTTCCATTTGCAGAAGAATATTCCTACGGGCCAAGCAAACGAAACTAGATGGGCCAGTCCAGTCCGTCATCTCTGCCCTACGCGTCACATTGGTCGAGACCGCAGCTGTCCAGTTCCGATCGACGCCTCTGTGGGAGTCAGGTGAGCGTAACAGAACGCAAAGCCTACCCACAAATTCCCACCCGGGCGTTATGGATACCTCAGAGACTGACCAATTGGCCCAATTACTAGGGGAACTGAGGGCTAAAGTGCATTCCGCCCGTCAAGAAACCAATGCTCTTAGAAGAGAACTGATTTTGTCAAAGGAGCGAACTGATGACCTTGCTAGGCAACTATTGCAAAGCCAGGCTAGACAAGCACCCCTACCTGGTTCCGGGGGAAATCCAGCCCCTGTGTTATCGAGTAACCCTGTGCAAATAAACCTACCAGGAAATATTCCATTAGCTCCACCCGAACGCTTTGCCGGAGATCCCAAAATGTTGGCCGGGTTTATGAACCAATGCCGCTTGCAATTTTTATGCAGACCTGGAGCCTTCCAAAACAATCAAGCCAAGTAGCCTTTGTATTGTCATAGTTCAGCGGCAGTGCAGCTGATTGGTCAATTCCACTAGTTACTCAGGATGACCCAATTCTTCGGGATTTTCAGGGCTTTCAAACGAGCATGGAAAGACTATTTGCCCGGCACTCCCAAGGACAGGCCCTGGATAACAAACTTTTTTCCCTACGACAGGGTAAACAGGACCTTCTATCCTACATCGCAACCTTTAATAGGTTGATAGTGGAAACTGGATGGCCTGAGGTAAAACGAATCACGTTATTTCATCGAGGGCTTCGAGGAGAACTCAAGGATGTCTTGGCTCAAGTCGTGAACCCACCTCAAGACTGCGCTGAATATATAGACTTAGTGGTCCAGTTAGATCACAGACTTCAGAACAGAAAGGCTGATCGAGCCAAGTTTGAGAATCGGGTGTTGGTCAAAACCCACGCTAACCCCAAAGTAGCAGATGCTTCAGAACCCATGCAAATCGGAGGGGTTAAAGGATCCTTAACCCAGAAGGAAAGAGAAAGGAGACGGCAAATGCAATTGTGTCTATATTGTGGAACTTCTGGGCATTTTCTACAGGATTGCCCTGTAAAACCACCCAAGAAGGTGGTAGGAGCTGCTGATAAAAGCCATATGGAGTCAGACTCGGGAAACGACCACGCCCGACAAGCGTACAGGTCCGCTTGCCGAGCTTGAAGAAGGACCTTGCATTTCATCATACCAATGGTCCTTGTAGATCCAGGGCAGCCATCGCGTATGCACGCAGTAAAGGCATACATTGATAGCGGGGCCATAGGAAACTATGTGGACTATGAATTGGCTTCCAGGATGAATCTACCTCTCTGCCGAAAAACCACCTCAGATGTCATCATCACAGTCGATGGAACTGAAATTGCCTCTGGGCCTGTAACTCATTCCACCGCAGAGATGACACTATTGGGTCAGGATGGGCATCGAGAGACTATTGTGTTTGATCTAATCAAAGCCCCACAGTTCCAAATAATACTGGGGATACCTTGGTTGGAAACACATAATCCTTGTATTGATTGGCGAGAGAAGAGAATAACCTTCCCGGATTGTGCACAAACCTGTTACCCAAAGACAAGTCAGAACGCAGGCTTGGCCACAGTAACCACAGCACTCTTGCGAAAAAATAAACCCTTTATGTGGACTGAAGAAGCTGAAAATGCCTTCCAAGAGTTGAAAGCGAAATTCACGTCTGCACCTGTATTAAAGCAGCCGCGGCCTGAACTTCCATACATAGTGGAAACTGATGCATCCAGTCTAGCCATGGGAGCTGTCCTGTCTCAAAAGGACCCTGAAACAGGCCAGCTTCATCCAGTAGCATTTTGGTCCAGGAAGTTCTCGGCACCCGAGTTGAACTATGCGGTTACCGACAAGGGGTTATTAGCCATTAAATCCGCCTTCAAGGCTTGGTAGCACTATCTTCTCGGTGCCAGGCATACCATTACTGTGATCACCGATCACCGGAACTTACAGTATTTAAAGACAGCCAAGGCCCAATCGTCACGTCAACTCCGAAGGGCATTGTTCTTTGCCGAGTTCGATTTCGTAATAACCTATCGACCAGGCTGTAAGAATGGTAAAGCAGACGCCTTATCCCGAATAGGGATGGGAGAGGCAGAAGTGAACCCAGAACCAGTACCTATAATTTCCGAACAAAGAATTCTTGGCATGACTACTCTACAGACACTAGAGGACATTCAGGTAAAGATCCAGCAACTCTTTGATCCTACAACCCTGCAGGACTGGGTAAAAAAAGGCCTGTACTACTCTGTCACCAATGATCTGCCATATTACCAAGGGCGGCTATTTCTGCCACACAAGGAACTACAAGAGCTGGTCATTTCCCATTATCATGATACCCTAATGGGGGGGGCACCCAGGTATTGCAAAAACTGAAGCTAAAATTAAAAGACAATTCTGGTGGCCCACCTGGCGAAAGGATATTAAATCATTTGTGATGTCTTGTGGCATTTATGCCCAAAACAAAAGTCAAAAGAAAAAACCAGCTGGACTCTTACAACCTTTAGACATTCCGCCTACACCATGGCACACCTTATCGTTAGACTTTATTACTGATCTACCCCCATGCAATGGATTTAACACCATTCTAGTTATTGTGGATCTTTTTTCCAAGATGGCCCACTTTATTCCTTTAAAGGGATTACCTTCAGCTTCAATCCTGGCCAAGGAGTTCCTCGAAAACATTGTTCGCATACACAGATTTCTGTCCATATTGGTCTCTGACCGGGGCAGTCAATTCATTTCACATTTTTGGAAAAAATGCTGTCAATTGGCGCAAATCGATGTGAGGTTATCGACCAGTCACCACCCCCAGACCGATGGTCAAACGGAGAGGACCAACCAGACTCTCGAACGATACCTGCGTTGTATGTTACATCAGACTGAGAGTAATTGAAAAGATATTATTTGGATCGCCGAATATGCATACAATAATTCAGTACACTCTGCAACTGGACAAAGCCCCTTTTACACCTTATATGGGCACCATCCTCGAACCTCAGACCTTGACTCACCCCAACACTTAGAAATGCCCGCAGTGGACCATCTGCATGCTACGATTACACAAGCCTTTAAGGAAGCAACTACACATTTAAAACAGGCGAAAGAAAAATGCAAGAAAGATGCTGATCGGCATAGAAGTGATACTCCACAATACCAGATAGGGGACCAAGTATGGTTAGCCACAAAACATATACCTCTAAAGGGAACACGGAACTTTAACCCCAGATATTTGGGACCTTACTCTATTAAGGCCATTATCAACCCGGTGGCTGTCAAGTTGGACTTACCTGCTAATATGCGAATTCACCCCGACTTTCATGTGTCACTTTTGAAGCCAGTGCAACCAGGGACAAGACTAACCAAGCCTCCAGACCCTATCCTTGTAGACGGAGAACCCGAATTTGAAGTTAAGAACATCCTGGACTCCAAGCTTATAAAGTCAAAACTCTTTTATTTAATCGACTGGAAAGGTTACAGACCACAGGAAAGGTCATGGGAACCTAGTGATCATGTTCATGCACCCCGATTGGTGAAAATATTTCACCGAAATTTCCCAGACAAACCGAAACCACAGGGAAGAACGACTTTAGGAGGGGCCTTCGGGGGGAGTGCTGTCATGATGCCTACCCCCGGGGACCCAGACCAAGTCCAGCAACCACGGAAGCAGGCATCAATTTATCCTAGGCAGGCCCAACAACCCGTACTATGGGCTATTTGGGTCCAGTCCTGGCGCCTACGTCGCCAGGCTCATATGGAGAGTCAGTCCTGGCGCCATAGGCACCAGGCTCATAGATTAAAACTTACCTGATGCAGACCATGCTGCAATCTTACCTGATGCAGACCATGCTGCAAGAGCTCCAAGCCAAAAGAGGCTTGGAAGGGACTACTTTACTTAGGGACTATTTTTTTACTCGGGCGGGGCTGGAGAGGAATACTTACCTGGGACTACTTTGGAGGCTATTTAAACCACGCCCGAAGAGCAGCACATGCTTTGCGTACTCTGCATCCAGCAGCGTAACGCTCACCGTGCCTGCAAGTCTGCATCCAGCCTTCTGCCACGCCCGCCTCGAGTTTGGAGCTCCTAGAAATAGGGAGAAAGAAGGAGAAAAGGTTAGAACACGAGCAATACCTTTGATCCTTACCTGAATTCCCGATCCATCGCGCCTTCAAGCTGGAAGAAAGAAGCTATTTATGCGCCTCGCCTCACCTGCTGCAGCGCCGCACTGAACTCACCGGCCTTCCCAGCATCTTCACATTCCACCGCATCCTCCTGCATGTTCCCGCCGCACTCCAGCACCTAAGGAGAAGACAAGAACAGCAAGGTGAGCCCAGGGAATACACAGAAGAATATTAGTTACCTCCCATAGACTTACCTGATTTTACCACCGGGGGTACTATTCCTCTTCACGGGTCGGCGCAGCTTCCACTGCCTCTTCGCCGAACCCCGGCCCCTAAGGGGAAACAAAAGGACAGCAAGGTGAAACAAAGGGGCTAACAAGGGGAACCCTCCTCACCACAATAGACTTATCTGATTTTACCGCCGGAGGTATTGTTCCCCGAGACTTCATACTTTCTCTCAGCGCCTGAATAAGGGAGAAAGCAACTGGTTACATATTGACATTATTTTATCGAACTGTGTTGGAAAATACAAATCCTTACCAGAATACTACCGGTTGCCACGAGGAACTCTTCATTAGGGTCAAGCTGCAACCTGCAAGGAATCGGACAAGAGTGAAAGTCAGGCATTTGAACTCTTACGAACTTTATACTTACGGCGTCTTGCCGGGAATCTCGGAGTCACTATTGTTCTGGAACTCACCAATTCCTTCGAGCCAGTGAAGCAACTGATTATCAACACGCCCCTGCGCTCAATGCAGGATGGAGAGCTCATCTTTTCAAACCATCAGGTGAGACTATAAGAGGTGACATCAAAGGTGATCTGTGGGGAGAACAGCGGGGCTGGGGGGATTTACGCTCAACTCCACGGGTGGTTAATTCCCTTTCTCCATTTGCAGAAGAATATTCCTACGGGCCAAGCAAACGAAACTAGGTGCGCCAGTCCAGTCCGTCATCTCGGCCCTACGCGTCACATTGGTGGAGACCGCAGCTGTCCAGTTCCGATCGACGCCTCTGTGGGAACCAGGTGAGCGTAACAGATGGTCTATTGAGCACTTCTGTGCACCTGTGTCCACTAGAAAAGTGTGCTCCTTATTCTCAATTTTCATTTCTACGTAGGGTCCTTTCTGATCAACGGGAATAGACACTGGTTCCGACCCCTGTCTTGGGCTGTCCTAGCAGAACAATACATCATCCGATGTGAAGTCACCAGAATAGTATGTATTGGACTGAGTATCAAAAACATTTCCATTTCCTGTTCCATTCTGCTGATTTTGATTTTGGTTCTGATTCTGGTTGTTATTTCCTTAGTTATTCTGATTTTGTGGCATACTAGTGTTTCTATTTTGCCCTTGTGTTCCCGGGCAACCTCTGTTCTGTCTTCTCGGGGCATTTCCATTTCTATTCTGCAAATGTGGGCACTGTGCTCGCCAGTGGCCCTCTTCTGTGCAATATGCACATTGATTTAGTCCAATTGGACCTACGTGCATGTTGGAGTAATTCCGTCTCCCTTGTGCATTTCCTCTGCCCCTATTATTATTCACTACGTGCTGTAGTAACACTCTTGTTTTTAGATTCACTCTATCCCTCACCTCTTTCTCTTTCTCTGCATTTACTCTATTCTCGTAATATTGTGCCATATGTAACACTTCACTCTGTGACTTTGCTTGCCACGCACTTTCAGACGTCATTATTAAATTTGGGATTTTCGGTCACAACCCTCTTACATATTTGCCAACAAATAGTCTTTTCCCAGGTTCAGTGCTTAAATCTTGACCTCTAAAATCTGCAAACACTTCTTCAAATCTATTGAAATAGTCAGTAGCCAATTCATCTTTGCCTTGCACACATGCAGTTAGTTTGTCCCATATAATTCTCCTTTCAGGTACTATAACCTTTAATTTTTGTACTATTTGTGCCGGTAATGCTAACATATTTGCAATGGCTTTTTCCCAGCTTTTCTGTCCGTATCCTCTTTTATTAAGTGTTTCCAAGTATCATCCAATGTTTCATGATCATCTACATTCCTAATTTGCTTCCATATATCTGCTGGGTCAATATCGTTCATGTTAAAAATGGACGATTTCAAATAGGATTCAATTTCTTTATAGTTTAGTTTAGTTTAGTTTATTCATTTGTATTGCGCACCAGACCCGAGGGTATGAGGGCGCATGAGCAGCAAGGTGATTCAAAGCTTGGTTACAGGATGCTTATACTTTACATTACATAATTATACTTTACATTACATAATTACAGTGTGACGATGAAGGAACATGTGTACAGTTTGGCAGGAGAGAATGCAGTAGATGTATTTAAAGAATTACAAATATATACAAGTTTAGTATTACAAATTTACAGATTCTCTTAAAGCATGCAACGCGGAGAGCAGCCGTGTGGTGTTAGAGGTGTTAGTGGTTCGTGTTCTTTAACCAATGGATGTAGTTGCGTCTAAAAAGTGAGTAATGTTGGGGAGTTCTGAGCGATGGTGGTAGGGAGTTCCAGTGTTGAGGTGCTTTCACCTGGAAGCTGTTGCCACCCATTTTAGTGCGTTTAAACCTGGGGACGGTGAGCAGATTAGCATTGGAGGTTCTGGTGGGTCTGATGGGGCTGTGTTTGCATATTCTGTCTGCCAGATAGCGTGGGGCAGCATTATTCAGGCATTTGTGGGTGAGCGATGCTACTTTAAGCAGGATTTTGTCTGTTGTGCTGAGCCAGTTATGGGATTTCCTGATATTGGAAATGTGTTCCCTCCTGGGAATATTGAGTGCTGCCCTAAGGGCGTTGTTTTGTAGCGTCTGAATTTTGTTGGTGATTTGTTTGGTGGCTCCTATGTAGAGGGCGTTACAATAGTCCAGTTTGGATAATACCAATGCTCTGGCTAGTGTAGTGCAGCTGTGGGTGGAGAGGAAGGGTTTGGCTGCTCTTATGAGCTTACATGTGTAGGCCGTAGAGGATGCCATCGAGCTAACCTGTTTGTGGAAGGTTAGGGAGGAGTCGAGGTATATTCCTAGGGTTTTTACTTCTTTCGAAACCTTGATTAGGTTCCCATCTATGATGAAGTTGGCATAATTGTGGTCGAGTTTGGTTAGGTTGGACGTAGAACCAAGGATGATGAGTTCAGTTTTGTCATCATTCAGGCATAGACTGTGCGAAGCCATCCATGCCTGGATGATGAGATACCAAGTTCACCAAGGCCAAATCCTGGCTGTAATCTCCCGTCAACGGGATGAGGATCTGTGTATCATCGGCGTAGTTAGTGTAGGTGATACCCAGGCCATCTAGATCATCAAACAGGGGCTTTGTGAACACGTTGTACAGAGTGGGGGAGACGCACGAGCCCTGTGGGACTCCACATGTAATGGGGATGGGTTCGGCGGCGGCAGAGGAGGAGAAGACTCGCATGGATCTGTTTCTTATATGAAGGATTGTTTGTCTTATATTATTCACCTCTTGTCTAGAAAAAGGGACATGTACATATTGTGCTGTATAATGTGCTTCTGTTACTTGTACTGGAGCTCCATCAACACCAGGAATTTCTGTTTTCGGCACAAAAGTGGGAGGGACTTCTCTCATCGGAAATATCGCACTGGCCCTTCCTCCTTCCTCTCTCTTATTAAGCACTATAGCGAGATCAAGGGATAGAGCAGTCTTCCCAGTTTCTGTTAAACACGCTCTCTTGTATACTGTCATTAATTCAGAGGGACAGCAATCATTTCTCTCAACATATTTATCTTGCAGTGAGATGGGAAATACGTAGGTCTCTCCGGTTCCCGCGACCGCAACACACATCCTGGCAAAATCGCCTGTTTCCTGATGAAATAGGAGATAAAAATACTTCTGAAGGGTGTCAGACACCCTTAGGCACGATCGAGGCGAAGCACAACGAAAACCCCGCTCGATTCCCAGAGCAGTGGGCATGCGAAGTTTGGGATGGGCTCCACCCAGCCCGCCTGCAAGATGGCCGCCTGTGCGCGCAGACAAGCGCTCCAAAACTGAGCAGCGAGGCGGTGCTGCAGCAGGGCCTTGTCTGTCACCGACTTGCTGAACGTGGCGGGAGAGGGAACACGGTCCCCGTGAGGCTCCGGCAGTGCCCTGACTGGTGAGCAGACTCTGGCGAGCCTGCCGCAGGCAAGAAGGTGCAGCGCGTATCCACCGGAGTGGGACGCCCTGGGCTCCGGCGGCGGTTCCGGCATCCGAAGACAGAGAGCGCACCCCCTAGAGCGGCATAACATGCCGGGCAAGACCGAGTGCTGCCACTGAGGAAGGTAACACCAGCATGTAAGGGGAGCGCTGGTGAGGGTCCTCCCTGGTCGCTCTGCCTCTCCTGTGGCGGCGACGAGCGTGAGGCACGAGCATGTAGCAGAGGACTGGGGGGAGAACTGCTGCAGCGCAGTGGGGTACACGCGAGCCGCCTACAGCGGAGCCCCGCAGGCATCCAGGGACAAGCAACGCACACACGGCTCCAGGAGCCAGACCCGGAGGCCTGCGCCCCCGTGTGTGCACCAGGGGGCAGGCGGAGAGCAGCTATGGCACCGCAAAGCATGGGAGGAGCCCCCTAACAGCCTGACCCTGCACAAACCTGGGAGAAGGAAAGCAGCAGACACACAGCCCCAGGAGCGGGGCTGGGGGGCGGCGATCGTAGGACTCCCCATTTGATAAAGGTAGGGAGACAAGATCTTTGAGGAGAGGCGAGGTGCCCGAACAACTGCCTGTCGGGCCCAATGTTCACACCGGCCCATACAACTCAAACTGCAGCAGGCCTAGCGGGAAGACGGCAGCCCCACGTATTTGGCCGTGAAGTAGCAGAACACTTCCCGGAATAGACTCCATAAGACACCAACAACCAGCGCAGAGTCAGATCCTCACAGGTCATAGACCCAATATACATCATTCCAACCCCCAAAGGCACCAGCAAAGGTGGATCCAAATCAGGGGTGGAGTACCTCAAGCACAATCATGAGGATACCAACCCAAAGAAGAAGAGCCTGCTGGTATTGGGCAGGACCCATGGACCATAACTAGATCCCATTCCACAAAGGTCCCTGGCTGCAACCCTGACGCCTATAGAGTACGAGAAGTGCGCGGACAGCTACACAACTGCCACAAAGGGTCCACCGCACAAAATCACAGTCATATAGCGAAGGTGGAACCATGGGCAAAGACAAAGCCAGAAAACTCCCCACTCAAAGCAGAATGGACCAATACACCATTCCTCCATCACAAATGCCTGACCCCCACTCGCTATCCTCGAAGGAGATGGAAACAGACCAGGGAATCTCCCTGAAGGACATAATGGCCGCCATAGCCGACTCCTGCACGTCAATGCAACAGAAAATGGACGGAATAAGCATGGATGTGCCCCTCCTCAGGCATGATCTCCAAAAACTAACTGAACGCAATGGTGAAGCTGAACATCGCATTTCCAATGCAGAGGATGGGATACACAATATGCGGCAGCAGCTCCAAAACGTCACAGCTTAAGGTACTGGAGGACAGAATTGAAGATGGAGAAGGTAGATCTAGACGCAACGATGTGCGCATACTCGGTATACCCGAGAAGGCCGAAGCCTCTTGCATGGAGCTTTTCTAGAGCAATGGCTCACCGACCTGTTCGAACCAGACATTTTTTCCAAGTTCTTCTTCATAGAGAGAGCGCACAGAGTACCTACGAGCAGACCAGCACCCGGAGCACCCCCTCGCACAGTAATAGCAAAGCTTCTAAACTGCAGGGACCATGATGCTCTACTGCAACATGCACGCGCCAAGGGTTCCATCACGTTCAATGGCTCCAAAATTGCCTTTTTCCCCGATTATACTAGGGAAGTGCAGAAAACGAGGCAATCCTTTGACCAGCTCAAAAAACAATTACAAACAATGGGAGTGAAATATGGTCTGCTCTTCCCTGCACAGCTCAAGATCTACCACAAAGGAACTACAGTCCAGTTCAATGACCCCAAAGAAGCATGGCGCTGGGCTGAACAAAACATAGATGGCAACTGGTCGATCCCCTGTGACTATAGGGGAAGGAATCGGAGACCGCTGCCTGACCAATAGCGAGCGCCCCGACAGCCACCGGCACGGGACCCGCCGGAGGACCTAGGGGGTTGACCCCCACCTCAATACCCAGTGGAGGCCCGAGACTCAGTAAGGCATACAAGCTGAATTACAGAACCTTCTGCAATGCACCCTCATACTCAACAAAAGGCAACACACACTTATCTGATGCGGCCGCGGGAATGCCCCAAGCCCGCAAGTCAAGGGGGGCTCCCCCCGATATTTAGATTAACCCCACGTTATCACGAGTGGTGACTTCCTCTAGACACACCTCTCGAGGGGAAACTACCTTCCCCTTAAGTTCCAGTTAGCCTTATGTGAGCTGTCCGGTTGACAGCTCATAAGTTCGTGTTCGGGCGACCGATGCTTCTAGTTGGGAGGAGTATGGGGTGGGGGTTATGGGTCTGTTATGGTTAGTTAAGACAAGGACCAAGCATACAAGAGACATAACTAAACCGAACATGAGGGCAACAACACATGAACACAACATGGCCCGGAGCCTAGTGTCATTACCAGCAGCATATAGTTCTTTAACTTTAGGTAAACATGGCATCACGTAGCTCCAATACCAATTTGACCAGATCGCTCAAACTCATGACATGGAACGTTAACTGCCTCTGCAATGTGATCAAGTGCCGACTGGTAAGACAATACCTGAATAGACACGTACCGGACATAGTCTTTCTGTCTGAAACACACCTCGTAGGCACGGAGTGTACTCTATTTAACTACAAACTACAAACTTGCACTCCATGCTGGCTTCACAATGGGCTCACAAGGCATCATGTTACTCATAAACAAAAATTTCCCCTTCCACCTGAATACAGTCACCCAGGACACCGGAGGCAGATGCATACACGCGACGGGCATGCTATGGGAGCAGTCCATCATACTGTTAGCCATCTACGCACCACCCACCCTACTAATGCCGCTATTAACTGACATTTCCCCCCTGATTATGAACAATACTTCCAACATCACATTAATAGGAGGGCACTTTGATGAAGTCATGGACACGACCCTAGATCGCTCACACCTACGTAATAGGAACCCCAACATACCCACCAAACTTGCCACATTCACAAATGCCCTAGGCCTGTGCGACGTATGGAGAGACCTTCACCCCAGTCCCAGGGAATACTCCTTCCACTCTGGGGCTCATGCCTCACTCTCCAGGTTGGACTATTTCCTCATCCCGGCAACAGACCTACACAGAGTCCAAGAAGCATACCTGCTCCCCAGAGGCATCTCCGACCATTCCCCACTGGTGTTAAATATTACAACGCTTAGACCGATTCCCTGCCCTGCTGGCGCCTGAACAACTACTACCTAGGCAATCCGGACCTGGTGGACAAGCTCCAAGAGACAACTAAATAATATTTAGAGCTGAATGTAGAGTCTGCATCAGACCCCGAGTCACTTTGGGAGGCCTACAAAGCAGTATTGAGGGGAGAACTCATTTCATGGACGACAGCACACAGAAAACTATATCTATACAAGGTGCACGAGGCAGAACAACAGTTGAAGCGTTGAAAGAAGCACACATAACCCAAGACATGCCTGGCACGAGCCGAGCCCTACTCCTAGCACAAAAGCAACTGTAAAATACAGCACTAGACAATGCCAAGCACGCACACACGGCAATGCGGGCACAAATATATGAAACAGGCGATAAAGCCGGCAAGATGCTGGCATGGCTGGAACGTAGGGAACACGGACGCAGCCATGTCTGGCAGTTAATGACAGAGGGCCCAAACCCTCTAGTAGCAGATCGTGACATAGCACAGGGCTTTGCAGCCTACTACGCTGAACTTTACAAAGCTCCCATCACCCTTGCAGACACTTCAATATTGGAAGAAATAAATCTGCCCACTCTCAACGCAGCACAACTAGAGCTGCTAGAAAGAGACATCACAGAAGACAAGGTGGTGGCCGCCATGTCTGGCCTCCAAGCTGGCAAAGCCCCAGGTCCGAACGGCTTCCTGATCGAGCTATGGCGTAAAGTGGGAACCAAACCAATTGCTCCTCACCTACTGCAAATGTACCAATATGCAAGGACACAGGGCACCTTATCTCCAGACTTAAGAGAAGCCACAATAACAGTATTACCCAAACCGGACAAACCCCCTGAAAGCTGCAGCTCATACCGACCCATTTCACTTATAAACAGCGAAACCAAAATACTACCAAAAATACTAGTGGACAGATTGCAGCAAGTCATTTCATCCCTGGTCCACCCTGACCAATGCGGCTTCATGCCCCAGAGATCGACGCGCATGAACCTTTATAGACTACACTCAGCCCTGGAAAGAGCAGACAGTATACAAGGCCCACTAGCCTTATTAGCAATTGACTTAGAAAAGGCCTTCGACTCGGTCCAATGGGAGGCTATCTGGAACATAATGAGGCGCATGGGCATAGGTGCGAACTTTATGAGCTGGGTGAAACTTTTATACAACTGCCCTACTGCTAGGAGCAAAGTCAATGGCTGGCAATCAGACCCCTTCGGACTGGGCAGAGGCACAAGTCAGGGCTGCCCCCTATCGGCCATGATCTTTGCAATCGCTATTGAACCCCTAGCTATTCTCCTACGGAATACCCCACTGTGGGAAGGCTTCCGCTGGTCAGAAACATGGGAGAACAGAGTTTCCCTCTATGCGGATGACCTACTCATCTACTAGAAAGATCCAAGAAACTCCTGCCACAGGGTCACACAAACACTGAAGAGATACAGAGACTTTAGTGGTCTACGCGTCAACTGGCTCAAATCTACCCTGTTTCCCTTAGGCAGCATAACAGCCACAGTCCCCACAGACTGCCTCTACCAAATTGTGACAGATCAATTGAAATACCTCGGTGTAATAATTACAAAGCACCTCACAGACTATGCAGCATTGAATCTCCACCCTATTGTGACAAAATGTGCAGAAGACACCTGCCACTGGACCTCGCTGCCACTGACACTGTTAGGCAGAGCCGCCCTATTCAAAATGATCACCCTCCCCAAATTTCTGTACATCCTTCAAAACGCACCGTTGCATGTCCCACAACATGAATTTCTCAAAATCGATCGCATCCTTCAGAAATTACTTTGGAGCGGGGGCCACCCGCGGATAGCTCTCTCCACACTTCAGAGATCTATCTGGGAGGGGGGAATAGGGCTCCCCAGATTGCAATCCTACTATTGGGCCGGCCAGATGACGGTGGTGAATGATATGCTTCATGGGGATGGAAACCTACCACACATCAGGAGGATCAATACCAACGGCATAACAACACCCCTGGAACTCCTGTACTGCGGCCCGAGTCGAGCATCAACCCCCGATATGGAAACATATATCAGACGAATTTGGGCGGAAGCACACCGACACGTGGGGTGCGAAGCGAAACTAACACTGGTCCAACCCCTATGGAACAACTGCCTTCTCCCCGAAATACAGAAACTACCTAAATGGCCCACATGGACCCAACTTGGAATTACTAGAGTCGGAGATGTGCTGCGAGAGGACAACCTAGTCCCGTTTGAAACACTGCATGCTGAGTTCGCCCTACCAGTCACCGAGAGATATCACTACATTCAATTGAAACATGCACTGCATACTCACCGGCAGATCACAAGAGACATACCAGAATGCACCCCGCTAGCCTAGACCG